>NC_058052.1:7332357-7646732 GCF_020085105.1 Siniperca chuatsi
GTGATATATTTATCAGCCCATCACTACTACACAGAAGAGGTGTTAGATTGTGGTCTGGAGAGGTGGAACCTAAACTTCAGGACCCACTTTTCAGCTAATAGCTGTCCAGTCTGTGTGAAATATCAAGATGATCTGGACAAGGGTAGGAGGGTGTGGGGCTGTTCACTGGTCCTAGATCAGCACTATAAAGAGGGAAAATCCTCTTGGCAATACAATTTAATATTCCTGGCTTTACCAAAAACTGTGCTCTTGACCTCAGGGATGACAGATGAAAATTAAATGCATTTGAGCTATCAAAAGGTAACAACAGGACTGATTTGATTCGATTTATGAACCTACAAATCACACAGATCCATGGGATAACGTGTAAAAGTCAGAATACTTGTTTCCAACATGGAAAAACAGATAGCTCAAGTAAAATTTCATTAATAACCTGGCACCTTACTCCATAAATAAGCTCGAACCTGACCTCTAAAAGCCTCTCTTATTTTTGTCAACTTCATATTTAATGACAGGATGTTCCACAATACAACACCAGTAAAAAAGGGTACATAGGCTACATAATTTACAGGCATTTACATGAACGCCTGGTTTTATGTTGCTTTATCCACGGTTGCTACACGGTAACAAATTTTCCTGTGGAATTACAGTAAACTACTGGTTATTTCTACAGTCTCATACTTTAATTTACAATAACAGCGTAATACTGTAATTGTCACATTCTACTGTAGAATGTGAAAATTACAGTATAATACCTTAGCTAGTCATGCCAGTAATATACTGCAATTCTACAGTGTTGTTGTTGTAATCTACATTAACAGTTTCTAACTGTATGTATAACAGTAAACTACTGAAAGGTTTTCTTCATATTCATATTATTAAAAACAAATGTGTCTTTAATCTTAATGGTCCAGTATTGAGATCTAAAAATTAGCTCAGTTTTACATTTAAAATGCATAACCCCTAAACACCAAACACCAAAAAGGATGAGAAAAGTGACAGCTTTATGGAACTGAACATTTATTCAAAGGCATTGTATGACAAATTGTAAAGTTTTATTGTATCTCCAAATATCTTAGAAACCAAGCAAAATACGACATAGCCTACTTTGTGTTTGAAAAGTAAATTCTTAAAGTGCATGCCCTGTCTCAGGGCATCAATGTAAACCTATTAATGATAATATCCTGAGCTCCCTCCCAGACTTCATCATGAGTCTAAACATACATAACTGCTTTGCAAACTACTGTACGAGAACCTTTTTTCAATTAAAACAAAAACAATATAAAAGCACTATTAAACCGATTGCAGGTTAACATTATTTGCAATGGCTTCAAATGTCCTTTATTTTAATCAGCAGAGGGCTAGCATCCAGGTGTTCAGACTTACAGCTCACTGAGTGAGAGACACTTTTCCCTGGCTGGTCTTTTTTCCCTTCTCTGGGTTAATCCCAATGAAGCACCTAAAAACAGCATGTAACACTTGTATGAAGTAAACAGACATGATATTGCCTGGAATTCACCCATTATGTCCCAGCTTTTAGTACACCTTGGCAACAAACTGCAAATATCCATGCAGCAACATAGCTACAGCTTAGAAACACACTTAGGTTGAGCTAACAACAATAATCTTGCAATGCAGTCCAACCAATGAGTATCTTGGGGCTCAGCAGCCAAAACAAGAATGGTACATTACTGTTAGAATTTGGCCATATTTTTACAGCAATTTATTAATTGGTTGAATATGGATCATCATTACATATGGACACAAATATTCAGGAGCATGCCCGTTGATGATATTATACATATGATGCAGCTTCTGTCGTTCTACCCTGAGCTGTAAAGGCAGCTGTCCGACACATCTGAATTCATCATTACCAACATGAGTTTGAGGGAAATTCTCATTCAGTAAATGCAAAATAATGGTATTTTGTTTCACCCTCAATTTGTTTAGCTGTCAAATCTCTATACTAAGCAGAACAGGCATGATGAAAATGACTACGGTTAGCACTAAAGGCAATCATTCATCAAAACGGCGTCATCTTACACCTTAATTTTTGCAGGGGAGTAATGGAACAAAAAGGAGCAGCCACACCTCCAACTCCTTGGCAAGGTAACCAACTTTATTGTGTCCTGCTGTTGTGTGAAAAACTAGTCGTGCCACGTGCAGCAGGAAATCAGACCACTGTTGCATATATTATTGACTGACTTCTTTATTTAAACAATGTGAGTTTGTTTGGCTGCACTGTAAACAGATACAGTACACCAGTTGGTCTTCTGTTGTATTTCCCAACCAGTGTTTGCTATAGTATTAAACTGCATAACAACTTAAATTGGAGCTATTTAGTAGAGTTTCAGGAGCAGGACCGCACCTCAATCACGGCACTTCCGGCATTCCCATAAATACCCACCTAACCCATCTCCTCCCCTTTCGCTCTCGTATTCTGCGCCAGAACCGAGATCACGCAACATCGCCTTGAGCACACTCAGAAAAGTGAGCTAATGTTACTACTTCACCCTAAGAGCAACTTCATCTATCCACTCACCTTATCTCGAATATGGACTTCATCTCACATTGCTGCCGCTTCAGTTCTCTGACTCCATCGCCTCTGATGACAACTCCAGTCCCTGCCATCGTCTTGACCACTACGGCCTCACAACATGTCTTCAACCCTCTGGGGTCTGAGGGCATTTTCTCGATTTTACCCATCTTCTGAAATTCACTTTTTAAAGGCACTTGCATAACATGATACCCATGTGTTTTATATCAAAATGAGGCACCACTTGTCCTAGAGCATTGTGTAAAGAAATATTTTGGCCCTAAAGATGAAAAGTTGAAATCCGATTTTGAAATTCTTCAAATCTCTTATGAAAACATATCATTACTCATGTGGACAAATTGTTTTGGTGCTTATAATGGGTTTACCAAAGTCTCAGGTTCACAAAAGTAGTGGAATGTATGAATACAATAGTAGATAAATGCATAATGTCTGAAATGACATTTTGTACTATCATTTTTTGAGTACAAGTGTTGTCTGTGACTCTACTTTCACCAAATGTTAGAGGGACTGAAAAATGACTTCTTACAACATATCAAGCTTCATAGGATGTGTGCAAATGGAAAATTTGCATTACAACAGTCTTTTTTTTCTCAAACCAAACATGTACTATGTATGTACACACAGAAATAACACACTATTTATAATAATTATATAATGTGCATGTTTTCAGTTTCACTTTTTCAGCAAGTTTTTTTCACACCAAATATTTACTATGTATGGAAAACAGAAAAACACACTATTTACAATATTTACATAATGTGCATGTTTCAACTGTCTTGCCATGCTGCAAAACAGTTTCTGTCCAGCTGCATGCAGAGGGCAACATCACATTCCCTGCGTTTCCATGGTGTGTCCTTACCTTTCCTTTGGCAATGTTCACATCTCCTGCAACCCGTGTTGGCTTTCGTGCAGGGGCCTGCTGCATGGACATCAGCAACAGGTACAGGAAGATGGAGATGCTTGCCACAGAGCTCAGCAGTCAGCTCCTCCATGAAAGCAACAATTTCTACCATATCGCGTCCACTCTGCCACCAAAGACGCACCCTGTCTTCAGCAGGCCAATGAGGACACATGCCAGGTCACACTTGACAATGAAATTTACTGCCGCATCCTCGCCACACGTGTAGCCCTACCATGTGGTGCCCCATCTCACCCAGCCTCTTCCTGCACTATTGCTGCCCACACTAAACCAATTTCCTCCTCGCCCCATGTTGCACCAAATGCCAACTTCTCTCCCTCCTAGATCACCTCAACTTCGCCTGCATATCAATCTCCAAGGGCGAGCCTTTATCTCTCACTGAAATGCATGCTGTGAAAAGATAAAACCAGGATCCCAAATGGAAGAAACAAATGTGCATTTAGGATATTCAAATGTAATGGCAAATTAATATTTCTTGCAACTGCCATTTGCAATAAAAGAAGATAAGGAGTTTTTTAAGCGCCTCATGGACTCATACTTCAGTAAAAAATGTGTTGCATTACCCTGACCCTCTGGGATGCTCTTGACTGTGAAGTCATTGTGGATGAATTTCTATATAATTCCTATAATAATAACCAGCCTGCAAAAGTGGAGGTTCTTATGCCATTCCATCCAGCCATTTATTCCAACCACGTCACAGGAGGATGAGTTCAAACATCTCCAGAGGTCCCAGTGGAACGTAAACAGCTTACACTAGAAGAGGCAGTGCCATACTCTTCCCATTGAAGTAGCTCTCCATCTCATTATCAGTATTTCAATTAAAATGTGCATATTCTCATCTTCAGCACTGATACCAAATCTATGTCTTGCTTTTTTTCACCCCTCTTCATTAGCTTTCTTTTCAAGTCATTTCCCACCAAGGTTAGGGTTAATTCTTAATCTATTCAATTAATTCAAATTGTGGGCCAAGATCTGAGTTTGTAATTATGGGGAATTAATTATCTCTTATTCATTAATAGATTGAATAGTACAGCTTCCTCATGCCAAAAAACCTTTTTAACATTCAAATTTTAAATATCCTCCCCCCTAATTGAAAAAGTTCTGAAATATAGTTGGCTAAGGTGATCTTTGGAAGGAACATTCAAGTAGGCAAAATTACAAATTCTCTCTAAAAATTGCTTTTTTTTTTTAAATTTGCAATACAAATTTGAGTATATTGTAAGGTAAATAATCAGGCTAAAGCCCATTTGCAGCATTACACACAGCCTTATTAAAGTCACAGATTTTTTTTTTTTACAACACCTGATTGGGAAAACAGTGACTTTTTCAAAGTCTGACCCACAGGGGTCTGCAGGATTAGCAGGTCATCTGGTTGCTGTTATAGCTGTCATGGACTAAAAGCCATAACAGGTTTTTACAGATTTTTACTCAGCAAAGTTATCCAGATAATTAAATGAACCAGTATTGTGAGACAGGTACCAGATGGCTATATTGCGTGTATACACAAGAAAAAAAAGATTTAAAGAGCAACTTAACAGCAGCTGAAAAACTTGTTTTTGCTGACTTCCACTGGTAGAACTTTTCATCTTACTGCAGTGATGTAGAAGTGTGCTCCAGGGTGTGTCAGTACACCATGACATCACTGCTGGGTGTGGTTACGTGGGCAACAGGATTGAAATTTTCAACCAGAAAGGGCAGTAAAACACTGCTTTTCAGCCTGCAAGTTACTCTTTAAAATGCAAAGTGTTGCTATGACTAGGTACAGAGCCGCTAGCTTGGCTGTAGACTCCTTTTAGTCTTGTTAGGAGATGTTGTATTGCTTTAAAACTCCTGAATGGCTTACACAGTGCGACAAATGCTACAAAACAATGCTACACCACAATGCTACAAAAAGTCATATGTTTGTACCCTTTGAAAGATAAAGAAGCCAAGACAGAAGCTTTTCACTAACTTGTCCTGTAGTGTTACAACCTTGGTAGGGGCGAGGATGACAGGCATCTTAAAAGATTCCAGTTTAAAATATTCCATTCTATGATGGGATTTGCAAAGAGGGCGTCTCCTGAGATTGCCTTCATCCTTAGAAAAAGTTCAGATCAAGAAATAAACTTGGCTTTAAAAGATGTATCCTTACCGGCAATTGTTTATGGTCTGCTAGATTAAAATTGGGTCAGCATTAGATCAGAAGCTTCAGACTGTCCCATTTAATCAAAACATCAAAGCAGAATAGCTCTCACTGAGGACAGGGCACTGAGCAGTGGTGTGATAAACAAAAGTGTCTTGCCAGTGCCCTCTATGCCCATAAAGAGGAGAAGCCTCCCTGTACACATCCACAGCCCAGCAATTACAGCTGTGCCTGACCGTTAGCTGCTTCTCTTTTTCTGCTCTATCGACATGTCAGTGCTGAAGTCTGACAGCACTGAGGATGAAAGAACAGGCAGTGGACAGCGGGCAGAAGGAAACAGCAGAGTTGGGAATAATTTACTTTTGTTTTGGTCACATGGGATATGTGATTTTCTGCACAGTTCAAATATTGATATTTTTTTGGAAAAAGAAATGGCTATCCAATCCAATTTATTGGCAAATAACTGAAATTATTGCTGCATAATTAGAAATATATGTTTGCCAGATTACACATAGGGCAAAAAACACTCTTTTCCCTTCCCATCACTTGTATCTATCGACATTTGACAGATTTATAGCCTGTTTGTTCGCTCTGTCCAAGTTGATCTTTTTACTACAGGCCATGCCCCTGAAAGCGTCTGTGGATGCCACCGGTTGCTTGAATATAAAGTGCTGCATAGCTTCAACACGTTAAGTGTATGTTTGTTTTAGATTATCTCCACAGCCATACAGTTTAAAAACCAGCCACAGTTTAGAAATTTTTAGACACTTGTAAACTCTTTCCTCATGAGGACTGGAGAAGATTGGAGAGCAAGTGTGAAATTGTAAATTGCGACAGCCTGGTTTGATGTCGAATTCCACAAAAAAGAAAGTCGTAATCTTGGACTCAGACTTCTTTCCCTTCAGAGAGCCAGGCTTTGCCGACAAATAATCCTTGCACTCATTCACTAAGGCTGCTCGCTGCCTTGCAAGCGAAAACAGCTGCGAGGAGAAACAGTTCTTGCCCCCCTTTCCTTCTTTGTTTCTCTTTAATTGACTTTTTAACAAGGCTGTGTTCAAGTTGACCAGCTACACCCCTTCATTCTAGGCCACCACTCACACACATACACACTTCTCTTATTGGCTGAGGTGGGAAACTCATTAAAACTGTGTGTGTATATGTGTGTAAAATGCTCCCAATTTCTGAATCAATGAGCTATGTGCTGAGAAGCATAAATGAACAACATGTTTATATGCATGATAATGCCGACCCCTCGGTTTCTGTCAGGGGAGGTCAAACTACATAATGTATTCTGACTGAGATGAAAACACCCTCTTGGGTGGATTTGGATAATCTACAACAGTAAATGTGAAGGCTTTAATTGACTGTCACCCATAGGTTTCTGAAGAGCCGTTGTAAAGCTCAAAGTGGGCAGCTCTGGTGGCATCTTGGTAAGAGGTGGTGCTGAAGCACCTAGCCGCAAGCCACCTGATAGGGCACCCACCTGTCACTCAAAGCAGCCACGTCCTTAATTATGCATAACTTTAAGCCTTAGTATAATTTAAACGGGTGAGTTCTAAACCCCCTCCCCACCCCCCACAGTTGTCTTGAAGGGGGGAAATTAACTATAGAGACCGAAACCGTTTTTGTGCCAGGCTGTAAACATGTTTATTTTTGCTGTAAAGATGGGCTTTTTAACATGGGGGTCTACAGGGATTAACTCGCTTTTGGAGTCAGCCTCAAGTGGCCATTTGAGGAGCTTTTTGGCACTTCTGCATTGGCTTCATTTTTCAGCCCTGGAGGTTGCCACTTGGTGTAGACTGAATCACTACTTTATTATTTCACATGGCCAATAGAAAATGCTAAAATAAACATTGACATTTCACATGTAAATACCTCAGATTATTAGTTTAAGTTGGTGATGTATCTGAACATTCACCATATTGATCTTATGGTGGGTAAACAAGTATTTAGCAAATGACCCACTAAGAGGGCTGTACTGCAAAGATCTCATTCCAATACATTTTTGTATGTAATTGAGTCCTTAAAGTTCTATTTTTTTTAAAAAGAACTAAATCTGCCAGTTAGTATATTTCAACCTCTGCTTAGGCAAGTCAGCTTCAATTTCAGCATGACACTTAAAGAGATGTAAGGAACAGTAATTTGACCAAAAAAGTGTTAACTCAAGGTCTTAAGTATGGACTGACAATGGTGATGACAACTGAGCTATCTCCATGACAACAGAAGAGTGCCCATGAGATGTGGTTGAAAGCTCTGGAAAAAGCTAATAATAATTTTCTCAAATCAAGTTCAGTTTTTCTTGATTCTACGGCAGCAATCTGCCTCATTGTTTGCTTGATTTCTTTTAATAACTGGTTGAATCTTACACCAGTGGTAGATTTCTTTTCAATTAAGGTTTTAGAACTCAGTTTAACTCCACAGAAAAGAACTGTTCTTTAATAGCCTATAGCCTGCTGAAAAGTATCACTGCTTTTGCTATGCCCCAAAATGTACTGCAGTCACTGTGGCTACACGTGGGAATTATGGGACAATGCTAAATGCTAAAATGTATCAATCAAGTATTTCTGATTTCTGATTCTGTATCATAAGAGTAGCACAAGTAGAGAAGACTCATAAAGTGAGTGAACTGACTCAGTAATGTCAGGTACACAGCAATATGTAAACTTTGCTAACATTAGCTTACGTTAGCCACCATAAGCTACTGGTCATACCAGACCAAGTAATGCTGTAGCAGCAAAACCCCTGAGTGTATTATGCTGATTATTAACAGAGCCTTTCATTCCTGATAAATTCATCTTTTCATTTGTGGGAGAATGAGCTATTTATTCTTTTAAAAGTTACACAGTCTTGATTTGAACTAATGCACAATGCTAAAAACTGCACCATTTGCATTACCTATAACATATTATAAAGCTAGAATCTGCAATTTTGCACATTAGCAGCTCCAAGTGGCATCAACAGATAAAAGTATTAAAACTGTTTGAACGTCAATACCCCCAAAATCCTGCAGTGTAACGTCAGTAAACTGCACACAGCACAACCTGGCTGGTCTGTGACACTTTATGATACCAAATGATACTAAAGGGACTGAGAAGCAAAAGGTCTAACATCGAGTGAGTCCAGCTTTCTGTACATGGATCACTCGCTCACTGCTGCTAAGGAGACAAGTATTTAGTACCTCTTTTCCAGCAGGAGACGATTTCACACCAGTCACCACACCTGACATTTAGGCAAATACCATATATGCGTGTGCCACCCACAGAGGAGTGATGGGAGTCTCTTCTCTGTTGTAGCTCCACTTTGTGGTGTAGTCTGATAAGACAGGGGTAAGTATCATGCCTCACGCAGGTTTCGTTAAGTGGCAATTGCAATGTACTAAATTCAATTGTGAGCTTTTATGACACTAAACCTGCACGTCATTTTAGCTGCTCTACTTTCATACAACACTCTGGGTATTTCTTGGATAATATTTTCTCTTATTGCATTCTGATTAAGCAGTGGAACAATTCCAGGTATTTGATGCATCAGTGTAAAACTTGCTGACCACCTCTGTGTGCTGGAAACACACACTGTTCAAGTGCAAGTGCTGATGTGCTAAATATACAACAATCATAGCTTTAATAAGTCTGAAACAGATGCCAGTGTTCAAAATAAAAACATACTTTTGGGAATCATTTTCAAGAAGTGACGCTGAGAGGTTGTTTATTTCTTTTTTTCTTTCCTTCCTGTCCTTCCGCTTGGCTTATTTACCTGTTTCAGCTGCCACAAGGCTGGTGGATTAGCAACCACCCCAAGGGGTTGTTCACTTTACAGAGGACTTCAGGGGGACTGAGCTGATGTTATCGTTTCCTCCTATCTCTTTGAACACACTTTATCTTCACATCTCTGCACTCGCCTGCAAATGGAGCAACTCACAGGGGCTGCTTTGAAATGAATTAGCAATAGGAAGGTGCCCGAGTTACTTGTGAAGCATACTTAATTTGTATAACATAAATTAATGTTCTAAAAATAAGAACCTCCTCCACCCTGTGAGTGGGCTCACTGAGAGCTCGAAACAATGAAATTCAGACAGTGATGAGGGACGACATTGAAAAATTAGCAGAGTCAAAATGTTATGGAAGTTTTTATTGGACTTTATTATTTGTAACCCACAGAAGATGAAGAAGACTATTTATTTGTGGAATCTTGTCCAGTTCGTACCGCAGCAGGTCTGTAACAAGGAATCTGTAAATTAAGGTGCAGTTACTAGCTATGCTGTTCCCTCACATGAGCTGACGGGACTACAGTCTGTAAGCTACTGGAAGAAGGCTGAACAAGAGTCATCGTACAACAGGAGAAAACTAGCTAGCTTCTACCTAAAGGTCGTGATTCAGGTTCGGGTTCATCATTGTGATCTCCAGGTGAGTGTGCTGTGCTGTGCTTGCTCACTGGCGTCACCTACAGTTTGCTAACGTCAGTGTTAGCTAGCTGCGGCAGCGGTGCACAAGCTAACTCATGTTAGATTATTTGGTTCGGGGCCCTGTTTCAGAAAGCGAGTTTAGTGAAAACTCTGAGGGGGAACTCTGGGTTTTCAGTTCCAGAAAGAGAGGTAACTTAAGCTCAGTTACCATGGTAACTGACTCTGAACCTAGCCTGCTCGCTGGCAGGTTTTCAGGTTTTCGAAGCACATTAGTTAGCGGAGGTTTACTGTCAGCATCTAAATCCTGGCTAGATATCAGTTCGTTACTCAGGACTGTCTGAAGTTGCCACTTTTATGCGCTGTCAGTCATTTCTTTGAACAGCGGTTTTTGCCCTCACATTCAAATATTCCACAGCATCAAGTCATCAGTTCAGGATAAACCTCTGCATGTCCTTCTGTTTTTATAACACTGACTCTGTGCACACAAGAGAGCTGTCAGTCTATTAGAGCAGCTCCACTAAAAAGTTTATTGCACATAACGTGTAATCTCAGTTTAAATGGTGAAAAAAAGGCTGCACTAACCCTACTTTTCTGAATTTATTAGACTGTTGTAGCTGTTCTGTTATTTGCCTCACTTTACATGTATTTTTTGGGGTGACACTATTTACATTTGTAAGACTATCATTTTCTGTGAAATTAAAATGCGTTTTTACAGAGTAAATTATGCATATTTGCAAATTGATCAGTGTTTTTGTGGACATAACTTTACACAACACAAATAAAAAAATCTATGGAAAGTGAAGTGTTTGTGTATTATGCTACACATTTGTGGATTGTCTTCTGTGGGTTACAAATAATAAAGTCCAAAAAAACTTCCATAAAATGTCACCTTCCCCCCAAGAAGTGTCGCAGCCAAGCAACCATTAAAAAAAAGTACAGAAAAAGAAGATGAATGAACGCAAGAGGCGCTAAGCATCCAACGCTAGCTGGGATCCCAGCTGACGGAGAAAGCAAGGCAAAAAGACTGACAGACTTCAAGGGAGCTCAGAGAGACCTTCTTGCTTTTGTCTGGTCCCTCTTGCCCCTTTCTACTATGGCTGGAAATAGCATTTGTGTGACACTTGGCTCCTGTGGGCCCGGGCTGCTATAAGCCAGTAGTGAAATGCGATGCTTTCTGCCATGGCTGTGCACTCCAGTTGTTGTTGTTTAGCTGTGGAGGAATCAGTGCGGGGACTCAGGGCTGTACTGTACACCCAAAGGAGAGTAGATTTCATATTCCAGAGTGAAATGCCTTCTGGCACTCTTCTGCCAGCCCTTGATTTGAATAGACAAGAGCTGGTGGGGAGGATTGAGGGATAAAAGAGGCTGTGGGAGAGAAGTGACTGGAGCCTCAAGAACAGACACAAAGTCTATATGCTGTATCAGCACTCAGACATATGGAGAAACGGAGCTCTGGGTGACTTGGGTGACTTGAAAACCCGACTCTCTTTAGCGCGTGAGCGATACGTAGATGTCAACATGCTTTGTTAATTAGTACCAAACAAAGTACAACTAATGCTGATGGAATTAATTTTTTTGCAGGTATTTGGTTATAAACCAAAGTATTGGACAAACCTAGACCTTATGATGGTGCTAGGTGAAAAGTCAGGGGATCACCAAAGTCATTGAGATTCATCCTCAGGGGATTGTGAATGTCTCTACCAAATTTTGTCCCAATCCATCCAGTAGGTGTTGAGATATTTTAATGGATAAGTGAAAACTTTGACCTGCTGGTGGAAAAGTCAGAGGGTTACCAAAGTCATAGAAAGTCATTCTCTGGAGACCATGAAAATCTGCACCAAATTTCTTGTCAATCCATCTAATGGTAGCTAAATGTTTCACTCAAAACCTAAAAGGTCAACCTCATGGTGGCACCCGGGGCCAGGGAATGGCCTGTGAAATCTGATTGGCCACCCCAGGTGCCACTCCATTACCCTAAACTATTATTGGCTATCTGCTCAATCAGAGGCAGGACCTTAGGTCGAACCAACTGTTTGGGCTGTGTCGCAAGAGGCAGCTAGTAGCTTTTGTGACATTTCCCTGTAAGAGATTTGTATTGCAGATTTGAAGTTTTGCAAAACAATAACAATATTGTTTTGAATTTCGTCAAGACAATATTTTATGCACATATATTATTTTAACTTTGTTGGTACTTTATACTGTGACTGTATTTTGGAATGTGCATTGTTTTCTTTTGTTTTCTTTTGGAGGTACAATTTCTTTTTGAGGAATTAAAGTATAAGCCAGAGGAAAAGCCAGGGGATCCCCAAAGTCATTCAGAAGCATCATCTGGGGAACATGAATATCTGTACAAAATTTCATGGCAATCTAATAGCTGATTAAATATTTTAGTGTGGACCAAAGTGATGGACCCACTGATCGACATTGCGATGGCTAGAGCCACAGCACCTGTATTCAGCTAGCATGGTGGCTCAATGGTTAGCTCACATGTCTCCCAACTTGAAGGTTTTGTTTTCTAGAAACATGAATAACACTAATCTTATTTTAAGTCATTTGATCCTGTTTTAAGACTTCTGGTAGCTTGACATCCTGACTTATTTTTAAAAAATCTTATCAAGTGAAAATCACTTACTGCACCGGCAGCTAAATTTGACTTGTTTCAAGCTAAAGAAAACTCAATTCCAAAATGTTTTCATTTAAATTTGATGGGGCATTTTTGCAGTGTAAAAGTTTGTTAAGAGGAGCTCTATAATGCTGCACCAGTAACTCATATCGTCATTCTCCTGCAGACCAGCAAGAGGTCAACTAGCATGTGGAAGTTGTGCTTCATTTTCGCTCACACATACGTACACAGTCAATTTGCACAATGAACTCTGCATTCGTAGCCCCGACCTCACCTCAGGTTTTTTATACCCTTTTCTTTTCATCGCCTCAAAGGATTAATCAGAGGCTTTTATAATGCAGCCACAAATAAGCAGACATGTCTCTGTCTCCTCCCTTTGACCTCAATGCAGCAGCAGCCTTCCTTCCACTTTAGTAAAGACTGCCATGAGAGCACATCAAACACATGCCCTCTGCAACCGAGGCAATGAAAAATAAATCAACAAACAAATGAATAAGTAATCACAAAGGGAAAAAAACAACAACAAGGAGCCTTTAAATTATGTGCAAAAAACACGTTTATCTGAACAGTTCTTGTGTTTTCTGAGCCTTTTGTGTCTGTGATAATCTGTGTATTTTGGGAAACATGTCGGTTTCCGGGTCCCTGATCTCATTAGATTTATGTTCATTGTTCTTTTTCTGATCAAGCAAGACGTAAAAAGGCTTCAGTGAGTTGGTTTTGTGTGCGCCATTGTTGGCTATGTAGTATGCATCACTCCCCACAGGCTTCTTGCATTTGAGCCAGCAATATAGAACTAAAAACACCCCAGTCCTGCTGGGTGATGTGTTGGCTGCAAGAATTGAATGAAAGTGGGTTTTTTGGGAGTTTTTTATCCTGCAACGGAGCCACCTTGATGTTTTAGAAATAGCTTCAGTGATGAGAGCTCAGAGGCATCATCCAGATGGTCACACCTGTGTGCACAGCTGTGTGGAGTAGCTGTGTATTTAATAGAGGAATAAACACAAAGATACTCATTCAGTAGGCAATAAGGTTATCTTTGAAATCCTATAAAAGGACTGTATCATCATTAAAACAGTATGTAATTAATGGCTTGTAGAGACACTGAAGATGCTGCAGTGTTCATAAATTTGAAAAAAAAAAATGTAGAAACCAAATCCTGCATCTTATCGAGCCGTAACCCGATTCACTAACCCATGCTGTTTATAGCTTATGTATACCTGCTGAGCCATGTCAGTCGACTCTTAATGTGCATCAGGTCCTGCTTCCAATGTTGACACAGAGGTCGTTAATTCACATCAAGTACACCTCCGTTATAGACTTGTATGAAGCAAATACAGTGGCTGTTAGTTTGCAAACAGCTTAGCAAGCAGCAAGCGTTCCTTGTGCTTTGATTCGATGCTAAGTGCTTCATCAATCACAATCCCAGACAGATCATTAGAGGCTTCTAGGATGACAGGACCAGCCAAAACATCAACAGCAGATTGTTCCAGACCACCCCTCAAACCTTTAATTACGCCCGAGGTTGTCAGTTATCAAAGACATGCAGTGATAAGTGACTCACTCAATAGTAGCCATTAGTTAAGGCAACTTGTTAGTGTCAAGGGTTTTAAATAACTTACATTGCATTATCGTATGTCAGGCCCAAAGCAACATGTGCTTTTTCTGTAGAGCAGAAAAAGTAGTACTCAAAATATCCCACTGAACAACACAACAACATATTGCAGTTTTTAATAACAGAGCTCTAATTGAGCTGTTTTCGGCTTCAGATTTACGTGGCAGACTTTGTAACCAGATGGCTGCTGGATTGAATCCCCAGTCAACATGCTTTTAATCAAGGTACTTAGAAAAGATGAGGAAGATAACTAGCTTTAGTTTAAATAATAAAAATATTGCTTAACATAGAAACATGGGACCCTCCTGGATAATTTAACAATACTGTAGGTTTATGTTATGGCCACCAGTTTGAATTATTTCAACATAATTTCTGAGGAATCGTGTTTTTTTCCGTCAGTTTGCAGTGGTGGGTGGCTCTAAATACTACAATACCCGTAAGCCTCGGCCGCTGTTGCTATGGAGAAAAAGCCAGTCAGAGGCGCAAATCAGAGCAGTAGCAAATTCATAATACTTTGTTTTTGCAGTTGAGAACAATAGCTGCTCAGCCATTGACCCAGAATCTAAAAGTGAATTTATTTAAGCTGCAGATTGTGTTTTCAGTTTTCTCAACACAGTCATCTTTAGCTTCCACCAAGTATTAGACAAATTTTGGTTTATGAGAATATACCTACCAAACTAATGCCTCAGATGTATGGTATTTAGTGCTAATTAGCTGATTTCAGCATGCTAAGCTAAACTAAACTAATATACGTTAACATATTACACTGAAATAGTGAACATGGTAAATATTATACCTGCTAACATCCGCATGTTTGCATCATTGTGAGCATGTTAGCATGCTAACATTAGCATTTAGCTCTGACACCACCATGCTTTAAGTACAGCCTCACAGAGCCGCTAGCATGGCTGTAGACTCTTGTTCAAGGATAACACAATAAAGAACGGAATCTCCATTGTGGTCTTGATATATAAACAGTAAGATTAACACATGGATGCATTTATTATGGCACTATTATCATTTTATTATCATCAACAAATGCCATGAACAAAGCAAAACCAACCCTGGATTATCATACAAAAAAGCTGGCGTAGTCACAGCTTGATATAGGCTACTGTTTAAAAGGTTATGCCTAGAGAACTCTATAAAAGAGTCATATCGTTGCATTTGTTACAATGACATGAACTTAAGGGGATTTGCTGATAAAAACATCCTTATCCTTAAACAACCCATTGCTGACTGCAGTTCCTCCGAGTCCAACATTAGACAGCGACAGATGCACTACGCAGCTCCCAGTGTTTCTGCAAAATAGCAAACATACTCAGTCAACTTTGCCCCAAATAAATACAGGTTATAAATGGGAGTGTGTTCAGTGTGTACTCTCTTAGTGTAAGCAAAGCATGCCCTTTTGTCCTTCCTGCCCACCTGCTTAATGGAAACACTGTGCTGCTGCGCACAATGTAACACCCCAGGAATGATTGGTATCGTGTGTGTATGTGTGTGTGTGTTGTGGCAGTGGTGCGAGGCCATTGTGCCGTTGGACAAATCGCTCTCTTCCTGTTGAGCGGCTGCGTGATACATACCAGAGCAGACAGGCATCGGTCAGGGTCACGAGGTAACTGTCACAGGCCCTTCACCTGCGTGTGCACCAACAGAGGGGATCCTAGAAAGAGCACGTCTAGACACATTTCCACAGACTGTTCCCTCATGAGTTAGTCTGGAGTTCAAGTGCCCCCTGGTGAGCAGAAGGAAGAAAAGTCCCTGAGCGAGATGAGTTATGGGGGATTTAGCACTGCCTTTGTCATCAAACAGAACTTGTGTACGCACATGAAAATCACACAATTTTCTTCTCTAATTATACTTTAGAACCCCAGATAAGCCATGAACTACACTCTTCATGTAAATATGGAGCATATTTCTGTATAGCCCAAAGCTATATTCCCCCCTCCCATGTTCTGTTCTGGATATAAATCCAATGTAGCATCAGTGACTACTTGCCTCCAGAGAGTTATAGTGCTTATTCCAGCAGACAGAGCGGGGAGATCACATGGATATCAGATCCCAGTGGAGCTGTAGCTTTGGCTGCTGTTTAAAGCCTAATCAATGAAAGAAACATGACCCATGTCTGTCTGTTGTGTATTGGATTGTTTCTGGGAAAACTGCATGTCAAGTATGATTCAGGAAAGAGATAATATGTAGAAAAAACATTTACACAGATACAGTATCATTTGTAAATGTTTTGCAGCACTGTTAGGCATATGATTTAATGAATACATTTAACACCTGAGCAAATTGTTGAACAGAGCAGCAGCAGAATGCAACAGCAGCTCCCTGGATCTGAGCTTGCTGACTATGGAGATTTGACTGATTTAGCTGCAGGCATAGGCTACCTTCAATGTCCAAAGCCATTAGTGATTCCTGTACTACTAAAGCACTGCTCCAGGGTACCCATTTCCTTGCATTAATGTCTACCTTCCACCACAGCAAATCACAGGCTTATTCTAATGCCTCTGCCTACCTTAGTATAGTCCCTAAATAACACAGGTTAGAGGGCTCAGGGGCTTCTGATGGCCAGAATGAATTGGAGAGAGACAGAAACATGCCACTTGTAAATTTGAAAGCAGAACAATTTATTATCAAGAACAAGAATATCAAACAAGAGAGAGGAAAAAAAGTTCATCAGTTTCACAAACTTGTTTTTGCTGCAATTTGATCACTTAAACGCTTCCAGCACAGAGAGAATGACTTATTAAGCTTGGAGATTCTTCCATTTAATCTTACGCCTCTAGTTACAGTTTTTCATATTTTTTTGCCTTATCGTGTAAATATAGAACTGCTCTGCTGAAACCAGAGATCACAACAGTAGTTATTAAGAGGCTATTCAAAGGGTTTTTTTTAAATGTCAGTTCTATAAAGTGCTGTATGCCCCCTTTTTGTCAAAGACAAGGTAGTGGCTCCCTTACGTCTGATTTGTGATCTTGGTTCCTTATTGCCAGTCGAAGGTGCGCTTCACCAGCCTGAAGAAGGTTCGGTTGTGTTCCTGTAGGTAGGAGCGGAGCTGCTGAAGAACGGTGGTGTTGACAGCTGGGTGAGGCCGTCCCTTAGACTCGTGCAGACAGCGCTCTCGACCATCACTTCGGATACAGTAAAACCCCTTGGTCTGGTTGAAGTAGAAGTTGGAGGATACTATCCTTGGTGGCAAGTTGAGGAAGCGCTCCACCTTCTGAAGCTCTGGCAAGGGGTCACGGATCAGAGCATCCCCATCTACGATGTGTATCTGTTCCAGGGGGAAGTGGCGTAGCCAGTTACGCATGTGGATGTCATACAGACTCCTCTGAATGGCCTTGTACCGGATATTCAGGGCTCCATTGCGCACTAGCAGGTTCTCAATGGCTTGCACCGGCTTGTGGTTCTCGAGCCGGTTGAAGTACACCTGGGTGTAGTCGGAAATGACCCGCTCGGCCGGGTCTCGCAAGATCAGTAGCAGCTTTATGGACGAGTTCATGGCGCAGATGCGTTCTGGTGCAAGGGCTGATGTAAAGTAACCTGGGGTTTTCTCTATTGTGATCTGGTGTGGGTAAGAGTAGGGCATCAACTCACGGTACCACTCAAAGCCCTTGGCATAATTCTCATCCCAGTCAAAGAAGTGCACCTCAGTGGCAGCAGCAGCAACCTCTGGGTGTATGTCTAGCATCTCCAGCAGTGCTCGTGTGCCCCCCTTGCGTACCCCAATAATGATACTGTGTGGGGCTCTTTTACTAGTCCCTGGGGGTGGAGATGAGGGCACATCTCCAGACACATTGGCTGGTAGTCCAGGATCAAGGTCCATGGCGTCCAGTGTTATGCCAAATCCTGCCTGGACAAGCTCAGGTGGGGCAGCATATGTCTGGAGAACCAGAAGAAAGGCGGATGCCAGGAAACAAGCCATGGTGATGGACTGAAGAGTAGAGACTGGCCAAGAGACAGAAGCAAGAAAAGGAGACAGTGGTTTAGCTGTGGACAAGATATGTCTTTCTGAGCTCAGTGGCAACAAGAACAGTGGGAAGTGCAGTCTTTGTCTGCCATTGAATTTGACCTGGAGGAGGAGGAGAAATCATTGGCAGTCCACAGCACATCTGTAGGGAAGAACAAAGACAGAAAAAGAAGAAAAGGCTTTCAGATTTCAGGCATATAAAGCAGAATGAATGTCTATATTATACTGAAATGACACTTTCCTCATTCTCCTGAAAAAGCAATCCAGACATAAATACAGTCCATGTCTGTTATAAGTGTATCATCTCAAAAGGATAATCTCAATTCATCTTTCTTTGAGTCTCTTTTCATCTTTCCTCTTCCCATATGCTTGCTCTTCTAACTCTATAAGGTCACTTTCAATTGATACTGTAATTTCTCCAGCTGAAAAACACTCAGCCTGACAGCTCGATAGAAAATGTGTCTGAGATATGCAAAAGTGGCTGAAGGCCAGAAGACAAGGCCAGAGTGCTTTGTCTTCCTTTCCCAGGTCAAAATCCACAGTAGAATCAATACACCTAACATCTCCCCCCTCGAGCATGGAAATCAAGGCATTTGGAGACTTATAAAGACAAATTTATTGCAGGAAATCAGATGAGTTCCCACTTCTAGGTGACTTTGATTTCCTATACATGCCAAGAAAGATCAATAGTAGAGCAATGAAATTCAGCAAACACAAGGAGAAGGATTTAGGGCATTAAATTAGACTTATAATATTGCTGAAGAGCACTTCAAAACCATGGGATGGTTTAAAGTCTCATCTTTTTAACATTTTATCTTTTATTGCAAGGGCTGTTAAAATGTTTAATATTTGCCTTGTTTTCTTGCCTTCAAAAGGCACTTTGTGAAATGGTTTGCCTTCAATTAGCCAAGAAATAACATATGTTAAGAATGTTCTCCTGCTATGTAGCAAAAGCCATGAGTTGAAGTAGCAGAACACATTTTTTAAATGTCATGGAATTAATTTAAAAAACAAAACTCTTCAGATACCTTCACGAGGAACAACAGGCTGAGAGAGCTGTTGCTTACACTGTGCTAGTCAAAGCAACAGGGCTGGGCTATGCAAACATCCAGCTTCAACAGCAAAGGTCACGGTAAGGTAATCTAAACACACGAAGATATTCCCTGCCTGGGAACAGACTGCCAGACACACACACACACGAGTACAGAGTACTATTCTGGATGCATACAGTAGACAGATTAAGTGTTCAGCACATATTACTCATCACTTTATTGTAGGCTAGAAATAGGTAACAGATCATTTAAATACATTATCAAAACTGGTCTGCTTCTGTGGAAGTCACTTCAACACATTTTAATGGGATTTTGTGCAGAGGGTAATCTTTCCTACCAGTGAGATGCTGAATTTGTGCATCACTTTATGTAGATGGCATTTACTGTAATGTCATCTTAAAGGGGAAAAGTGACAAATATTAAATAGATTTGATATTCCATGGCTTTTGTAGCAGCACTAGGAGGCTGTACTTTTCTATTTTTTTTTCTTACCAGTGTTTTCTGTCCAATGTTCACAGACAAAAATATAGAAAGTATGTTCTGTTTCCTATATATAAAGAAAGGCTGACGAATATCTTCCTGAGGCATTGCCATCTAATCCTCAGTGAAATTGTATATCAAGGAAACAAAAAATAATAGTTTAATCTCAAAGCGATCCACCATTGTAAAAAAAAAATGTCATTTTAAGATAATAAGAGCCAGTTTGTGAGACACACTCATTAGAAATTGATTTGAAAGTAATGAGTCATTTTAACATCTTTGTTTAGAATCATCTTTGTCATCGAGGATCATGGATTTGTGAGGCATCCATAAAAATAACTTTGCAGAATCTGTGTACTTTACTTGTTTTTAGTTACCAACTGTTATTATTAATTATATCTCTGCTTGTGGAAATACTCTACCTCAAGTACAATTTAATCACATTAGTTGTCCCTCTAATTAAGCAAAGTACGTGAGAAGTAACTACCAATGTGCATAGCACATTTCTACGATGTCACCAGTGGTCTTTCTCTCACCTTACAGAGTCTTTCAACCATATAAAGGCTATGACACATGCCCCCGCTTCACACCAAGATCTGTGGCTTGAGTCATGGGACTGGGCCTGTGTGCTGAACGCAGGAGAGCTGACCTGCCCTACAGGGCCCCGGGTTCTGCAAGAAGGCACTTATGTGCTGTGACAGGCACGCCTGCCTGTCAGTGTTTCCCTGGCAGAGAGCTGCCAAGTCCACTGCTAACAGCCAGGCAGCCAGACGAGCTTTCTGTCTCATCCAATTCCCCCCACTCCTCTCACAGCACACCACCACCTGGAAGGAGCCATTGTTTCATTGTATTCAGCACTTGATGCATATCTATCCAGCTTTTTATTCGGCACATGGCAGCCATGCTATCTGGTAGACCCCTTAAACAAGACTATTTCCACTGAACACTGTGGGGCCAGTGGAAGGTTACACAACACAGGTTGGCAGGGAAGAACTACGGCCTCACTGAGACTTGGGATTAGGATGTAGCATGTGTGTGCGGTGGCTCAGTGTGAGCACTGCTGCCTTACAGCAAGAGAGTCCAGATTCAAATCTTGGCTCTGGTCACTTTTTTGCTTAAGGAGTATGAAGGTACAGTCACCAGAATTGGCAAGGGGACATTTAGCTGGTGAAATGCAGGTGGAACTGAAAATACTATGGAAAGGGTTGTAAGCAGTTTCCAAAACCGGAATATAAACTAGGGATGCACAGATCCGCTATGCTGGATCGATATTGGTGCCGATACTGACCTTACTCATGGTAGCCTAAATAAAAATGATGCCAGTCACAGTGATGTATACAGATATTAAATTTCAGGAAAGTGTCAGATCATCTGTATCGGCAAATACTGAGCTATGAGGTATTGCAATAGGTATCTGGAGATAAACTGTTGGATCACTTCATCCCTAATTTGAATAACGAATAGCTCCTGAATTACAGTTCATTTCCACTCTCTCTTTCAAAATGGCTAGATATTTTTTTAGTTTTAGTATTTTTCAGTTCAAGCTCAGTTTTCGAATGAAGGGGATCAATTTGAGAAAGGAAGCAAAGGGGGGGGTAGTATATTTCGGTTTGACCGTACTTACACTGAATTAGTTTTTAAGTGTATTAGTTCTGTGATTGGCCAGTGATATGCTCAAGATGTCTCCCTGCCTTGCACGCTGGGATATGCTCCAGCCCCTCTTTTACCCTGATTATGAATAAGTGGAAATATGGACACAGTACAGACAAAGGCATGATCGCTTATATAAAAAAGCAAACCTATACAGCACTGCCACTTGAACCCATGATGCAGAGCCTCCGCACATGAGAGCTGCACTTGCTGACCATTATCTAGGCTTTAAAACTTGTCTGGCACCAGAGCAAAAGTGCTGCCTACTGCCTGAGCAGACAGCACAGCAACAGATCTGCACTATTCATTATATCCCACCAGGCTAAGAGGAGGGCTCCACAGGTTCTCAGTGCCACAGGAAACCAGGTTCCCACTAATTAACCCAAACAGCCGCCTCTATACATCCACCGAACAAACCCTCATTCATATTCAGCAGGGCTCCCCGCCATTAACTGTGGCAGGCAGCAGGTATTGAACAGGGCAGTTTTGTTTTTTTAATTCATTAGAGACGCTAGTACAAAATAATTATGACTGCAATAAAGGTTGATTACAAAGGGTGGCTTTTGTGCTAATAAAGTGATTGATTTCAAGTGAGGAAGGAAGTATTAATCATTGCTACTATTCATATTTTTGTTGTGGCCACACATTTTAAAGAATTTCCACACGTAAATACGCACATGCAGCTAAGATAGAAGTTGGAGTTAATTTTGTTTTCAGCATGACGGAAGACCAAAAATCATGTAATCTTAAGGAGAAAGAAGAGAGTGCAGAGACAAACCTCCTTATCTCCTGGTTGTTTCTTTCTCTTTCACTGGCTCACAGCATTGTTAGATGATCTCTTGTAAGATGCAGTGACCCCCCCCCAAAAAAAACTATCACTTGGGACGCAGAAACGCACTCACCTTCATTCTATTTGCTTCTGCGCTTTCCCCTTTGCTCCTTCTTCTTTTCCTCAGCCATTCTCTCCAACAGGCCCTCAAAAACCAGTACAATATATTTCCCACCCACACACATCCAACTGTAACTCTGAGACTGTACTCCCACATACACGATGGGTTTTAAATTATGAATGCATTTTGGTTCACAGTGGGATTCCTGGCTCAATTTATTAATTTCTGGTACAACAATGTAAGGCTTTAGCTACTCACAGAGGACAGAGATAAAAAAAAAAGTATTCACATGTTTAATTTCTGGGACAGAGGAGGTATACTCCAGAACAAAACCAGTAAAATTCTTAATTCCCAACCATGTGTTAAGTATCCAAAACTCTAACCAAATGCTCTGCATCAGCATGCAAGGGATTTTAAAGCAACACCTTGAGCACTGCGGAACATTTCAATCCTCCCACAAAGCTAGCTTGAGCATGATGTGCCAATCTATTTACATTACTGGTATATTACAGCCACTTACTGGTGAGTAGATTGGAGGCTGTGGTAGCTTGAGAACAGAGAGTGGCCACTTTCAACCTCCAGGCTGGTCAGGGAAATGCAGTTGGGGAATGAGTAATACTCTCACCTTCCTAGAAAACTAGGTGCCCTTGACTTAGTTGCCCTTTAGCAACCCCCAACTGCCCTGTGGAGCCATTTATTGGCCCACAATGAAAGAGTGGAAGCACAAAAGACCATGTGTCAACTTTCTCTGAAAAAAGGCTCAGAGATCTATTGCTACTGCAATGGTTAGCATATAAATGGGGTGGACAAAATAATAGAAACACCTGTCAGTATAATGCAATACAATTTAACAGCACCACAAACTACATCCTCCAAAATGATCACCCAGTTGAATCAACACCTCTCTAAAAAGCTGAACATAACATGACTTTCATGAAGGTAGGATTTATTGCAGGAGTTTTGTATAAGTCACTGCACTGCCACTGGAACCTGTATCACAGTAATACTCTCCTATGGGGCCACCTGGTGGATACGTATCTCAAACTAATTTCACATAATTTTAGCACTTCCTGTGTTCACAACAGCTATTTTTCCGATGTGTCTGAAATGATATGGGCATCCGTTTCCAATGAATACATCTCATCATCATGTTGTACAGTGATTATAAAAGTAATCTCCGGCTCATGTTTTTCTTCAGTCTTTCTTAGGTTCGGGAACGAAGACCACGCTGGGCTCTGATTCAGTTTCCTGTGCTTACCTATATAGGTGTGTTTAACCCCTTTCTCTCTCGTTTATCTCAGTTCTCATAACCCAAACTCCTTCTCTGCCTCCTCTCATGCTTCTATCTCATTAGTGACATGTATTATATTAAGTAATATTGCATTATGTTTGGTAAAAATCAGTTGCAGCAATGGAACTATTATCTGATAGGACTTATTATAAATTGGTCAAATAATGGAAACCTGGAATAGACTTTCAACCTTGAGTCTGAGAAGTCTGAGAAAGATCTATGCCATAGGACATGTGCTGTCTAATAAAGATGGTTCTGTCTGACACCTCAGCAGCATTTCCTTGTTTTGAGAAGAAACAGCTCTGATGGTAAGCAATATTTGGCTATTTCGGGAGTGCATGAGCAATACAACGACCTAATCCACACCCACATGTCAGCAGAGGCATTCATTACAGACTTCAAGAGGAGGTAATCTGTCATTTGCTAGTACGCCCTGACCCATGTGGCCCCAGGGACTAATTACAGTGTTTTAACTGTGATCATCTATACATTGAGTTAAGCCTTCGCAGTACAGCGGATTTTTCAGCACTTTTCTTTCCTTGCAGAGTGGTTCAGTGTGCAAAGCAGTATCTTCCAATTACCAATGCCTCTGCCCACTGCCATCTGTGCACAAGTAGAACATGGGCCACCCAACTTGATGAGGGCCTGTGCCACATGAACACATATATGTTTATGATACACTGGCAAAATCTACATAAAGATCTGTATCAACAAACAACACCTCACACCATTTTACATGATATCGAGGATGGAAACGTTGTTGGTTTAGATTTGATTCTGATTTTGGCAGAAATTACAGGGGTCAAACAATGCTGCATCGAGCCACAAACTGTCATTTCCCATGGTATTACCCACCAGTTACTCTAAACACGCCATTGTTCAACTGACACAGGATCGCTTTAGCAATCTCTGCTACCCCACTACGTACCCTGGCCCATGCATCCTCCAGTTTAGGTTTGACATTTGTCAATGCTCTGAGATTTATTTCAAGCATCAGCTGACATTGTCTGGATTCCCAGGAGGCATTTTCACAGATAAAATAGGCTGACTTGCTCATCACCCTTGGATGAATGGAGCAACCAATCCCAGGGACGCTGACTCACTCAGGGAAGTGTTCCGTGGTCGTTCAGAAACAACAACAAACTATGAGAAGGAATTCAATCAGAGAGTGGCCTGATGATCCTCATTTAGCCTGCCACTTCTGATAAAGCACCTATGCTTTCCGCAGCGTCGAGATCCCCCCGCTGCAATAGCCTCCTCATCACCAACACTAAGATAAAGCTAATTCTGCTCCACCAATTTAATGCTACTGTAATTCTTATCATGCTTTTCCCATCAAGCCTGCCCCAGTTCTCACAATGAGTCTGATCTTCTCCGTGTAAAGTAATTGCTCTACAGTTCATCGCAGTGGGAACACTGAAATGCCGACTTAATCAAAACAAATGCACCAACTTTATTCTCTCTTCTTGGGTCTAAGCCTTTGGAAAGCTGATGCTGTTCTCCAGTCTCGCAGGCATCCTGCAAACTGCAATATACACATATATTATGGATGAATTACTTCATCAAATAAAAAGCAGGGCATCTTGTAATAAACTGCGAGGATACTCTTAATCTTTGATGAAGCCTATCTGATGAATAGTTTAATGAGAAAAACTATGGGAAGGCCTGCCGGGTGTTGACAAAGACATCTCAGCTCTGATGAGTAAAGTGCAGAAAAATGCACAATGTTTAGAGAATTTTACGATCTTGTAGTGTTGTTTATTAAACGGCATCAATCTTACAGCTCATAAACAGCATTAAGTAATACATCAAGTGTAATCCCACCTCAGCCAGCGTTATGCACTGTGCGTGCTATACTCCAGGGCAAAGCACGTAATACATATTAACTAAGGGGTATGTACACCGGGGGGTTTGGAATTTTCTTCGAGGAGGTCAACTTTGATATCTCGTGTTTATTTCCCCAAATTACAACTGGTGTGTGCAGTTCTGCATAACTTGGAAAACCTCTCTCGCTCTGGCACAGCAGCATTCTATTGGTAGGCGCACGCCACAGATCTGCCTGTGTTTTCCTGCCATTACAAATATGTATTCAGCACTGCAGAACTCGAGGTGTAGTATTTGGACCTTCTGTGATGTGCTGTTGGCTGCCAAGCGCTGAAGTGATTCAACACCAGGCTGCAGTTAGTGAGCTGATAATAATGCATTCAACTTAAAGCCGTTTCCCACAGGGGTGACCTGTGTTTGCTCGCATCAGAGGTTGACGCATTATACAGTTAGATGTGTCAGCACTGGTTGTGGTGCTCCCTGGTGCAGCAGCGAGATATCACTGGCACACATACACTAAACAAACAGGAGGGAGTACACTCTGTAGCCAGATACACAGTGAGCAGAAGATAGTATCCATGAGGAGAAGCTGTAACAAAGCAGTATATGTATACTCTCTTACTGACAATCAGAAAAGTGAGATCTAGTTGGAGAAAGGAGTTGGAGTTGGAGGCTGACCCCCGGTGTACATGACTTGGGTGTCACATGAGTGCGCAGCCAGGATTAGCTTCATTTGTTTGTGCAGTACGTGTGAATGACAAATCAGTCAAGCGTAACTGTGAGATGTGCAGATCAGAAATGGAAAGAGTATCAGACTGACACTGACAGCAACACATTTCTGGAATGTAATTTGGCCACAGCAAATGACCTTGAACTGGAACTTTCACAGTATCGAGCTACCTCATCTGCATAAGTAATTCAAGTTGTCGACTCACATGCTGGTCATTGACTGTAATATGATCAGAGGGATCGGACTGTGTGGGTTGAGGTGGCTTAGTCATTTATCAGTGCGGAAGTTTGAAACTTGCTAAGTCTTTTCTTTTTAATTCTTTTAATGAATTGTGGTTTGTATCAGACGTATCGTATTTCATTAAGGATAGGTTTACGGTTTTTCAAGTCTGTCTTAAAACAATATGAACCTATATGAACACTGGAACAGGTTCTGCTTGCTGTAATCATCCGTCCTGTTCATACTGGCCATTAAGGGATCCCTTTCTAATGTGCTTCCAATGTAAGAGACGGGGGACAAAATCCACAGTTTTGTGCAAAAACTGAAGTTAATATGAGGCTTCAGCAGTCTGAGTTAGACAAACCAAGTGTATATCCTTCAAAGTTGCAGCCTTTTAAGTACAAAATTTCTGTTTTTGTTACTATCCACTGCAGCTCAAGAGGGAAACGCTGTCCAGGGAAACACAAAGAAGACATAATGTGGACTGTGGCTTTTGTCCCCATCACTGGAAGCACATTAGGAAGGGATCTTTTAATGGCCAGAATGAACAGGATCAATGATTACAGCAAGCAAAAGCTGTTCCAATGTTCATATGGGCACCTGACTATTGTTTTTAGAAAAATTGCAAACCTATAGTTTAAGTAATTAATCATAGCACATTTAGAAAAATTCAGGCAAACTTTTTTTTTTAACATTAAAAATAATTTAGCCTTTTGGAATGTAACTTAGGGCTGCAACTAATGATATTTTGTCAAAAAGTGTGAAAAAGGTAACATTCTCAAATGTCTTGTTTTGTCTGACCAACAGTCCAAAAGACCAACAGACACACAAATACTGCAAATGTTCACACTTGAGCACCTGGAACTGGAGATATTTTTTGCTTAAAATAACAACTGAAAGTGATAATCAAAATTGTTTCCGATTAATTTTATGTCGATCGACCAATCAATTAAGCAACTATGTGTTTCAGCTCTACAAAATATATAAATGTCTCCTCAAAATAACCATAGACTAAACACAAACTCCCAGCATCACTTGCTGAGATGCTGAGCACAGTTTGTGACTGTGCACACTGGCACCTTGGAGGCAAATAAAAGCAGTTGCATCTGTGCTCAACTTTGAGCAACATCTTTGTAATTTCCTACTTGCAGGGCAAACTAGATCGTAAGGGAAGTGTTTATCTATAATAACAATCTGCAGCTCCATTTCCTCGTGCCTAGTCTCTGCTTCTCTGGCAGGGAGTGCTTCAGACTGGGCAGAGATGGGGGAGGATGTAAACCATCATAGCTCCACGCGGCTGTCGTACGCTCTAGCATTACACTGTTTACAGCGTTTGCCTTTGCACTGCTCCACACCATTGCCTATGTAGCACCGGGCAGCTAGTCGGCTTTACCTCTTCCTGAGAGGAAATGAAAACTTCTCTGTCAGCTGGGCTTTACATCTGCTTCTAAGCCGAGTTTCCACTACCAGTGAGGCTCTGTTTACAGACATTTTCAAGGAAGGCTAACCGCAAGTATTGGCACTCTGTTACTTTATACTTTCTCCTCTTGTTCTTTCTGGCGAACACAACACTGAATGCAATCCTACCGTACACTTCTTGTGTTCAGTCTGCATAGCAAGGTGGGATTTGCCATCAGTTTAAATCACTGGAGCATGCACAAACTGAGATGAGTTGTGGGTTAAAAAAAAAAAAAAAAACACAAACAAAAAAACCCACTCCTGGCTTTAACTGAATTGAATGCACATGAAAAAGAAAACAGAGTTGTTAGGTGAGGTGCATGTGACAAATTCAGGCACATTTAAATACCTGAGAAGACCTGTCTGCGACTTAATGAGAAGGCCCGTGCATGTGCAGTTCTGAGTATGTGACAGAATCAGGTTAAGAAGATAGGGAGAATAAAACATCATGTCATTTGAGCAGGGTGACTTTCATAGCAGAGCAGAGCTTTGTCTCTGCTGCTGTGATGGTAAACCCACAAGCTAATGTTAGAGCCCCGGTAAAGCTAATGACTATGCAGTATTAATTTATATTTCTCCCAAAAAAGAGCACAAGCACTCTGTATTTGATCCTTAAATACATCACTATTGAAATGAGGCCCAAGCCAAATATGAATCAGCTTCAAGTACAAGACAAGTCTTATCAGAACTACATAACAACTTGTAGTATAAGGACATCTCACTGTCAATTTCATCTGTGCCGTCTTGTTGCGCCGTTCTTCATGAATAAGTTATCAGTCCCACACTATTCCCCTTTGGCTTATTGCTCGTTCTGCTGCCTCCATGGCCCTGTAAAACCAACTGAAGTGTTTATGGGAGATAAGAGGCAAAGGAGGTCGCAGGCCCAATAACTCCTTTTATCACCCCACGTTCTGCAGCAAGGGCCATTTTATGGGTGAATTTGCTGAAGACGAATTCTTAATTAGAGAAGTTTGTGGACCCAGCATCAGAGGCCTAATGGGGGAATAAAAAGAATCACCAAAAGGGCATCTGCAGGATTGCTTGCTGGCCTGGCTTGTTACTATGTCTTGTAGCAAGGATATGAAAACAGCCTTAGTTTGTTCGTAAAGCAATATAAATGAAAAAGACCTTTTAAAAATTGGTTTGTGAGGCTTGTTTGGTTAGGTGTGAATGCTGTGTTTGTCTAGACAACCCTGAGTCCTTTCGAAATTAGTTCACATTATTGATTTTCTTGGGGGCTTATCTTTATTAAAGGAGTCTACCTTGTCAATGGAATTACTGCCTCAGCCATTAAGGTGAGCTGATTCTATTTCCCATTATTGTAAATTCATGCTCCAGAGACTTAAATGGCTTAGGTTAATGCAATGTTTTGTCCTGATCTTATCTTATTAGTCAACAAGTTTGACAAAAAATAATGTAAAACTTTACATTTATTTTCTATCCCTTTAAAAACCCATAGAACCCGACTATTTTACATTAAAGGACAAAATGTTCCGGGCACAAAAAGCTGGATACCTAAAAAAACTGTGTCTTGTTCTGGTGTCATGAAGTGGCACCTTTGACAAATATGAATAGTGTGGGATGGAAGGGAACTAGCACACGTTTTAATTAGCCAACTTGGCAGCCATGTTTCACCAGACCAGACCAGATAATGACTAGGATCCAGTGTTCCCAGTCGCCTGCATATTAACTGAGAAAAAGGAGAAAATTAATTACTCTTTTTCCCAGACAGTGGGAGGGGGGATCTCGTCCTTGATTGGATGATTTTAAAACTCCATAATTATCTCAACTCCATAGCAACAATGAAGCAAGTGTAGATACATATGAGTTCCATTTTCTCCAGCGGACTCATCAAAGCTGAAGCAGGTTGGGACTGAACACACTTTGTGCTTTGTTGGGGACCCTCTCAACCTAAGTGGTACAGTCTCTGAGGTTAGACCAAAAGACTCGACAACTAAATTTAGCAAACAGTGGAACACTGGAACATTAGTCAAGAAGTGTGATGCAATCCACCCCCCTTCCTCACTCATCATCAACCCCTGCTGTAAAGCCTAGATTAACCATCTTTCACTTCATTTAGATAGAGGTTTGTTTAGGGGTTTGCCTGATTATATCTGTCTTGAGCACACACCACGCTTCTATTGGTATTTAACAAAGATTAGCTTTAAATTGATGATTAACCTTTGTAATCCTTCGTGCATATTGAAAATGGCTTGCTTGTCTTTACCACAGCCACACAAAAGAGAGGCCGCATTATCGTTCAGGGAAAATTGAGACTCGGAAAGCAAATGAGGCAGTGTTATCTGCCTGGTGCTTGGCTGGATAATGAAGATGAATCTTCAGACCAGAGAACCATCTCATAATGAATCCGAGCAGATGAATTCTTTTGCGTTCTTAGCGTGCATCTTTTAATAAAACTTCACTGTGACACTGACAAGCAATTGCCACCCTTATCTTGCAAACAAGCAGAATTTACTTGCGGGAATGAGTGGTTACCATTGTTTAGATGGCTGTATTAGGGAGTAATCAGACATTAAATGAGTCATTTCTCCATATTTGACTCCAACTGGGGAGGTAATGGTTTAATTTGCTGGGCAATGAGTTTTCCCATGTGGAGTGCTCCTTGCATTAAATCACAGCCCAACGCAACTGCAGCTGTTGCTCTGGAATTCATCAATGCACAGATACAGCTGCCCAAACTTCCCCGAGCAGAATACAATTCAAAGTACCTCTTTAGTCCTCTTTGGTGACTTTACCTATTTGAGGAAAAAAATCCAACATACCTTACAGAGTACCAGTGGTTTAGAGACACACAAACACAGCAATACATCCCCAATGTATGTCACACGTTGCACTCGGGAATTCAATTTGAATTTAAAAAACACTTACATTTGAATTGGGTGGAAGCTTTTACTGTAGTTCAAAGTGTCAAATCTGATAATTATATATTTATTATGTGTTCTATAAAATGTCAGAAAATAGTGGAAAATGCCCCTCACAATTGCCTAAAGGTCAAACAGATATATTGAATGTGCTTGTTTTGTTCGATCAATCCGTCCAATCAGTCCAAAACCGAATAATATTAAATCCACTACCATTGAAAACTAAGAAAAACAGAAAATATTCACATTTGAGAAGCTGGATCCAGTGAACTTTTGGAATCTTTGCTTGAAAATGACTTAAATAACTAATCAACTATTAAAATTGTTGCTGATTAATTTTCTGCCGATCAACTAATTGATTCATCGATTAATCGACTAATCGTTTTACCTCTAAATATATTTCACATGAGAACTCACACACACTTCCTTTCTAAGCTGTAAATCGGAAAACCTGAGCTCACTTTCAGTGCTATTGCAGACAATGGCCAAAACCACCTTCTCTGTACTTTTACGTACAGTGATGAAATGAGGATGGTATATTATTCTTTGAAACCTTGGAAGCTGACATCAAATGCCATCCCTACTGTGCTCCAGACCTCTGGAGCAGATCACAGCCTACACCTTGTAATCCTATTGCAGTTTATTAAGGGGATATGATGTAAAGAGGAAGCTGTGTGATGAAAACTCATTGTGTGAAGGTGCGGCCCAAAATCTGTGATTTTTATTGGGCCGAGCTAGCCCAGAGTTATCCTGTTAACTGGGACAGTTTTTATCACACACTCACTCTCTGAACTAACAAAAAGATCTTATCAAATACAAAGATATAATGTAAAGACTACCCTCCAGAAAATCTGTATTAACACATTTTCAAACCCCTGTAAAAACTTGTGTGTGGATGTGGACTGTATGATAAATACTGTAGAACACAAATTTGGACAAATCTGTTTGTCTGCTGCCTATGTAATACTCAGATATGAGCAAATATGTAGCAAAGCCCCAGTAGCAAAAAGTATTTCCAATAACAGAATATGCATAAACACATAAATTGAACATATGTTTTGCATGCATATCATGAAATATTTACCAGACACTAAAATGAAGACTAGTAAGTGGGTTAATTTACAGTGATATATGAATGTTGGAACACAGGTTTGAACAAAATGCATTGCAAATGAATCATCCTCTTTTACTAAAACATATTGGTAACAACAGAGAGAAAAAACAAGCTTTTTTAAAACACATAATTTCCAAATCATTTTAGGCTGTGTATTATTTACTGTGATTTGCTTAAATCCCATTTATGAGATAATGTGGTTTCTTTGGCTTGTTTGCCTAGATGATAAAAAACTAAGAGCAAATGTGAAAATAATCGTCATTATCCTCTTATACCCAAATTATCGCTGCACATAATTATAACTGGTCAAAGAATAAACTGTTAATGATAAACATGCTGAACATCTGCTACACACATACTGTAGATTTGTGGAAATAAATGATATAATTACAAGATTAGAATGAGTAAACAAATATGTTATCAACTGAATTGGAAAAAATAAACACATCTGAAAAAGGACATGGATAAATCAATAAAAAGCTAATCTGAATGTCTCCAATATCTGAGTGAGCTTCAAATTATTGTTGCATTAACAGATCCATGCTGATTATATGTTTATATCCCCAGATAATAATACTACACGCTGTCACAAACATGTCAGTAACAATACAGAGCAGACTACCAAACCCATAACAAATATGGTACACAAGTAAGAACAACCCCCCCCCCCCCAAAAAAAATCTGACATTGGAATTTAGGTAAACTGGCCTAAAAAGCCTAAGGTGACTTTTTTTAAGACCGACACCGAAACCCCAAAATATTCAATTAAACATCATGACAGAGAAATGCACAACTCATCACACTGGAGAAGCTTGAACCAGAGAATGTTTGGCAATTTTGACAAATTAATAAATAAATAATAAACGACTATCAGAATAGTTGCTATTTTCAGTCTATAGACTAGTCCTGTTTAGCTCCATATTATATTGCTCCTCCACACATATAAATGATGTGGACAAAACACCTTTCAATATATTGTATTCCTATACAGTATCAGTTGCTTAAAATAACCACAGAGTTCAATGAACAGCTCTCTGACAGTGTCAAATTTTACAAAGGTAGTATGGTATGAAAGGATTTTAGTTTTGAATTGCATAATACTGTAGGGCTGCAACTAATGTTTGCTTTCATTATCAATTAATCTCTCAATTATTTTCTCAATTAATCATTTGGTCTATAAAATATTCTGGGAAAAAAAGTGATTTCCTAAAGCCCGAGCTGAGGCCAACAGTCCAAAACCCCAAAATATTCAATTTACCATCATATATGACAATGAAAAAATCCTCACAATTAAGAAGATAGAACCAGTAATATACTTGAAAAAATGACTTGAACGAATAATTCATTATCAAAATAGTTAGTGATTATTTTCAGTCGATCAGCTAAATGAATAATTGACTAATCGGTTTACACTATATTGTTTGAAATATTTTGCTCCTCCACATATATAAATCATGGTGGGAAAAATATTAGAAACACCTTTTAATACAATGTATTCCAATACTAGTACATAGTATCTTAAGCCATGACAGTGACCGGAGTTCAATGAACACCTCTTAAAGTTCAGAGTTTCTGGAAATGGCAGAGGGTGGAAAGATACAGCTTTTTATTCCCTTCAGTAAGGTGACACCTGGGTGGGTGGGTGGGTGGGGGGGTGATAAGCAGCAATATCCTCTTTTTAATAGGAAGTAACAGCGATTATGAGAAATGTCACTAACAATGTTACCTATAGATGTACGGCTGATCAGTCGCATTAAATAATTGTAATTTGTAAATATACAGTCATTGTTTTACATTAAATCCTTGCTTTTGAGTGCTGTTGTAATGTTGACTATTTTTAGCTCATACTTTTAACATATATATATATATATATATATATATATATATATACAGTTTAGGAACAATGCTTTGTTTCAGCTCTCTGCCCATTTTTTAAGCCAAAAATGAGAGAATGTAAGGCAGAGGAATAGTATATTTCAAAGTTCAATTTTAAGTTTCAGATAAAGGGTATTCCCCGCTGAGATGAGAAAAATAGAGGTGTACGTCTGGGCATTCTCCCCTCTGAAACCCAAGATGAACAGTCTCATTCAGCACCATCGACAGCTCCCTGCACAGCCTCAAGAGGTGGCTGCTAACCCTTCGTCAGTAAGCAGGACTGAGACACCATTAACGCTGGTCAGATAGCTTTCTCTGGAGACTCCTCTCCTTTGTCCGTGTGTGGGGGTCTTTGTTAAATACTTGCTGTAAACAGTATATCTATTTGTAAAAGACCTGTTGGACCTTTTGGTAATCAGTTTTCTACTGCAACAATAGCACAGATCTGTTGAAAGCTTAACGAGGACTAAAGGTTTTGATCTGAAGGACACTGAGGTCGTTATTTACATCTCCTCTGTGCTTAACTTGGAAATCATAGCACAGATTGTCTGCGCTGCCGTTGTTAGGTGTCTGACCTTCCCACAATAAACCTAAATCAATGTCTCTAAAGATCAAATTTCATATGTAGACAAACCCAGATCTTCGCCTTTAGAACAAATGTCAAATGTTGCTTCTGGTGGTGGCAAGCGCGCGAGCCAGGAGGACCGACCAACACTTGACATTTTGTTCTCATGAGTATTCATCTGCCCCTTTAAAATTACTACCAGTGATGTGTAAAGAAATGGAAAAGCAGACAAAAGAGAAAATTGGTTTAAGCTACCTCGCAAAGTAAAGCTGAATTAACATTGCCCTACATGTGGTTCTTTTCCAAGTGACTGACAAACACTTGATCTTTTTTAATGAGGATCCATCGGCTGATCTGACTCCTTTCAATGTGCAAAACATTCATAAAGCTGCCTTAAAATAATGTCCCTCTTCATCCCTGATAATCTTAAAATCTCCACGTTAATTGGAAAAGGCCATGTTCCACTGAAATCATTTCATTAAAATGTTACTTAAATATTCTGCTCTCGGGCCACCAGACAGACGAGGAACATATTTCACAAACAGAAACCAGTGGAAATCTCATATCACTTTCCCTTCCGCAGCCTCACAAAACCGCGCACACCCACACAAAATAAATGGATACATATGGCGGAGCAGAGGCATCTGAATCAAAACAAATCTCACTGCATGCGACGGGGTCATGATCTCTCCGAAGCGTCAGATACCATTAATCTGATAAATATGGCAAGACATGGGTGTGATATAAAAATAAAATAAGGATGTGTGACACACAATCACCAATAATGAGGGATGTGGCTGGTATGTGCCTACTCATCTGAGGCAGGCAGAGAACAAAGGTAATGAATTAATAACTTAGCATGTCATCAAGTGGAATGATAAACCTACTTCATAACACTTGGTGATGATGCCGGCGTCAGGCTTTCTTGAACCTCTTGATGAAAAAGTGGCCTGTGAAATTTGTTCACTAGAAGGCGCCACCGCCCTCCGCTGTCTCCTCTTTCACCCGCTCCTACCCCGTCCTATTCTTTCAGAATGGCAGTAAATTAAGAAGGAAAAAACCTGTTGTCTGATTCTGTCATCACATTCTGCGTGCCTTTAATGAGGCTTTCCCAAAGGCTGAGTTCAGACTCTGAGGCTTTTGATGATGAAGACGCAGCTCCCAAGTGCCCGGCATTGACAGATTCGATGCTGCTTTTTAATATTATGCTGTTGGTGCACATGGTGGGTATCAACCCCTGAGATACGGCGTATGGACCAAGGTGGCTCTTTGCACCATGGATCGCTGCCTGCTGCACGCTCATGAATTATGGAATTCGGCACAAATATGCAAATCTGAGCATTAGCCTAGTTATGCCCCTGTACTGTAAGTTACAGTGACTTATCTATTATGTATGAACGAAGGATTGGAGCAGCCAGCTTCATGGCCCTCTCTCAGTCCTCACTTTCACATAAAAGAGCATGAATAGCAGGGGAGCAGGGGAGAAGCTCCAAAATGCTAGCTTTCTGCCACTCGGCATCTTCGAAGACTTGGGAGAATTAGAGCTTGCTTCCACGCTCAATTGCCAAGCTACTTAAAATAACAATGGCTTCCACAGGATTTGGAGGCCTGGGAGATACGTAGGGGAATAAGCATGAAGTTGTTGCTAATCCTCTAATTTCCCCCCACAAGGCTGATATGAAATGCTAGTCTGATCAGTAATCAGTCCACGGGGGAGGCAGACAGGAGATCTAGCCAACTCTACAGGCGCACACAAAAGTCAGCCTCTGTATGACATTACCATCACAATGCTGGATGAGAGATTGTACTCGGTTAACCTAATCATAGCGGTGTAAATATCCATATTCAAGAAGCCAGCAGAACTGAGAATCCACTAGGTCATACAGCACAGTTTTGAAATCATACACATATTCTGCTCAGGCCAACAACATAATGAATAAGTCCTGCGGCTCCGAGATGAACAGAGCGATCATTAGCTCGGATCAAAGTCAATCATCAAGCACATGACAGCTGACAACTTCTATTTAACAGGGTTCCCATGAAATAATGGTACCTGGTCCTTGTGAACCCAGTCACTATGGTAACAAGAGGAAGCCACTTCACACTGTCCAATAGATCCTGCTTGGTTCTAACAAGAGAATGTTTACTAATGACTTCTCCTTATTGTTGGGTCAGGAAATATAAATTATAATGATAAAGCAGCCATTGTGCATGATTTACCTTTTTTTTTCAAAAGATGAATAAACCTTTTTTGGACATAACGTGTCTAAGCTTCAGGACTCTGTGTGAGCAGCAGTTGAGGATATGCCTCTGTCGACTTTGTGGTGCGCTACGTTGATACAAGACGTTCTTTCTACTTTTTCAACAAGCGCACATACTGCTGGTTATGTATCGTTAGCGATTTAAGATTTCTGTCCCTTTACGACATTCAACGTTTGGGAAGACTCATTGTCCTATTAAGTTTGTGTTTCACTCCAAAGATGGAAGCTAGTTTGCCTAGCTTGCTAGCTTCCACTTAGAAAGTAGTAGCTAGTCAGCCTAGATTGCTAACATTAGCACTGATTCCCACTAGACGTTACTTTTCTTTCATATTATTTCAACACCTGCTGAGTCATTGGAAGCTGTGTTTGTCTCACATTATACAAAGGAATTAGGCTAGCTAGCATTAGCTTAGTCATGGGTTCAGTTGTGGTGATGGCAAATGTCCAGACTGTCAAAACTCACAGTAACAAGTAGTCCTGTAACTTCAGCACTCTGTATGTTACTCGAATCATGACACATAACTATCACGTGGAGTCACGGAGAAACATACTGTTCAAATCACAGGTGGTACTAAGCAACGGCTAACAATAACAGTCCCCAGCTGGTTAACTGCCTGTATGTCTGTTGGAATTCCAGTAAATATTACAAACTATTTTAAGTGCCTGCCCGCACAGATTTTGTATCAATGAAACTACGCTAAGCACCGACAGTGTCAGTTGGAACCAAACATTCACGCCCCCTAGCGAACACGAATGTAGGGGGCGCTATCACTGTAGAAAAATAAATGTTAAGAAAAACTCCCATTTCTTCTATTTGGTAATTACAATTTTGACCAAATACGCACGCAAGTCAAAACAAACACCACTGATATACATTCTAATTTCTTTTCATTTCGGTTGGACTTTAATACAGATATTAAGGCCTAGAGATTGCATCGAGCACATTTTACAGTAGAAAACTCTGGTTCTTTCATAAAAGCTATTTTATCTCCTGAGGGAGAATCAACCAACCCACCAATCACAAACATAACCTCATCAAATATTAATTCCATTCTCCTGGTATTTTCTATTGCTCTTGATTAGGAAAACTTTAGGAAAAGAAAATGCACTTTTGTTTTGTTGCCCCAAGTGGAGCCAACTGGATAAACTCCATCAAAAAAAAAACATAACAACAGGAAATTGTACACAACAAACAGTTTCTCTCTCCACCTCCTCCTCCTCTTTTTATCCTTTATCCTATCCTAGGAAACTCTCCAGACATTACGGTGTAACATCCACTGACCCTGTATATTTGTCCAGTCATTCATCACTGAGACACCTTGAGTTTTCTTTGGGGATTTAGAAATCATAACACTTCCCTGGACCACCATCGTCTTTACAACCACACTCATAAACACTTACTGTCAGGAAAATCCTACAGACCTTCCAGCCCGCTGCCTTCCATCTAACTTCACCTTTACTCACACATTTGTTTCCAGGACAAGCAAAGGCAAACTAAATATCTGTCCCAGTTTAGCTACAGATGAACAGTCGCCCCATTCATGTTGATTAGTCGGGTATGAAAATAACGAGGGCGAGCCCTCTTTCATATTGACCTTTGTCTGTATCCAACTTTTCTGACCAATTTAATTTCTTACTATAGGAACGTCCTTTCAGTTACGATTTATTTGTATTCATTGTGTTACATTTATTTATTTATTTTTACCACTTTTAACACATCCAACACCCTTTGATTGAAAGAACATTCCTAAGATTTTTGTTAACATTTAATTCATATGTTTTTGCAAGATTTTTGATGTCCTGTGTATCCAAAATGAATTAAAAAAGGGGGGATTTACTAAGTAAGATTACAGTATGGCTTAAAGCCTGCTGTGTGCTCATCTTTACAGTAACATACACTATGCAGCACCTCTCAGTGTAATGAGCAGTCTGCACCCATACAGTAATTATGAGAACTGGCTGCTGCTGAAAAACAGTATGTTTCATTTGAATTTCATCAGAGAACTTATTCCAGTCAAACACCACGTTATGCCTGTGAGAAATCCTGCAGCTAGAAGCACCAGCTCACATAAGCCAACACCCACATGCTCATAATTAAAGGTGAATTGCACAGCCTGTGGCAATTTGCATCCGGTGACGTGATTATGTGGCTGCTGGAATTTCACTAGGTAGGTCTGGTACCAGACATAGGAGATGTGATGCTGAGGGGGGGAATGCTACATGGAGGCTGCTGCAAGAACAGGAAAGTGACAGTTACCATTAGTTGCACTTGTCTGGCCTTTGACTTGAGCATATACTTCAACATCAAGATACAGTATGAGACCTTTCAGTTTTTATTCAAAAAGCAGAACATCTATGAATGTCTGCTTGAACTTGCTTGCTATCTGAATCTATTTTAAACACGCTAACTTAATACATTTCAGCCAAAACTTTTTAATGCATTGAAAGTATGAATGTGAAGTTGGTGTTATATGGTATAGCCTGCAGGATCTACTGAGGATTGTTCTCTTGTGAGCTTATAAAGCTAATTTATTGGATGTAGCATTTTAATTAGTTGGATCAATACTCTATTACACAGGATTTAAATGTGAACTGCGGGGAAACGACAAGGCACTCATTTCACACGAATGAATGATCATGTTTCAAAATGTCACAGATTCAGCTTGCTGCAAGGCGATACTGGATTTATTCTAGCTTAATAATTGATCAATTAATCGCCCGTGAAGTCAAAAGCATAAAACATCCTTTTGTCAGACGCTGGAGATTCAAGTGTTACATAAAAGCATGTGTGTGAGCCGCTGTGCTGTCCGGGAGCGGTGTATTTCACACAGACAAAGTAGGGGAAATCTGTAAAGAAAATCTGGTTACCTCGCACGGGGGGTTCGGGGAGGATCTCAGCGCGCCTCTTGGGTTTGGGTTGATCTCAGGAGCGGAGGATGACGATGATGATGCTGAACCGCGGAGCGCACTTTTGCGCACTGCCGGTCCACATAGAAGAAAAGCGTCCGTCTCTCCTATCGGCCACTCTCATCACTGATTCATTTGAAAGCAGACACCAGGGGGGAACGGAGTCCTTGTTTATTCAAAGTGGATAACTCGACTCCGTCTCCGACTCACGCAGACGAGCCTGTGCATGCACAGAAACGCGGGTAGAGTTGTGCCCGCTGCTTTGCGTAGCAGACTGGAGGGAGCTGGGAGGAGCCGTCTGCCGTCAGATGATCAGGGCAAGGTGTTCTCCTCACTGATACTCTGCAAACCCCAGCCTTAGCAGAGCTGCAGTTCAGACTTAAACACAACAATCCCTGTCTAATTATCTCTGTCAGCCTACTTATATTATGCTTGTGTATTAGTGTTCTGCCTAGGCTATATCTGTGGCCAGGAACTATTTAGTATTTCAGCTTAATACTACTAATCTACTGGATGGGCTATTACATATGTTACCCATATGTGTAATGATTAAGAAGTCCTTGTGAAATAAACAATATTAAACTGCATCTATATTGTGTTAAATTACTGTATAGCCGATTCATACCATGGTGCGAATCAATCGACTTTAATTCCAAATAGACATGCTGTACTGCCAGCAGAAAAAGTATGCCAAGGTCATCATAAGATCACCATACAGTAAGTACATCTCTTCATTCTAAGTTCAAGAAATTAGCAATGTAACAAACACTGGTACTGTAGAGATTAATGGAGCATTCCAGCGATTTTACACATGAAGTTCAGTTTACTCATCACAAGCTGAGACAACCCTGATGATGTCACCAGGGTTGGCTCAGCTGTAGTGTTTTTGGAGCTTGGCACACATATAGAGACCGTGGGGGTGCCGTTTAGATATGGGGATATAGGGGTGCACATTTTCAGACAGTCCCTCCTGGAAGGCATTCATAGTTCATAGCCAGCTCGGTTGGCCACTCGAACAGCTATAAACATATTTGCCTTCGGACTTGGTTGGGACCTGGTGACTGTAAAGACCACGGCGTGCTATTTACATCTTTCAGTGAGCCCTCATGCCCTGTGGACGGGGGGACTGTCAACCTGGAAGACACCACTCCCATCAGGATACAAACATCTCATCATATGATCCACCAGATGCAAATTCAAAAAATGCACATAGGGCCTATGTATATATGTATAAAAATAACTGGACATATTGTTTTATTTTATTTATTTTATATGTCCACCCATATAAATGTAATTATCTGTAATGTTCTATGTGCACAGCATTAAAGGACTACAAACTCATTAAGTACATTACTTTGTACTTTGTAAATGATAAGGGTGACCCCTTTGCAGAAGTTTTTCCTTTAATTTGTCACCAGTCTGGACTTAGTGTACAGGTTTTGCATAGGAATGTGTGTGCTATTATATAAGTGTGTGGCACAGTACATTATAAGGCAGAGGTTAGGTGGTATTTTTTGCCCGTACAGATATCTCCACATGTTATGCTTGTCTCAGAAATTATTGATTCTTTTCTGCACCCAACGAAGAGGAAACTCCACCTCGGTTTAAAGCAGTATGTCTCCAAGTTTAACCCATACTCATTAACATAAGCATACTACCAAACTTTAGTCATTCTTTCTCCCCCTATTAGCATCTGCTTGAGTTTAAAACCAGTCTAAAAACAGACTCATCGCCTCACAGATGGGACATTATGTTTGAAAAAGACAAAGCTCTTTTACAAAGAAACGGTCAGATATGCCTGGCAGCGACATGTGAATCCAAACTCCCCATTCATAATGGAAGTGTATGTGTGTGTGTCTTAACATCCCCATTGACAACACTGACTATTTCCTACAGGAGACTGTCTCAGAATCTGCTGTTGTAGCCGTACACTTAAAATGAGAGCCAAAGAGAGGGCAAGCAAAGGGCACATTTATATTTCAACAGCCCAGTCCACATTTAGAGAGAGGGAGAAAGACAGAGATCATATTTGATTGCTTAAAAATGCATGGTGTTTGTACGACAAAAGATGGCAGCTGCATGTAGATCTTAATGATCCGAAATGGGGGCATTGAACAAGTCGCAGCCTGGTCAGCACCAGTGAAGCTGACATGGGAATCTAAATCTGCAAAAAAAAGTCAGTTTTAGCTTTAATTGAGCACAAAAGAGCCCCTTCAAGTGATGGGCTAACAGTTTGGGGAGTGGAAACTAAAATTCTGTCCTTCTTAATAAAACATAGTGCTGTGCTAGATAAAAAATCTAGGACCTCAAGGGTTTCTGACCCTACTTTGAGGAGTACTGTGGTGTAAGAGATGGCACAGTTGCGGGCTGTACTTTGCAGCGTGCAGATGTATTTGATAATTTATCAGGCGCCTGGTCTCCGAGCAGCAGTGATACCCTCCAGCCCACAGACAGCAAGACACCTTGAGTCACGTGGGTCTCAAGTGCCAAAAGAAGTCTTCATGCTGACTCAATGATGTCTTCATAGATAAAGGCAATATTACAAAATCATATCCTTAATGCTATTAACTTTTCAGGGGAGAATCTAACATTAAATCTGCAGTGCAAGCTATTATTCAGTGAGAAGGGATTGTATAACTTTCAATTTAATTTCACTGGTATTTAATCCTGCTTGTTCTTTTTTTTAGTTTTTTTACACCGGATCATTTGCAGACGGATTATTTGTGACACTGACCCTTACATGTATTTAATCACTTGCCAGTAGCTCTGATACAACTGTCTTTTTCTGCTGTAATTTGAGTGTTCTGTGTTTGTCATTGCTGAACGTTGCCTAATCTGCTTCCACGACACAGCGTGCGACCAGAGAGCTTCGTTGGTGGTGTTCAGACTTGTCCCGCCCTGGCCTTTCTTCCTTACTTTCACTGAGCAGAGTGTAGACTAGTTTCATAATTCCCCAGCGAGTTGCATCAGCTTGTATTGATATTGTTCTATCAAGACCCACCAATTTGATATCTTGATAGCTCAGGAAACCTATTCTGTTTGAGGATGATCCTTCCCAAGGTGCACTGGGGCTTTGGAATATGTGTACCGTGATTGAGATGTAGTTTTGGATCAATGTTGCACTTTTTCGACAGAGCATTTCATTGTCCCTTAACTGTCAATACGACAATGTTTTCTGGTGGAAGTGACTAAAGGACGACCAACTTCGAAGAAATGATCAACAGAGATTCGGCTGCTGTGTGTGAACCACAGAGTGCTGAACAACAGTGGCTTTTCTAAAAGACTGTAATAGTGGGATGCATCTGTAACTGTTACTGCAGGGAATCAAGCACCCCCATTACTTCTTGATCTACAGTATTTACTAGTAAATCCCTACAGATGTGTGTTTAACATGTAATTCCGATTCAAACATGTAGCGATGCTTGAGTTTCATATTTAGCTCAAGCTAGGACAGAGATTATGATTTGTTCAGTAACACATCTTAACTTGCAGATGCATCTATTTCCCATATTTCATTTTCAGTACTTTGAAAAGTTAGAATATCTTTTACATTGCCTCAAACGTGTTCAGATATTTTAATGTGGGAGTAAAAACAATGAAATGTGTCTTTTGCTTTTGGCACAGTTTGTGTTGCCAAACTGCTTCAACTGTGGCATACACTTCATGTTTATTTAAACATTTGGAAATCAGGGGAGGCTCTTGGTTCAAACCGGGCCAGTCTGATATTTCGCATTACACTTCATGTCAATAAAAGTCGGGACGATTATTTTTCCACAATATTTCCACATTCAAACTGAGTATTATTTTTGATGCTCCAAGACTCCAACAACCTCAATGACAAGACCTGATAATTATAAAGTCATTATGTACAACAGCTTAAAGCCCTATTATGCAAGAATTGGTATTTTTTGCGACTTTTTAGCGCCCCTACAGTTTCGAAGTGCAATTCACTTTTACATCGCTGTCGTAAATATAAATTGCGCCTTTTCTCTTCTAAGCTTCCTCTGTCAACGTCCTCTTCGGTCTCTTCGCCTCTGCCATGATTTCCGTACTGAGAATACCGAGATAGCTTCTTCTTATAGCTAGCTGAAGACCCATATGTGGTGGTGTGTGACATAGTGCCGCAAACCATTACGCACTTCTCGAGGAAGATCGTACCCGCTTAACCCAAGTTACATAGTGCAAGAACAGGCGTTCAGGGCGCAGAGTGGGAATGACACAACGTACACACCGAACATGTGTGTGAGGCTGTGTGTTTATGTGACAGCATACACAATGAAGTGTCTTAGAACTCACCAGGAACTCGGCTCTTTCAGTCATAGTTCCCTAGTTTCTCTCCTTTTTTCTCTCTTGTCTTTGTTCATTTATGAGCTGGAGTCATTCAACCTCAGCTGCTCAGGTTTAAACATTTTCAAGTCGTGGGGATGCATCTTCACCTTATAACTGCATTAAGCATTTTGGTCACTTGGGGACAGGAGACATTTTAACACCTTATAAAGTTGATATGGTGAACGTGTTAGCAAAAAATTCAACAGATACAGACAACACTAGCATTCATTTGGAGTCGTGTTTCTGGCCACCCGATAAAGGTAAGCCTATCTAAATGCTACACAGTGTTCCCCAGCTATTTGCTAACTGTGTCTGTCTGTAGTGTACAGTGGGATTAGCATTTAATTTTTTTCCTGAAGAAAACAGCGGCCGGGCAGGAAAACCAAAATAATGAGCTGAAAGACGCAACACTCCATAGAGATAATAGGAACTTGGGAGTTGGGTGATAATTCTCTGGGGGTTCGTCACTATGAGCAACCCCTTTTACATTATACAGTCATTAATTCGTTGTTAATATAAAAAATGTTGAGTAGTGCAGCTTTAATCCATGCTGCCTAGAGTGAATTTGCATCTGTTAGAACCCATTGCCTTTTATGAATTCGCACCACCTCTAAAATTTGCTTCTATCTGAAACTTTAAAATATATTCTGCAGTCTAAAAACATTTGAAAAAGGACATGAACCTTTTCAAATGGCTCACAGCTGCATTGTGACTTTATGAGACACTCTGACTCCTGGCTTGGTTTTTACTATGATTTTCTGCGAGAAGAAAAGCCAACACTCCAGGTCATTCATTGTGATTGCTCACTGCTACTTGCTGAGTACGAAGAGAACAACTCTGCGAGTGGGAACCACCACCGGGTGTGAGGTGACTCAATCACCATGGTGACAGAAGAGGCCATCCCATCAATTCTTTGCATGGCAATGAAATACTTTATGTTCCTGGAGGACAGGATCAAGAGCTGTGACCTCCCACTCTACTGCTCATTGACCTAGTACTGGTGATTCAAAATGCAGAGGGCTCTGATTATCCCGTGAACAAAGCTAAATCACGAAGGTAGAGTCTAGTGTTGACCTGTGAGGTATGTTTGAGGCCTACGCTGTATCGTCACACTGGAGGAGCTGAAGGAGCGTCACAATAGATTAGAGAGCTGTGAATCTGACTTCACATTAAGTAGGTTTGAAGTGTTTAGTACATGTTAAAGGAATAGCTCGATATTTTGAGAAAGCCAGGGGATGGCTAGCTTAGCCTAGCATAAAGACTGGAAATAGTTGTAAAACCACTTGTCTAAACCACTTGTCTAAAACCAAACTTGTCAATTTTACACTTCGGAGATATGAGATGTTAATTAGTGAGCTTTAGAAGTGCTTATAGGTGGATTTTGTTACCTTTGGACGGAGCCAGGCTAGCTGTTCCCCCCTATTTACAGTCTTAGCCAAGCTAACCAGCTGCAGCCTGTAGCTTCATATTCACCGTACAAACATGAGTGATATCGATCTTCTCATATGACTCTCGGCAAGAAAGCAAACCGGTGTATTTGCTAAAATGTCTATAATTATATAGTATAAATTAAAGTATGAAACAAATGCAGATTTTCCTGATTTTTTGTTCAGTTTGGTGGTTTATCATTATATCACTTAAAACCCACTGCAGAACAGAAAAAGAAAAGAAATGCCTGGTTTTAAATGATTCTCTTTATGTGTGACAGAAAGCATTTCCAAGCTGTCATGTCCGCTCTGTGTCCAGCGCTGAGGCTGAATCTGAGGTTCAGCCGAGCTAATTTGGAGCAGGTGATGTAGGAAAGTTATAATTGTGCTTTTGTTCACACATTCGCAGCTGACAATGTACCACCTACCGCTGTGTGAAGCACGCACACATAATATGCTGCCTGTACTTGCCATGTGGTTTCCACCCAGAATTTGTGTTACACATTACATCTACTTCCATAATAATTCAGAGATGCTTTGTAAATATGCTCATTAGAGATTCAGAACATAAGCTTCTCTAACAGTGACATATTTAAAGAGGATAAGCAAATTTAAGCATAACTTCACATTTAAATATATTAATGCATTACCATATTGTTCAAGCAAGGTATTTGACATCTGAAATTGGAGGTTTTACTGTGTAGGAGTGTATCATTTCACTGTAATGTGAAATGTGGCCTGGCTGCTAGAGTTCATTATCCTGCTTTTGGCCTGGTGTCGGTTAGAGAGCAAACCTCTGAGCAGGTTTCAGACCCCACTCAGATGAGCGTGAACTTCCCTCACAATGGCTGGCTGCGCATTCAGATGACCACATGTCTAACTGGCTCTTTCTCACTTGCCTACGAAGCCTCTCCACAGAAGCACAGTGTGTGATAGGTGGGGGGTATTTTTAGACATGCAATACGGCTGACTGAGGTGCATGGCTTCTCTGTTGAACTTGTTTTTCCAGCAATTAAATGCCTACCCTGATTGAGAACGATTAAGCCTGCTACTTGACTGAAACAATGTTGCACAAGTCCCTGAACTTACCACCTTGACGAAAGCAATGTTGCCCAACAGCATTTTGCTTCTCTTCTTAAAAACCTACATCCTTAAGAATATTTCTGTATTTAAATTTCTGGGCTTCCGAAAAAGAAAGCATAGATGGCAGTTACAGGGTGACAACATCTCCCCCATCCAGCCTGAGAAAAAAAAAAAAGACTTCATCAACAATACAGAGGCTGACAGGAGTGTGATGTAGGCCCACGGTGAGCAAATCCGACAGGGCTACACCAAACATCTCCTTGCTGTCTTATTAGCATCCTGAAAAGTAGGTCAATCAAAGGAGGAGGGGAGAAGTGTGTTTAAAAAAATAATACAGAACTTAAATTAAAAAAAAAAATTGTGAAATGGTATTGTAGTAATACATTGACCTTGATGAAACAGATTTTAAAATGATACAAATAAAATATGTGCAGAGGCCTAATGTTGTGTAGTATTTAAGTGTAACAACTTTGATACAAAAACAAGTTGTACGGGCATTTCAAAGCCATCTTTAAATAAGTAATCATTGCTCATTAGCACCATATCTTCTCTGCTTTCACCCCACCACGGTTTCTTACAAGCTAATTGCCAATTAATTCATTTAAGAGCCATCCAGAAGATTTATTCCCTAAAATGATTTTTTCTACTTTTCCTTTGTTGTTGCCAAGCACTCAGTAGGGCAGGATACATCTGTCTTAAAGTCAACCAGGCCTTATTGCTGTGATCTGTTTAATTACATGATGACATTTAAATGGCTATCAGTGCAGTCAGAAAGGAAGTTACATTCCCTTCACAGATGACAGTGTAAAATAAGCAAATTAATAATAAATCAGTCAGTCCTGAAATATGTGATATGTTTACAAAATAAGACAAGCACCAGGCATCAGATGAATTTTAAAATAATTTTTAAAAGGGAAGATCATTGAAGAGAGCTGATACTGTACATTGTCACATTGTGATAATGACGACAGTATAGTTTTCTTTTGATTTGAAGCTGGTTTGAAGTTGGAGTCTGTCAGAGGCCCATGTAACCTTGCAGCATTAATAATGATGATGATAATGATGTCAGCTTCTGCAGATAAGAAATGGCACAGATGAAAAGAAGGTAGGCAGGCAGGCGGATACTGAGCCTATATACAAGTGAAAATGACTTGGTGAGTTAATGTAATGCATAGAGTGGGAATCAAAATTACATTAGTTGTACAAATATTCATAGAGTGTAGGTGTGTGTACATTGTTTACATAGTCTGTAACTACTTTATGTGGAGCATTTAAATATTTAATGGCATGTAAAGGCTTTTTTTCTGGATATGCTGTGTTTGCATATTTATATGCTTTTAAAGCTCGGCAAACAACTGTGTTGATGGCTCATAGTGGATTTAATAAAGTTGTGATTATGGGGAAGTATGGTATTTTTGCAAATGGACTCCTGCATTTATCACTCATTTCACTGGGCCTATAATTCACTCTCTGGCCCATAATTTAAAAACACAATGCACAGCACATAATGCAAATGCACATGTACAGAGCGGAGGTCTTTGATGGATTTGTGTTATAATATGCATGCAACACCGTAATTATTCTGGCTGCTGGAAGGCCAGGATTGCCAGGGAAATGCAAAGCCAGAGTGCCTTCGTACTGCTAGTGCAGCTGTAGAATGCCTGAGGTAAAAATTTTATTTTCTCTTGTCTTCTACAGTCAAATTGTTATCATGGTGGTGCTGGAAGCTGTCCAGGCTAACTTTGATCACTTCATAACCGTGGAGGAATCACCAAAAACATGATAGCTTTGTCCCGCATTCAGCTCTGCCCTCATCCCTGGAAATGAAAGTAGCAGAAAAGGAGGAAGGGTAGTACTTTTAGGGGAAAATGTTTCTTGTTTTTTTTTTTTTGCTTTTTCTCTGACAGATCTTTGAAGTTATTTGTAACCTCAGGCAAAGCAAAAGTACTGAGTGTGATAGCTTTTTATTCGCTGTAAGATTTGGTTTTTGTTTTCGTTTCTTTTCGACTTTTTTTTTATGCAGCGTGGCATATTTTAGACACACTGATGGCGGCTGAGCCTAAGGGAGTTGCAACTTGTCTGCGTATAGCATGCACTTGTTAGGGTCTCTAGGTTCTACCGGTGGAGATCAAAATAACACTGTATGAACAGAAAGACAATGAAAAAGAAAATTACACTCAGGTTGAAAAAGCTTGCAATCCATGGACCTCATGGTGGCGCTAGAGGAAAAGTCAAGAGGATCACCAAAGTCACTAGGATTCATTGTCTGACCATGAAAGTCAGAGGAGAATACTTGTTGTGATATTTCAGTCAGGTCCAAGATGGTGGACTGACCAACAAAGACCAGTATTGCCATCCCTAGAGCCACACCGCTAGCATTGCTAAAAATATGGTCACTTACATTTGGGTCATGCTGGTTTGAATATTTAACATTTTATAAACGTTGGTCTGTGCCATTGGTATCTTGCCATATTCTGTTGTACTACAAATACAACAGTTAAAGTGACACATTCTCACGATTGTGGTTTTCACAATCTGAACGATTAACATCTGTAAGGTGATAATGAAATGATTGACTTTGCATACAGATGCAGGTGTTATTACGCTGTTGTTACCCGTGTTACTTCTATTCCTGTGTGCACTGACGTGTTAGTGAGCTGCTGTAACAAAAGAGTTTCCCCTCGGGGATCAATAAAGTATTTCTGATTCTGATTCTGAAAGGGTTGAAGTGTTTTTATAATTCGCTTCCGATGAACTGCAGTATGTAAATCCAGTGAAAAAACCTGATGTGGAAACAAATTGGCAGCACATCAGATATCATTTAACAAACCTCTCAATGTGTCAGTTGTGAACTGTTGAGTGAGTTACTTTGGGCCAGAAGGGACGGACACCCCATGAGTCTATTGTTCAGATGGATGGGATGGAAGTATTAGGCTGAATGCACGTGTCATTGTAATTTAAGGGCCTTAAACAGTTTATTTTGTCACATTTTTTGTGTTTGCTTTTGAAAGGTTCACACTGCACCATTACAACTAAAACATCAGCAATTTTAAAACGAAAGGGACTCATGATTAGCTTGACAGATTTTTGGCTACATGCCATCTCAGCAGTAGGATTCTTAAGAAATCCAGCTTCAGTCAGTTTAACTCCAGCTAAGCATGACAGATCATCTGCACTGTCACAACTGACCTCATCCTGTGTTGGTACCACTTAAGACAGCAATCCATTCCATCATGCCTACAAAACCTTACAATCTAGACTCTTTCCTGTAGTATTTTGACAACCCTATAAAAACATGGCACCACACAGCTTTAAGAGCATTAAGACTCTCTCTTGACGTTTTCACAGGTCTGTGGGTTATTTGGTGCTCCTGCTCCGACTGCAATGCCATTTTCTCACCTATTCAATGATTGAGTTTCTGAATGCACTTTGTGTGAATCTGGTGCTCTCTTAATCAAGGTTGAGTGTAGGTCTGACCAGCCCCAGTATAGAGGGGAGGATTCTTGAGTGACTTCTAGAGGTGCTATTTAATTCACTGGAACATATGTGTTGAAAATGTCTGCTTGATGACCCCAGAGAAAAAAATAATTATATATATATATATATATATATATATATATATATATATATATATATATATATATATATATATATATATATATATACCCCAGCCCTTCTAACAACCGAACATCAATGGATTACTGAATGGGTTTACAGGGCACAGGCTGAGGGGTCCAAGGACACAGGGGGCCCCTGGGCCAGAGCCTTTGTTGTTGTAAATATTGAGTATCTGCCAACCATATTATAGCTGCATAGACTACTGAGGCTATAGTAACATTTTATTCAAATACAGTCACATTAGTAGAGCAATTTAAAGCAAGACCGTCATAGCTCTGCTTTAAGAAAATAGAACCTGCACGTCAGGCTCTTTGATGGTTACCTTAATATTCTGTATAGTGTGCTCAAGTATTTTGTGTAATATCTGTAAAGAGGAGTGTCAGTGTGGATCTACTGTTGCAGGAAGTGCTGGACAGGTGCACCTTTTGAATAACAGCAGCACCTCAGCCACACAGGTTCAGGTACGTTACTCATTTACAGTTATATGACATCTGTATGGCCTAATGGACCTGCCAGGGCCACAGCTTTCATACATAAAGTTACAATCCCTATTTTCTGTACTTAAAGTTGTTAGAAATGCATATATGGGCTTTTGTAAATTCAAGTTTAAAAAGGGTGGCCAGACTTGTGCAGTTGATTTGTGCCTGCTGAGAAAATGATTGTCATGTAGATCTCATTTCCCATGAAACTGACTCCCACAGATTATAATCCACTTGATTAGAGAGTGATTGTTCCCTCAACTACAAAACAATCTGAAGTGCCGTTCTGTTGTATAACTGCAAGTGCTGTTGACTCAATTAAATCAACCATGTGCTCGTTACTAAAATTAGATTCAAAAAGCATCAGTCAACTGATTTTCTGCATCTTTATAGTTTGTTCTTGTGATCATGCAATACTCACTTACAGAAAACATAACATGCAATTTGTTCAATCCAAATAAATAAATAAAAAAAAAATTTAAAAAAATCCATACTATGCTGTAGCTGGCTGAGTCACTGAGTTCCATAAAAATCTCTATGAAACTTAAAATCAATGAAAAATGTTCAATTTGTTGCAGTGTGTCAAGCAGGGAATAAGGAAAGGACCCAAACACAGACAACCGAGGCAGACAGGATGAGTTCAATGATTTAATAGAGAACACAAGTCAGGCAGGCAGAGATAAAAAAAACAAAAAAAACAGGAGAGCAGTCCGAACAGGCAAATGAGTCCAAGAGGGAGCAGACAAAATCAAAAAAACCAAAACACATGCAATAAGTCCAAGAACATGGGGAACAAAGGCCAGGCATCTTGACACCAGGTACAAAGACGACCTAACACAGAACAAAGGAAGACCACAGACTAAATACACTCAGGTAGGGGAGCCATCGATACACAGGTGAAACCAATAAGGGCAAGCAATCAAAGACAGGAAGCAAAACTACAAGACACATGAGGGAGGGAGAATAATTCAAAATAAAATGGGAAATGATAGAAAACATGACACTGAAGAAAACCAAAACTAAGAGGCAGAGCAGGACACGACACAATTTAATTTCCCTGAGTTTATCAACGCATTAATTGATGGGGAACTTAAAAAAGAACAGCAGTAATAAAGTTACAGAAAATAATTGGTGCCTGCTTAAGCTTTCATTCCTTTATAGCTATTAGGATTATTTGTTTTATAACACGTCATTCATCGAGCAAAGGAGGAATTGGGCAATTGAATAATTTTTTCATGTTAGTTAAACACCGTAAATGTGGACATTTTGGTACGTGTGTCAAATACGTTAAAAAAAAAGGGCTAGGTGAAACAACATAAAGACAATAGAAAGCCCCTAGCTTATGCCGCATATTATTATTATTGCTTCCTTTTAGAAAATGAAAACATATTGAATCTTTTAATGCAGCCACATAAAAGCACACACAGAGCATAAAGTACATCAAAGAGAATTTAGCAATACACGCAGATAGCATGGCAACACTTTTCCAGCTCAGAGCTCTGATGAAAAAAGGCCCTAGAAATATGAAAAAAATGAAGAAGAAGAAGAAGAGGGAAAGTGACATAAGCTGACCTGGGACAGATCACATGAAAAGATTTTTTTATGTAAAATTATATGAAATACCACAGTATAGTCCCATTATTGCCAATATTTAAATTAATGTTAATGAGAACCTACCATAGGAAAAGAGCAAACTGGCTGAGAAAACAAAAAGTTACAAGAAAGATACAAAAAGCCAGACAGATCAAGTTCCTCATTGAGTCTGTCTGGTGTTTTGGTGCCCAGATCAAAAATCGATTTGGCTTCTGCCTAAAGCAGAACAGGGTTGTAGCCTCCACTCCTGGTGGGGGTGGGGGGTTGATGAATGTATGGTGCAAAATTTCAATTCTGCATCCACAGGTCCATGTTCAAGGAGGTGATTCACAACGGGGGAAGAAGAGGCTATATTAATGCTGCTTTAATGTTCAACAGTGCATTTTCTCAGGGTCCAGTTAGTTTAACCCACATTATAGTTTGAGAGCACTGAATAGTATAAATCTTTCCCTCTTGCTACGCCATGATGGACATACAGTAAAAGCCCTTTATAAAATGGGCTTTGAAGTACTTAACAAATCACATGTAAGTTGATTAAAGTTGTAATCCTTATGATTTCAGTCCTGGTTGATTTGGCGATACCTGTGGTAACTGGTAGTAACAGAAAGTGCAGTTAATAGATGCAGGCCCCAGAATTCTGGGGCGAGTAAACACTCCTTGATCGGCTACTTTGTCAGAAATACAACAGAAGAGTAAGTGCACCAGTTACCAGTAAAACAGAAGTGCATCTGGTAACTGGTGTAATAAAGAAGTCAGTCAATAATTGGCCTTTTTCCATCATGGCATGAGCAACCATGATCTGATTTCATGCTACACACAGCGTTTCCTTTTGTTCACCCATTCTGGGTGAATGATCGTGGTCAGCACCTCTGTGGCAAATATACTGTGTTTCTTTTGACTGCTTCACAACAAAAGCCACTCAGTGTTTCACCAGTTAAGTGCTTTTAGTGTGAACTGGCAGCAGTAGGAAATGCTCTGTTTGCTTTAGCAGTAAGTGAATACGGCTCTGATATTGAGTTAGGAGAGTGAACAGTAAACAGTGAGGCTGATACCAATGAGATAAAATAACAAACAGTAACGCTGAATTACATATGCAACATTGCCATTGAATTCCTTGTGCGTGTGAATTTGAATCCTGCATGGTCATGGACGGACTCTGCCACTTACGATCTGCTCCTGTATATAGAGATGTAATTACAGAATGTAAATAACTTTATATTGAACGGCTATTGCTTCCATAAGGAATATAGGTAACTTTAACATATTTTTATCGACAGTGTAAAAGCTTATGTTTCTGTCCCTTAAAAAAAAAAAATGCCACTTCTACTTTGCGTCTGAAAGAAAAGTAATAGGATGCAAATAGGCTACTGCTGAACACTGCATATCTTTCAAGGTGCTCTTAAACAAAATGCTAATTCAAACAATACCAACTCAAAAGCCTGTGGACACTGACCACAAACAATGCTACTCATGCGAACACCCACACATTCAAATTAACAGGTGCCAATAGCTCCTCAGGCTATCAGCGGGGGTTTCAGAATCCACCTGTGCAGAGCAGCTAAGTTGTGAACTCTCCATGACACTGATGTGTGAATGCGCCTCTGCATCCATGCCTGAATAATTTGTGGACTGCCAGCTGAACCTGGCTAAATGGTCTCCTAGCCCTTCAGAGATGCACTCTGCAACCTCAACTGGTCCACATTTCAAACATCTGGGGCTGCTATGCTGAAAGAAAAACAAGGTCACAAAGGGGGGTGCATACCAGATTTCTCAAATATGTATGTGCTTAATAAATTATATGCCACTCTATGGAAACCATTCAGCTTGACTGACGTATACACGGGGAATGACACATGCTCTACAGATTTAAATAGTAGCTCTTGTTAATATTGCAGGTATCATGGACACCTGCCAACAGACATAACATTTCCTCATGCTGCCATGAAAAGGAAGACAAAGTACTATGAACCTGTGCTCTGGCTCTTCGTAAATATTATCTTTTTGTCCCTCTTACCTGCATCAAAAATTGTTGTTACTATATAAGTTACTGATATGACTTTGCAAATTCTAGTCTCCACATATGATGTGGATCATGCACTATTACCTTATACCGTGTTATTATCATCAACTGGTAAACCCACTTTGTACTTCACACTTATTTTATACTTCTACCCACTTAGTACTTAATTTATTTTCTGACCTGTATTGTAGTGTATTATATTTTTTGCTTAGTACTTCTATTCCTGTGTGCACTGACGTGATAGTGAGCTGCTGTAACAAAAGAGTTTCCACTCGGGGATCAATAAAGTATTTCTGATTCTGATATTTTGTGACATAAGCACAACATCTTAAAATGTAGACTAATGCACAGTACATGGAAAGTGAGAGAAATACTTTAGAAACATGATAAGAAACAGGAAGTGGTTTGACATAGAAATCAAAGAAAAATGTTGGCAAGCGAAGTTGTTGAAATCAGGATGACTTGGATTGGTGTATTTCCTGGATTCCTAGTTCAAAGCTAAACATTTCTAGTGTAAGTTTATTTCATTTAATTACCAACATTTAAAGCAGCATCAATTGATTGTTTATTGTTTTTTTTGGGTTTTTTTGTCATTTGGTGGCAGCAGAACAAGCTGCCATATTATCACATTTTAGAATTGTTGTTTTGAATAGAAGTGTTGAATTGTTTTTGTGTGTGTCGCGTGATAATTCTCTGTGGGTTCATACACCTTCACACCAGTGACACCTAATCATTGAATCCATAGTTAATGTAAATGTATTGATTAGTGCAGCTTTAAGCATAGCATTAGCGTAAAGCTGCACAGGTAAAATTGTGCATCCAATTTGTGTTGTTTTTTTGGTTTTTTTACACAGTCTGGTTTGTGGTGCAGGAATGCAATCATCACATAATATGTGTCCATATATTGTAATCTGCATTTCAGACTTTGAGTTCAGCACCAGGGCCACCAAGGCAAACTCCAGTACATGCAATGTGTTTGGCAAATGAAGTGATTTATTTACATTATTGCAATATTCCCTTGAGGTAATAACACAGCAATAATAGCACTTAACTGTGGGGGAAAAATAGGAATCAAATGAGAAATTACTGATGCATAAGATGAACGGTTATCAAAAAATTTAGGGGCCAAATGAGATATAACTCCATAGACTATAATCACAGTCAGTTTCATCTCTATACATCATAAAGATGTAAAGTGTTTTATGCTGTGTGAATTGTAACACATTCATTGGGAGGGCTTTCTCCACTGAGATTACTGATGCATGCTTGGCCAAGTAGGAATAATGGGGATATCAATTAGAAGAGGGGCTCACCCTCCTGTCTGGAAGCCGGATCAGCCTGGGCCATCTGCAGGCTCACGCATAGATCTTCCAATGAGCCAAAGCTTAGGTGAAAATGTTAGATTCACACCCCATTTAGCCCAATATTATCATAAATCATTTTGGTATAAACTACTAGCCAGCCAACTGCACTGGTGCTCAGCAGTGTATGGTTTCCCACTTTACTACTTCCATATGGTTCCTTATGGTTTTTCTATTTTTCCTTATTAATGATGCTTTTTGTAACTATGAGGAATCTTTTAGGGGTTTTTTTTTACTTCATGAGCAACAAGAATCCCTTTTTTCACAACTTTCAGGAGTGAAATGCTTATATAAAGACTAAAGCAGTACTTAGTTCCACCCTCTCTCATATCATTTATGGTTACTTAGAATATTCCAGCTCTACCCCTTTGGCACATACACAAAGTTGTAACTGAAGCTTGAACAGCAGTTTAATTGCGCTAAACATTGCAATCAACATTCACTAGAATGCATTTGGAAAAGTGAAAAGAGATGTTGCTCATCTTTTATTTAGCAAACAGGTATCTCATGCTGCCAACATATAGTATACTGTACCAGAGGCCCCAATTTACCAAACCTAACACTGTGTCTGTGTTTGACCTCCAGGAATGTTACAGATAAACAAGTCCAGACCCACAGCATATATAATGCATGTACTTCATACTGTGTGATATTATTTACATACATACGGTATAGGCCAACATGCATTACTGTATTATTAGCATTATACTTACTGTATTTAGTGTTAGCTGATGTCTTTTCTTAATTTATAGATTTTATACTTATTTTTTCCTCCCTGTGAATATGTGTACATGCTGTGTGTCTTGTATGAAAACATATTTTGTCCAATAAGACTCTGACTGTGCCTGTGAGTCTGACACATGGTCCCACATGTTTTTTGAGATGTAGATATTTTATACGAATGTTTTTTTTTTTTTTTTTTTGCAATGTCGGGTACAGGAAATTATTATTTTTTTATTTAGCAGAGCGAAGATCTGAATTATTTATGTCTAGGAAGGTCTAAATGACAACCTACTCTCTAAAAGCATGTATGCATGTATTGGCTTTCCATGGAAGCAAGAATAGCCAAGGACAAGTCAAGTTTTTGCAGCCATTTGGCAGCCTGAGTGTGTGGTGTGACAGCTACAGTGACACAGGAAAGGCTTTGTCATTTCGTCTACGATCACAAGTGTGATTTGTGTTTGAATTGTGAAGGTTTTTGCTATAAGGTGTGAGCTGGTCTGTTTCAAAGAGAAACATGTTGTTTGCAAGTAGTTAGAATGTATGGACAGTTTAAATTTTAGGGGAGTTTTCTCCAGGTGTTGCAGTTTTCCTCCCACATCTCGGGTGGAACTTTATATGAAAGTGGGTAGGTGTCTTTTACATTAGTGTGCGTTGTGGCTTTTTGCAGACATGACAGGACATTTACGGAAAGAGCCACAATGCGCCACAAAGAGAGAGAGATAAGCAGTGAGTTAAAAATGCTGTGATAAGGATGAAGGACTGATGAATTTTTAAACTTATTTTGTTGTCAAAGCCTTAATTAATGACCATCTTGTGCACGATGGACGCTTGCCACTGCTTGTCACACTAGCCCACTTATACATTTTAGAGCCAGTTAGAAAGCAAACTCTTCTGCCTGTTTTATAAAGTTTTATATGCACAAGCCCTGAATGACAGGACGTTAAGTTGCAAATCGTATTTGTTCACATGCTAAAGTGTTTTGGGTGGATATTCATTTATTCATCAGTTGGCATAAATGCAGTTGGCATGAATGACAATGAGCGTTGAGAATGAGAGAGCTGGTCTCAGCGGTCAGATTCTTACTGTGGGTGTATGAGGGGTTTTTTTTTAACCCCTTTTGCGCTGGTCACACCGCGATGGGAAACTTGTTATTTCTGATCTGAGGTGAGAGGAATCTACCCAACAACTTAAAATTTGGACAATTTTATGGAATTTTTGCTTTTATTTGATTACGGTAGTAGAGATATATAGACAGGAAGTGTGGGGAGAGAGAGGGGAGTATGGCATACAGCCATGAATCGAACCGTGGATGTTGCGGTTATGTGGTATGCCTCAATAAATGTATTACAGTGATATTAAAAGGTGGAACAAGACGCATTTAATCAGACTTGTGCCTTGTTGAAAGTGAACTAGGTCTGACCTAGTAAGACTGCCATCGTGCCTTAAACATAAAAGTGGTTTATTCAGATATGAGACCAACATGTTAGATTGCCATCACATTTATGTATAATAGCAAGGTGCATGTCTGAAAGGGGCTTAAGCGATTATTTATGAGTGTGAAAGAAAGTGAAAGAAACCTGTCTGGGTTGTTTCCCAGCCCAAATGCAGTAAAATGCTCCAGTGACCTGCAACCTTGAAAAAGATTAATTACACCGACAAAATGAATAAATAAATACCTGCCGAAATAACCTTTATCATAATATCATAAATCCAAACTGAAATAGATTTGCTGTTAAACTGTAAACCCAAATGACTTCAAAGCTCCACTGTGAAACAACAAATTTAGAGTCAGTGTTATCAACAATAGGCAAGATGTCTGCCGTCAGAATTATAGCCTTCATAACACCCTCATTGAAACACGCAAATTGTTAAATTGTCCAGTCTTGTGGGTCACACACTGTTATTGTACAACATAATACAGCTCATTCTGCTCATCACAGGCGTATTTGCTCATATCTTCCTTTGGACCTAGCACCTGGCCCTCCGTAGCTCTGTGCATCCACCTCTCCTGCTCCAATAAACAAAAGGGTTCAATGCATTCAGCTCTGCATAAACACTTTTCTTATTCCGCTACCCCGAGAAATCAAATTCGGCCTGGCATGGAAAACAGAGGGGAAGGGAGGACAGAAAAGCCTTTTTTTTTCTTTTTGAAGGTCTTCCATTAAAAATGAATGGTCCTCTGATTCTGTGAAAAGAAGGCTGGGATTGGGATCGTCTCCCAGACGGAGACGATCCCAATCCCAGCCTTTGGGCAGACCTTAATGAGTCCAAGTTAAGTATCTACTCCTCTCCATTTCTTTCTATTTTAGGCATTTCTGGAAAAGAGCATACGCTCTCGGCAAGCCTTCTCTGGTTAAAGGTTTAAAAAATGTAGTTGCTTAGTAACGATTCTGGCTGAGATGCAACAGAGAAGCCGTGCTGGTCTAACAGCCCTTTCCTTTGGCACTACATTTTCTCAATCGCGGGACTTCCGTATTCCTGCAGATGGAGACTGAACGGGCTGAAAGAGAGAGGGACAGAGGGGAAACTTCTGTGGAAACTTGAGGCCGAGCTGGAGGCAGAGAGAGAGCGCCCAAGCTACCGGGTGGTGCAGATGTATAAACTGTGAGCCCATGCCCACGGACCCGGAGAGCTACTGCTGCCATGAGTGGGACTAACAACACAACTTGAGGATCTTTCTGAATCCGAGGATGCCAGCGTCTCACACACAGTCTGCATCACCAACCATCCAGTTACCTGAGAAAATGTAGTGCCAAAGGAAAGGGCAGTCTGGCAGCACGGTAAAGCGGTGAGAATTCTACTTTTATAGTTATACTTATATACAAACTATCCCGTTAATGCCGGTCAGATTAAAATCTCTAACAAATGTTCATTTCTGTATTGTCAGTGACAAGTCAGTAGATCAGAGAGTGAGGATTGTCACAACATTGTACTTTGATTAATTGTGCTTTGTTCAAAGAAAATAAAATATAAAATAAAAGTTTACACTCCTCCCAAACTGAGTTTTATCTGTGGTGCAGGGGGGGAGGAAATGCTGAAAACAGCAAAAGAATGATCACACACTAAAACTTCACTCTCGTAAGCTTTATTCGTGCAATGTTTCAACTTGGCCGTGGAACTTCGGTGGTGTGTCACCTACAGAAGATCAACACTGGGTTTAAAGGGCGCAATATCAGAAGTTGTCTGGGAGCAGGAGGGGTTGAAAATAACAACTAACTTGCTTTAAGCAGGTTTTAATCAACAAGTATATTTTCCTTTGTCAGGTGCAGCATGAACAGAGACCTACATTAACTTGAAACACAGCACAAGTGAAGGGTACTGGGTGAAATATCCAGTGTGTTCAAGTATTTTCTTCAACAAGTCCTTCAAATTAAACAACAAAATGTGTCATTTGTAACTGCCCTTACATTGTGCCCCTACTGGCAGAACGACATTACTTGTCCGTGCCTTCCGAAACTTTTGCAAATCTGAAATAGAAATCTGTTTTATGATGTTACAACAATATGGTTTAGACAGGTTTGTTAGGTTTGAGTATGAGCGCTTTCTGTATTTGTGTTTTTCCCTGTGCTCCCTTCTCAGTGGGTGGAAAAACAGGATGTCACATACTTCTCTGCACCAGTCAAGATTTAGCAACATTTGAATCAAAATCTGATGATACTTGCTTATGTTGCCAGGGCATTGTCAATCAAATGTGATCAAACTACACTCACACAGTCGTGATGAAGCAGATTAACTGAGCTTTTGAGCGTTAAAATCTTAATGAATAATACCTAAAGATGATTTTTTTTTCAAAACTTTAACCTTGATTGCTGATTATTTAGTCATGAATATTTAATGTTATCTAATGTTTTTCTGTTGCGGACAGTCTCAGTATGGTAGTCTCCACCACATGCATTCAAATCTATGGTTTCTATGATGCGGAGTAAAAATAAAAACACTATACGTACATCCCTCCATTATTACCCTTTGAAACTACCTCTATTATTGTGACTGCATAAAGTGCTCTGTATACCATGAACATGTGCGCTCACAAATGCACACACACACACAGCATATAGATACACATAAAATGACAATGACATGCTGCTGAGGCATATTTGTAGCTGTGAATAATTCATATATTTTGAAGATTTAATGATGTGTGGATGGCGTATTCCTGGTCAGTCAAGGTCCCAAGCTCTGCCTGCATCAGGACTGCAGCAGAATGCCTAACGAGTCTGGCAGGCTGAGGATACCAGTGTTTTGATGAGTGTGTGTGTTTGTGCATGTGTGTGTGTGTGTGTGTGTGTGTGTGTGTGTGTGTGTGTGTGTGTGTGTGTGTGTGTGTGTGTTGCACTAGGGAGTGGTCCTAAGATCACAGGGCGAAGGCTGCAAGCAAAATGCATCTTTAATTTCAAAGTTGTTTATCTTTCCTCCTGTTAGAAGTGCAAAAAGTCTGTATAATGTAGAAAACCTCAGCAATAATTACTCTCAATTTCAGTTGATGCACAAAGGAAATAGCTCTCGGTAAATCCCGAAAACAGTCTTTAACACCCTCAGAGAAGAGTGTTTACGTCAAAGTGGCATCAATAATTCCACGCTGAGACTAATTTCCTACAGGTTAAACATGTGTTTGTCTGTTCCTGACTAGCTTAGTAAAGATAGTACAAGGGTAAATCATGCAGAGGAGTAAACCATGCCCTAGTGTTGGACATATTAGATAATTTTCATCATCTATTTATTTACAGCTCTCATCCAGGGGAACATGCACTCTTTGCAACAGCAGAATATGCTTTAAAGTGGTCATATTACGCCCATTTTCATGTTCATAATTTTATTTTGGGGTTGTACCAGAACAGGTTTACATGGTTACATTTTTTGTCATACAGCACATTGCTGCAGCACCTCTTTTAACCCTTTGTCTTCAATGTCCTGTTTTAGCTACCGAGTGAGGCATCTCACTTCTATTTGCTCTTTGTTGGGAGTTGCACATGCGCAGTACCTAGGTAAGGACTGCTAGCTAATCAGAAGTAGGGCGGGTCCTGACTAGAGAGGTAGTGTGGTTCAAATCAAAGCCGGTTCAACCGTAACCAGACATATCAAGTAATTTAAACAACTTTTAAACCACATGAAAAGAGTCAGTTATCAGCAATGCTAGCATTGTTATCCACAGTGAAATCAGCAGACAACACATGTAGCACGTAAACAAATGTACACACATATACATAATATCCTTTTGCTAGACAAATACAGCCCTGGTTGTGTCACTAGGGACCAAATACACTGTTGGTTATGACAACGGCCTCCACGTAATAAAGCAACTTAAACAGCTGTTGTAGATGTACTTTATTTATCTTTTGCTGGGATCCAGCCGAACTATTGTCGGCAGTCCTGTGAAAGTAGATGCTCACGCTACCAAATTAGCTGTGGTTCGTTGCCCTCACATCTCAGCCTGTAAAGTAACATTATAAACATACATCCACATGCACACTTGGACACTGTTCAACATATTGTGATGGAAAAGCAATCGGCATTTTTTTATACAGTTTTACGTACTTGTGACCATAAAGCTGATGAGCAAAACCATTTGAACACAATAACGTTGGCTACAAAGTTAGCAGAGGCCTACAGGCAACTGTGGCAACTTTTACATAGCAGCTGGTATAAGTTACTCATAAATCCACATCCACACAACAGCATTGTTCCATATCTTGAAATACACAACCCATCGTCATATTTCACCACCATCTCAGGTACAAATGGGCCTACAGGGGATTAGCGAAACCATTTGAACATAAGCAAACTAGCTTTAACACCTGGTACAGCGTTACACCTTTAGCTGGGTTAGCTTCAACCAACAACTCCACACTCGGTAAAGGTGACGCGGGTTACATAGTGACATAGATAAGTTACGGAAGTAAAGGCTGAACTACAATCGAACTACAACTAATTTTGAGGCAGTTCAAGAGCAGTGTTTTCTGTGGGAGAGGGTAACTCCTTTTGGGGTGGACTTTGGGCTTTTTCGCTTTGCAAACCTATTACATGCACAAAAAAGATATATAACACAATAAAGGAAAGGGGGAAATGCCAAAAAGCATAATATGAACACTTTAAATGCTTGTTCACTGTCTATACAGGCAGCAGAAAGTAAGGAGTGCAAGGGCTGAAGCCACTGTGAAACTGGATTTACACTGCATTAGCATGAGCCTTTTCCACACTACATTAGGCAGAAAGTGGAGATAGACCTAATAATGTGAGCCCCTTCTTTTACTACAGTGATGAGCTAATTTCAGCCATTACCCTTGAGAAATCTTTACCTATAGGGAGAGTTTGCTGAGCAGGCATACTCTTATTCACTAACATCCTGCCACAGGATTCAAACACTTTGACTCTTGCCGTAAATGGCCTTTAATTTAATTTAACACAGAACTGCAAATGTTTTATAAGATGTTGTTCATACTCTTTTTTTATTTTAATCTTTCATACTTCAACAATGCCTCTTACAAGTATACACGATCTGAAAAACAAATTTTCAACAACATACAGTACAGACTGTATAACTGATGCTCTGTTTTCAAGTATATCCTCTTATCTGTTTTAAAATGTCCAAAGAGCTTATGACCATCTTTATTGTGTTGACCTGATGTTTTTGCTTTATGTAGTGGCAGGGACAGAAGATCTGTCGCATTGTGCCTTTTTGATGTGCTAATGTGGTGGATTGAGTTGCCTTTCTGCACTCTAACTTGGAAATGGAGCCTTGCTTGTCTGATTAAAGGGGCAGTCCACCAATTTTACACATTAGGATCAGTTTATGGTTGTATTTTTACTTACAGGAGGAAGCTTTCTAAAGTTTCAAAAAAAAACCCTGATGATGTCATCTGGGTTAACCCGGCCTGGGCTTAGAAACTACACAGTTGTAACAGAAAGCCATACTGGAGGTGTGGAGTTTGAAAGACAAGGGCAAGACAAGTGTTTGCCAGGCAGGGATGGCCTAGTGAGAAATGGTGTGGGAAATGCAGGAACCAGTGTTTTTGGAGCTTCACCCATACTACAGACTAAAGGTCAGGATATTTCAGCCTCTGTTAGATCACTTCTTTGTTTCAGTATATATGATAGTCCTCTATTTTAACAGAACTGCAACAACACACAAGTGAATACATGCTAAACAACAAGTTCCTGGGTTCCTGAGAAATGGGAGATGGTTGTGGCAAGAATTTGCAATAAATAGCGGGAACTCGATCACTGGTATTCAAACCTTGCAGAGAGGCTGCTAACAAGGATGTCACCCTTTGAACCTCCTTTGAACCTCCAACCTCTGAAGCTCCAAAAAATCCCTAAAATATTATTGACAGCTGGAGTATACACATTCCCCAGGACAAATGTTGGGTAGAAAGCAACCTAGAAATTAATCTTATTATTATTATTCATCACAGGAGTAGATGTTACGGCACCATAACAGCTGAGGGACAGCATTATTTACCAATCCACTGTGGATCTCTAGTACTTGTGTTTTCACATTTTTTCCGCAGATATGATTTATGTTCTCACTGGTCACGGCTGTTCTGTCTTCATCAGGCGTACAGTCAACATGGAAATGGAACCAAAATTACTGTTTGATTAATGGAATCAGTTCTTTTAACAGACTTTGCTCATCATGAAATCGACAGATAAAACTAACATTAACCGTTGATTGAATGTAATGGAAACTAATGAGATCCAGAGATGTACTTATCTTTATTCACTGTGTGTAATTTTAAGTTAATGTTTAATAATTGCATCATTACATGCCATCTGTTATTGCTAATGGATATCAAGAGGGGTTTTAAATTCTTAGTTGAAATCATTCACACCATAACTAACCACCCTGTAATTCCCCAAAAGCCTTCACTTGATACAGCTCTTTGCAGACAGGATTAGTTTAGTAGGTAGAGGTGGGGTGATGTAATCATTACCAGAGCATGTCTGCAATTTCAGTCCCGTATGAATCTGCCATGGCAGTAATTTTTATGAACTTCTCATGCCCGCACCAGTTAAATTTCTGTCCCCTTTTACCTTCTTTATGATATTCAGTGAAAATAAACCGAGGAAATACCAGTCCAGTTCAAACTGACATCTCTGAGATCGTTACCCTTTATTGGGTCATTTCCTTTGGGAAAGCATCCGGTCTGTGTTGTAGTGGACCATATGCTCAAATTGCAATTGGCAGCGGGGTTCAGCCCAAAGAGAGAGCTGACCCAAAGTCTCAACTCTGGTCTGGCTGTGACTTTTCTCTGCTCGGCATCCTCTGCAAATTGGACATTTGATGTCCTGGGTTAGCAGCTATTGTCCTGCAAACAGGGTTTAAGTCTATAATACCTTTAACCAGCTGACAAAAATGCATGTCTGGAGCTGTATTGTGCACATTTGAGTCCATGTGATAAAGCACCCAAAAGCAGAATCTAATATTTGTTAGGCCTATTATTTTTTCAATTTGTGCTTTTCACGCACCCATTTTCCCCATGTTACACTTGGAAGCTGACTCCAAGAAGAAATAGAATTACTTTAGGGATTTTAATGACTCTAGACAGCAATTTGATCAAGATAAATTCAAAGCAAGCAGGGGACTTTTAAGAGGTTTGAAGCTATTTAATCTCACAATGCTTGCTGCACAGTGTACTGAGTGTTCAGTAAACAGATATGCTTGTTATCAAAAATACCATTACTTGCCACATTCTCGCCTTCATCTGAGCCGTCGTCAAGAGGCCCAGAAGAGGCCTAACAAATGGTTGCGAACAGCTTAATGCCTGTCAGATTGAGAGCCAAAGATGTAATTATTCCACTTAGATAGCAAACTGCTGTTGTCATAATTAAAGTCCTAATAGACAATGACTGCTGGAGAGGCCTTCCTGCCATGCATTAAGATCGGATAAATACAGTGAGAGACAATGCTGAAGAGGTTGGTGTTGTTTATCAGTATCAGTAGTGCTGCATCAGGTGCTGGGTGCTACGTGCATTACTATTATATGCACATGTATACTTATCTGCAGAACATTCACTGACAACATACAAAATGCTGCCAATAAGCATAATCCAGGCAGCAACATAAATGTCATTTTTAGGAGACGGGGTTGATTGATGATGGATATAGCACAACAATAATAACATTTCCATTATCACCTCTTTTTTTTTTCTTTCAGTACAAACAAAGCTAACGTTTTTCATAGTGACAGGGTGTAAAGATCTTTCTTACTGTTCATTGTCCTCCGGAAAGACAAAAAGAAAAACAAATCCCAGGGAAGAAAGGGAGCTAGTGGCAACATCTTTTTTGGGACAGGAAGCAATGGCGTTCCTGCAAAGGCAACATGAGAAATACCACTGGCAAGAGATCATATTAACCTTGGTCTTATTAGTTCTTAGACCCTAAGGTATCTCAGATGTGTTGTTGTTATTATGGCATATATTTAATATGTCTGTCTAATAAGGGGTTTATGAGACTCCTGTCCTGACCTCTCCTATGTGTTCTGACTCATAAGGTGGCTATTACCATACGGTGCCATATCAGTTAATGTATTTTTGGACACAATTTACATAATTGGTAAAAGATCAGTTTTCTTCCCAATGTTTATTAATGTCATTTAGTCTATAACCTTGGTCACTTAGTGTTAACTTTTTCAAAGTAGTTTGAGGCCTGACAGAATAGTCCTGTCAGTTCAAATTTTACTGCCAGTTCTAATATCACTGAGCCAAATGTATTCAGAAAATATCCATCCAATTATACTATCAACTTTTGGACCAGGATTTATGTAGTTTCACCTTTAAATCATATGACAAAGTCAACACAACGGTAATGTCAGTGTCCTACTGTGTCCCAGACAGTTTTGGATTGTCCCTGTGTTTTCATGCCACAAATGTTGCAGCTTGATTTTGATTTTATGCATACTGAGATGGGTATCTTGTGTTTATATCAACTGAAAATGTGCTTGTAGAAATGAAATAATTGTGTCCCATTTCTTGTATAATTATTGAACACTATAGCAGCAAAGCAGGCAACACAGCAAGCTACACAGCCTTTTGATTCTAAAAAATGAAATGCTTGAGAAGAGCAGAGATTTGGCAAGCAAATGGCCAACTAATGGGTCAGGGCACACATGGCACAGGGTGAGACGTGGACAGGACAGGACACAGTAGCTACCTAGCTGCTTATCACACAGGGCAAGACAAAACGTGATCAGATCAGCAGATGGGGGGACAATAATAGTTATCCTGAGATATTTGGGGGGTATTCCACAATGTTATTCCATCTTGTGGTAGATTATTATTAGATCCAGTTATGAACTGACCTTCATGTTATTAAACTTTATCGGCAGCTCTCTCTGGTAATATATTTATCCACAGCAGTGTGCACGCCGGGAGGAGCAGAGGCGTGGGGGTATTAGGGATAAATATTTGACTTTCTGAGTTTACACTGTTTATTGAGGAATATGAGTTTAAGAGACCAAACACTCCGTGTGCAAGGTCTTGTCTTCCTCTACCCTCCTGATCTGCCTATCCATAATTTTTCCTGCCAGTCCGTCACTCTACCTCAGTGGGCTCTCCTGTTTCATAAACACGACTGTGTAAACACACCTCTGCCTTCCTGAGTTCTCACTCTGTGAGACTTGAACCCCTTTCACACTGGACAAAAACCCACTACCACCCGCTAACATCTGGCTTTTGCCTTCAGTGGGAAAGGGTACAATTGGCATTCAAGTGACTGCAGTAGTCACGGGTGTTTATCGGCTCCAGCTTTAATCGGCCGTAATGGAAACATGACACCCAGGTGGACCAAGCCCACAGGAAGTGCGCCAGGCTTTGAAGCCAATTTGACTTAGTGGCCAAACCGTGTAATTACAACTTCCAGGCCCGTCACGTAAATGGGGCCCAAAAATACTTTTTCCCATAGACTTACATTATGAAAGAGGCAGCTGTAAAATGGTGGATGCATTTTTCTGAGCACCACAATCCCCCGCGAAATGACTCGTTTCACTATTGAAGTTGATCCATTCTGATAACATTTGGAAAGTCTAGAAGAGCTGCACGGTTAAATCATTTTATCCCCATTCAAGTTAGCGGAGGGCTAAACTGGAAGTCGGCTGGCTCGGCCGAGTCTGTAGTGCGCTTGCTCTATGGGCCCCACGATGCAGAAGATCCGGGTATTTTTATACCAGGAATTCAAACTGTTTTAGATTCATGCACCACTGAGCAGCTTTCATAGGAATGAACGGGGCCCCGCCTCCGACGCTTTATCCAGTTCTCTTTATGCATCCATGGGGTGGACACGCTAATCCTTTCTTTCTACTGTTCTCTAACCCTGTTTTCCGGGGCGTTCGTGGCGTTGTACGTGACGCATCAGGAAAAAAACAGAAAGGCAAACTCGTCTACTGGCTGTGGGAAAGGAGTCAATTGCCTATTTTTTTGGGTTTACCCGCGTTTAAAAACCTGCATATACATGCTAATTTTGGTGTAAAATAGGTATTGGTGTATTTTCAGTGTGTGTCTGCAGGGGTGTGTATCGATAACACATTAATGTTGGAGATTTGATCAACACATAAGAAGCAGGAATGTGTCATTCACTAGCACAGACAGCAGTAGCCTATTCATTGGATACATGCAATCCCAGAGGAATCAGACTGCAGTAGCTCATTGGATATAATTAGATTTTCGCACTGTTGAAAATAAATCTTAGCATCTTTCAACGTCACTAGCGTAAATAATCTGTGTCACTTGTATTCCCACTAAATTACTCACGTGATTATACTGCTCATTTCGCCAGTATCATCTATCAAATATCTCTCACAGCCTAAGTGACAGAGTCAGGTATAATGATGTGATGAGAGTTCTAACATATAGACTTCAAGGTAAGAAAGTCATTTCAGCACCTTTGCTCTGCTAGGATTTGTTTTTTTGTTTAAAAAATATCTCATGAATAGATAATGTCTACATTAAACTCCACAATTTACCTAAGTGGGCCAAAGAGGTCAGAGTCACATTCATGTGAATATTGGACAACTCCATTCAAAACAACTCAACAGGGCTGAAATGCAAAAAAAGAAAAAGAAAAGACAAACATTTCTCCTAATTACTGAGGTATTTTTTGCCTCATCTTAAATTTATGGCCGTTTTGTGAACTTGCCCTCACTGCCCATTAACTTCTGACCCTAGTCATAGGTCATTGAACATCATTTATTTCATAAGATTTAAAAACCCAGCCACCGAGCAGGATAACCTTTTAAAGGGTCAGATCACCATATCCAAAAATGTACCATTATGAAAAATAAATAAATAAATTAAAATAAGATAATTGGTGTCCTACAACCTTAAAGGATTGACATTCAAAAGCTCACAAAGAATCTACTGCAAACATTAAGGCCGCACTAATCAATATTTTTATGTTGACAATCAGTCATATGACATGAAATATGAAAGGGTCGTTCATAGTGACGAACAGATAAATATCACCGTTTTATCCTGTTTTAACTGTTTTGGTTTTTACGCAGCTTTACTGTTTTGGTTCAGATAAACCCACTGTACACTACCTGCCCAGCCACAAACAGCAGACAGACAAAGTTAGCAACTAGCTGGTGAACATAGTGGAGCGTTTAGGTGCTAAAGAGCCAGATAGTTCAGTCAGGAGAGCAAAAACACATAAAAGACTGAATATTTTCAGGCTGGCCAGAAACATGACCCCAAATGAATGCTAATGTTGCTCCGTGTCTGCTGGATATGTTAATAGGCAACTGTTGTCTAAGAGTTAGCCATATCAACTTAAAAGGCGGTAATATATAAATGATCAAATTAATAATCAATTCATACTGCTTTAATGTGTCAAATGTCATCTGATGTATAGAGCTACAGTGTTTGATGAAATGTAGGTAACTGCTTTAGGGACTCATATAAAGTGACGATAAAATGACTTTTTTCATGGAGTACAAATTCTTGTTCATTTGTCAAGGAGGGCGACAGTTAGGTTTAGACCACCACTGACAGTTCTGTTAATGAAATGAACAACTGTCTTTGTGTTAGTAAGCCTTGCGTTATGATGTGGACATATTGCACATATGCACATTTAACCTCCAGAGAGGAATGGTTGCAGTATATGGCTTCATTAAAGGCTTTAACACACCAAGCCTTTTAGTAAATAGTGTGGGTCAGTGGTTAATAAACATAATGTGTTTGCACCAGTTTCAGGACAATAGGGCCCAGTGTGTGGCTTCATGATTATGGAGATTAAACTGTTTAAACTCATTTTAGAAAAATGCCTTACAAAAGAAGTATTCTCGAAATAACTTTGAACATATACCTGTTATTGATTTAAACATTAGCTACCAGCAGCTACTGTCACTCACACTGGTTCTTGACAGAAACTTGACTGTGTTTTGAGTTTTGAAAGTATCACAAAATGAGTAGTTCAAGATTAAATATGTTAACTGTTATTTTAGAAATGAATTCTATGTCATTAAACCTGGAAAAAAAAATCAGGCGAACAAATATAAAATCTACAGTATCTAAGCAATTTGGCAATCTGTGATCTCTGTTTTCTCCAGTTGCCTTGCCATCCACACACTTTGTCATCAACAGTTTTCACTGAGAAATATTTTCTACCAAATGTTAAAACAACCCACAGAGATGTCAGTGGGTTGACTCTTTAATATAAAGTAATGTGTCATATTTTTATGGTATATGTTTAGAAGCATCAGATACAAGTATCAGATGGAAATAAAATACTAAACTTGCCAAAAACATAAATATTAAAGCACCAGCACCTCAAGCTGTACTTAAGTACAGAACTTGAGTAAATGTACTTTGTTACTCCCCACCTCTTAACAAATGTTCCCACAAGTGTGTACGTCTGATAAAGGGACAAACTGGAGCTGCAGCTCTTGCAGAGAACACAGATTACAAAGAAAGACTGCTTTTCTCTGCAGGATGCAGTCATATAAAAAAGACCATTTTTCATTTAGTGTGGGTATTGAGTGTGTAGGCCTGTCTTCAGAAATGATCAATAGCGATGTATAATGTCTGCTTTTCACCGCTCTTAATAATGAGCCTCAAACACAACTTCTCATTTTGTTTGGCTTTGAAAGAATAACAAGGTTGTTAACTACAAAGGTTACATTGATTAATATCCCTTCTTGCCCATCAATGGATGAGTAATTCTTGGTAATGGAACATGCTTTGCTCAAAGAATCGATCGTGGGTTCATGGAAGTGATGAAGTGATATCTGGCTGATATCAGAGAAATTAATTAGAGGACATTAACAAGGGGGCAATGAGCTCCCGCTTTTCCAGACATCTTAACCTGATGGAGTAGAAACAGAGATAACAGGACAGAAAAAAAACATGCATTAACAGTTGCTATTTTCTGCCCAAACTGCAGTGAATCTACACAACTAACCCCTCCGTAAGGCTTGATGTATGAAAATCTACTGTATGTGGGCAGCTTCCTTCCAGCCTACATTCTGCTTGTGGACAGACTGATAATGACTCATTTGATTTGTAGCCAGAAGTGATTATCCATATGGCAAATAATGCATGTACCTTCAGATAAACCCTCTACCACACATTAAATTAAGCTCAGTGAGGCATATTCTGTTGCATTCAAACAAGAAATCACACTTTTGTGTTATTTTTAAATGCGTCAAAAAAAAAAAAAACAAAGACAAAAACAGCATTCTTTTTTGGCTTCCATGTGGCATCCCTCCTGAGGTGAGGGGAAGATGCCATTCTGATCATCTAATCCCCCACCTCCTCTCCATACGCCACTCCTGCCCATCTCTGTGACTGAGGCAGACACCGGTGGAGGGCCAGATGGCGTGTGTTACACTTGTTTCGCTGTCGTGTGACTGTTATTTATATGCCACCGAGCCAGCAGCAGCAGCAGCAGCGGGCCCCCCTAGATGAAAGCTTTTGTTTCGGAGCTCGAAGAGGAGAGAGGAGGCGAGGAGCGAGGAATGAGCAGGAGACAAAAACAAATGTCCCTATTAGATTATCACCTCAGCCCCTGTGGAAGAACTCTCTCCTCCTGTCTTGTTTGTGTAAGCTCTGCAGGCGTGGGTGTGTGCCCTCCGCTGCCAGGAACAGAAAACAGCGGTCTGATATCTTAATATCACTGATATTAGCCCGGGAAGGAGGCCATGGATCATTTTAATGCCGCCTCGTGTACAGGAAGACCCGTGCGGCAGATCGATGATACATGTCCCCCGGCCACCCATGACACCTACCAGCCACACACACACACACACAGACACACATCCCTCAACCCTGCCCTGCATTCCTGCCATTTTACTTTGTCATACACACACACCCCTCCCCTACCCACTCAATAAACTGTGAGAAAAAGCAATATCTCTCTTGAAGGCAGAGGAATATGATTAAAGCTTCCGCGCTGCCGTTATCATCCCATGAGCCGTTAACAGCGAGCAAAATGAAGCAAAGTGAATTACCTCCAGCTGTCACCGTGTAGCCTGCAGACCCAGAGTCAAGGGCTTGTAATGTTCAAAGCATTGTTGACGCTTATAATGACAGATAGAAGTCAAGGCACATTGGGCCTTTGCAAAAGAAACCATGCTGTTGTGGTGAAAAGTTCCTGCCATTGTTTTCATCGTTTTCACTGAGACGTTACAGAGGAAATACAAGAAAAGTTTTTGTTGTTACAGTACAGAGTGTGCAAACATCCTGACATTGAATAGATGTGGCCATAACCACCTACACCAGTGCTGAGTAGCTGTCTACTGCACATACCGTAATTTCTCAAATAATGGCTAGTGTTTTCATTCACTGATTATTTCCCATCGCCTCCATTTTGCCTTCATTCGATCACAATAAAACGCAACACTTCCTGTACAGATGTTTCAAATTAAAAGGGCATAACCTCTCCCATTCCTGGTAAGCTTTTAATTTGAATTTTCTAATGCTACCTGTGATCTGTCTACATTCTAAAGTAACCTCAAAATGTTTCTATTTATGATTAGCTATTGTCTGTGTATGTCTGTTTGAGGTGTCTGTGGGGTGAAAATATATTTTTTGTCTCACCTACCTCTAGTGGTGTCTTGCCATGCTGATAGTTTTGTGTTTTATTTGTCCAAGTCATGAAAAATATCTTCTTACATTTCTGCCGCCATCCCAATACAATGGAAGTGAATGGAATTTCATGTGTGGTGATCACAGCACTGAAAAGGACATTTAAAAACAGTGTCTCAGTGACTAAACTTTTCTGTATTTGTATTTGGGTGAATCAACCTTTTAATGTCTGTAAAGGCCCCTTAAAAGATTCCAGTCTCAAATGACTCTTCTAGTGCAGGACAGGTATTATACCACATTGATTTTCATTCCCTTTTGCTTTGACTGATTGTCATTATCCTAGGTATGGGATTAACAATAAGACTGTTAGATTTGGGTGTAAAGGAAAGTGAGATGTCTGTGTCTCATGCCTCCTGTGGTGTGTTGAGTTGTTGAATTCCAAATGGATTTTTTTTTTTTTTAAAGACAGCAATGTGAGGGGAAACTTTTTGTCATTTCCAACATGCCATTTACTCAGTTAATCCCATCCCTTATCAGTTCTCTTGCTATTTCCAGAGTGCACTTTATGTATGGTGGGAGCATCTCAGAGAGAGAGAGAGAGACGGGTTATAAACACTGTCATCACAGTATGTTCACTCTGTCCTCTTGAAAAGCCAAGGATTTTGCAATCCTTTAAAGATAACATTACGGCACACCATCAAACGAAATATCATCAGCTCTGCCCGCTACGCTAATCGGTAGCAGCAATGAGATGAGACTCAGACAAGAAGTAAGAAAATGAGATAGAAGGAATGAGAGGAGTAAAGTGTGAGCTGGAGACTGATTGCAGCAGGCTGTCTGATCCCTGTCGGTCTCCCTGTTTGATTGCAGCCCTGTCAGCGTGCCTTAGACATGCTTTTTTGAAGTCGATGGACAATATTATGGTTCACTCTGTGATCAGTACTGAAATGTAGCAGGTAGAGATGCCTTGTCAAACCTCAGGAAGCATTAGCATTAAAAGTAGGGTGTAGGCAGTACAATGGCTGTTACAGCAGTGAGATCTCATGTGAATGCAAAGGCAGCGTGTTGATAAATGAAGTCAAATAAATTAGGACAGGGACTCATTTTGTGCCAGACTGACAATTAAAGATGCCTTGGGATTCACCCGGTGATAACATCCATCTCCTTTTTTACACCCATTAAACAGGAGCAGTCATCTAGATTGACACAATGAGTGCTTGTGAAAAAAAAAATAGATCACATAACATCTTTACTTAACTTTTCAGTAGCAACTAATGTTCAATCTAGTGTCCCAAATCCATACTACAGAGTAACTCTCAGCAGGATTTGAGTAGTAGTGTGACAGAATGAAGTATACTCAAAAATGTCAGTAAGCATACTAAAAAACACTTGATTGTTAGTGTGCTGTTGATGGATACTATTGTCCCACAATGCAATGCACAAAAGAAATGGAGGCTCCACCCACCGCTGCAAAAAAGTATAATAAATTGCAGGTGGTGGTGAGACAGCTCTTGGAAAACATAAACGTAAATATTAAATCTTAAGAAAGACGTTTTTGCTTTCTCTTTTATGCTGCTGTGGCATCCTACAGTTTGATTAATGTCTGGCGACGCATCTATTGGCTCATTTCCTGTTAGTATAAACCAGTAACGTATGTTGATTTCTTGTATACAAACTGCAAAAACTGTATGCGCTGAAGATTAGTATAAAGTACATTCTGTATAGTTAGTAAGTAGTGTGGAATTGGGACACAGCACATTTCCATGACACCTTTTGTCGTGTGAGTTTTAAAATATTGTGCACTGACATTATGACACTATATTCATTACATTTGGGTTTAATTACATTGAACAACAGTCTTTAGTTTCCCAGTCATAATTATGACATAATTATGAGAAGTTGGCACTATTTACAAGTCAGAAATTCATATTTACAATAACTCTGATACGACGTGAACGCAGCATTAGTATTTGTCTCCCCTTCCTGTGTTCAATCAACCATTCCTTCATTCAGCTGATCTCAGTCAGCAGTGGGTTATACTTGGTCACACCCACCTCTTAGATCAATACTGGGGACAGTATTTCATAACGGCAAAGTTCAAAGTTTGGGGGAAGATGGGATAATGAGTTCTGTTGCATTTTATATATCTGCGGTGATTTATTTCAAAGTAATCATATATGCCTACACCGGAGGGGTTCAGATGATAACAAAAAGAGGATAGGCTAACTTCATAGTTCCTAAATGACAAAGGTTACATTTGTGTTTTCACTTTGGAAAAAACAGAGGTCCAGGAAAATACTGAAGGCCTGTAAGTTACTTAAGTATGTAGATGATTAGGTTTCTATAGTAAATACTTCTAAACTGAAAACCAGGAGTGTTAGTTAGTTAAAAATACTTTAACTTACCTATAAAGCACATTCTTAATTATCTTGTGCCTTGTACCTACATGGATGTATCGGTAAGTGCTGTACTTCTACACATTAGTACAAATAATTACACTGTAAATCGGGATATACGCTGTACATTGCGGGCTGTAATTGAGAGCATTACCAAATATTATTTAGCAAAAAACTAATTATAAAGTCTATTAAACATTAGGGGATCAGCAGTCATTAAAATCACTGCTGTGAACTGAGGTCTCTTGTGTCAAAGTTGGATACTTTTTTCAACAAACCATCCACCACAATGAGGTTTTGTGGCAATATGTATCAACGTACAGTAGTACGCGTGTCTCAAAAGATAAAAATATACCTTAAAATATACCTTGTTTTAAGTGTTTGAGCAAACAAGCATTGGTTTTTATATACATTTTTCTGGTAAGGACACTCTCAGTCTTACCATTTGTATTGAAGAGGAGATGGAGCTAATAGAAGCTTTTCATAACGATCAATATGCAATTTTTAGGCAATCAACAGTGGAAATTAAACAGAGTTTTACATTAATTGGAAAATCAAAGCTGTTGCCATTTTGTGCTCTGAAGTAATCCAGCAGATTTCACACTTACTCTCACTCCATGGAGCAAAATCTAAAATTAACTGCAGAGAGACCGCCAATCATCTTGACAATGATCTCAGTTTACAGTGATTACCCTTAAAATGATGATAACACTCTACACCACCACCTTTAACAAACAAGAAATGTAAGATGTTATACAAACTAAGAAAACAGTCAAATAATACTCCAGACATGTAGCATTGCTTCATTGTTGAGAAAGGTGTGTGCTTATCCAAAAAGGCTAAAGGTAATACTTTACTGGACTATTGTCAACCTGCATTATAAGACCGACTGTTGCAGAGCACTTTATGTTTTCATTTTTTGCTCAATCCATCGAGAAGGCATGTGGCTTGGCCCTTGAGGGTGGCCAGACGTAGGTGTTTATTCAGCATGAAATGAGGTGAAGCCTAAAAATACATAGGGGTCGAGGGGGGCGCTGGGCGGGGTTAAATGGTTGGCCCTCCATTCAAAGAGCCACAGAATGAACAGCGCCGCCTCATTAGCAGCCTGATATGGAAGCAGGTCCATCTGGAATAGTGGGCAGAGGAACTGGAGAGACTGGGACTCAGCACAGGGAGAGAGGGGTCAGAAATAGCTCAAAGATGAACAGACTGACCGCAGGACACACACACACACACACACACACACACACAAAAGCACAGAAGCAAGCAGACAAAGGAGATACAGAGAAAGAAAGAAACTGTTAAAGTCAGAGACAATGTCAAACACATAAGACACACACCTAGATACATACAGCACAGAGACGCAAACAAACAGGTGCAGAGACATATACCTTCTACGTACACCATTATAGACACACACACCCACATACATTCACATTGTCAGATCTGCTGTAGTTTAAATCCACCCATACATTCTTTCAGCCCCTGAAAATTAAGAATCGTTTACTTTTGTTTAACCAATGGCATGAGACAACTTAGCTTCGGTTTAATTACTGCTACTTTAAAGGATTTTGGTACATGGCCAGTTAATAACGACAGAGGTCTAAGAGACAGGTTGATGGCTGAGATAAATTTATCGTCAAAGTTAGCTGAAGAAGGTCGAGCAAAGCAGTCAAAATATATATCAGGTTTTACATTTGTTTCTAAGGTTCCTGTGTTTGAAGATAAATCGTTACCGGTTCATGGCAGGATGTGATGAATTTCTTCTCCAATAGTTAAAATGTTATTATTAAAGAAACTCATGAAGTCGTTACTACTGAGAGCTATAGGAATACATGGTTCAATTGAGCTATGACTCCCTGTCAGCCTGGCTACAGTACTGAAAAGAAACCTGGGTTGTTTTTCTTTTCCTCTATTAATGATGAGTAGTAAGCTGCTCTGGCATTACAGAGGGCCTTCCTGTATGTTTTAAGACTGTCTAGCCAGACTAAACGAGATTCTTCCAGGTTGTTGGAACGCCATTTCCTTTCAAGCTTTCGTGATGTTTGCTTTAATTTGCGGGTTTTGGGGTTATGCCATGGAGCTTGCCTTGTTTGTTTTATTATCTTCTTTTTTAGAGGGGCGACAGAATCGAGTGTCGTTCACAGTGAGCCTGCAGCACTATCAATAAGGTGGTGAATTTGGGAGGGGCTGCGATTTGCATAGGAGTCCTCTGTTATATTGAGACAGATGGGATCGCTTTCTTGAATTTAGCCACAACACTATCAGATAGACATCTAGAGTAGGAGTTTTTGCCTAATGGCGTGTAGTCCAGTAATAGCAGTTCAAAAGTTATTAAATACTGGTCTGATAATGAAGGATTCTGTGGAAAGACTATTAAATGTTAAATTTCAATGCCGTATACCAGAACAAGGTCGAGAGTGTGGTTAAAACAGTGAGTGGCTTCATGTACACTCTGACAAAAGCCAATCGAATCTAATAATGAAATAAATGCAAATCATTATCAACGTCCACATGAATATTGAAATCACCTACAATAAATACATTATCTGTTTTAAGGACTAAACTCTGAGAATTCAGATAAAAATTCAGAATAAGGACCAGGAGCGCGGTACACTATAGCACAAATAATGGTTCTATTTTTTTCACACTTGACAAAGCTCCTCCAGAGCCACAGAAGACATTATCCAACTGTTATCTCAGGCTGACTAGTACTCCACATAACCATCAAACTGACTTTTATGTGCACAATTGGTGGAATTCCTCTTTGAACAAATATGTTATGAACACATGGAAATGTTTTAAGCAACAGCTGCCAGGTGAGAGTAAACAGACGGGTCGCAGATAACGCAGTCAACCTCTGTACCACACTGACTGCACCCTAGAAGGATTTTCCCCATTCTTGGATCTGCTATACCTCCTGTGGACGGAAATACAACTATCAAGAAAAGATCCTTTCATTCCAGTTGTACCACTTAATGTACATGATCTCTAGATACTCTGCTGCTACTGGCATGTTTGTTGACATTCTCTCTCTGCATGTATCAATAAAGTGAGACATCAGAAAATAGTTTATTTGCTCAAGTCATAAGAACCTTTTGCGGTTAAAAAACTATCGTCTTTTTTGCTTGTTTATGGAGAGGCCATGCAGTAGAGAGAGGTTAAATTTTAACAGAGAGAGAGAGAGCAAAAGTCAGGTGACAGTGAATAAAAAGGTAGTTAAGATAATATAGCTGAAATGCAAAGAGGACGCTTGAAAGTGTATGTTTATAGTGTTTTTGTTTGGGGAAATATAACAGGAAATATTAATTAATTTAATCAAAAATGTCATGCTCCCCATAGTTACAGTCAGTGGCATAGATGCAAACTTGCAGATACTGTACATTAAAGATCTTTACAACATAGACAAAAACAAAGAGAATATATATAAAGAGACAAATTTACACATGGACAGACTTACAGCCACACACACACACATTAACACAAACTTAAAATCACATACTGGAAAGAAAGCTGTGCATACAGACTCTCATACAAAGACAAACAGATCCGATTCTATCCCCCTGCCTGTTTGCCACAAAGCAGAAAGCAGAGGGAGGAGTGGAGTGTGGTGACATATTGCAGCAGATGGCTCATCTCCTCCTCCTCATCCTCCTCATCTCTTCCTCTCATTCCTCTGCCACCTGTGGAGGAGGACACACATTCTCCGAAACCGTCCGCCCTCCCTGAAAATCAAGGATGCAGGTCATTTATCATGAAAGGAGCAGGTCACCTCAAATTTAAGTTTGTTGTGAGAGTGCATGTAAGAAAGCATCATCGCTCCGTACTTGTCAGACCGAATGAGTCTGAAAGTCACAGTGACACCGATGGGAGTTTGTCTTTGTGAGCAAATTATCCCGAAGATCTATTTTAAACATCTCTACTGATCACACAAATCTTCAATTTCATTTCCTCTTTTTTTTTCAGGCAAATTAAAAGGGCTTGTGTTTTGCAGAAACTCTCAGTGGAAATTAGTTTTTATTTTGCCCTGGTATTTATCCAATGTAGAAATGTGTATGTACTTTATGTGTATATGCTATGTGAGAAATTTCTCAGCTCTCTTAAATAAGATTAAATGTGATTTGAACAAAAGAAGATCTGTAGAACTCCTAGGTGGTGACAGGGTCAAGATGAGAACTTTTTTTAAAAATCCTTTAAAAGTCCTTATTTCCATTTGATGCAGACGTCTCACATAGCGCACTCTTCTCTTCACTCTGTTCTTTTGTTTCAGAGACAGCCAAAGCCATGTATCGGCTTCACTTCTCTCCGGCTGAGTTGACGTTGTGACAGGCCTTGAGAGGCAAGGATACACAGTGTCCTTATTCTGTCACCTTCCCCCATTGGCTGACTGGCCCCAACACATGCATTCAAACCCCTACAGCACAGCCAATAAATCACTGTCTTCTGATACAATACAAGAGAAAGTTTGCTCAAGGAGCTCGGCTCAGACATTATCAGTGTTTGGTCCCGATCTATTTTGGTCCTCCCCTTTTCAGTTGCTGGATGTTTGACGTGAAAGGATAGATATGCCAGTGGCTCAAACTGTGAAGACTGTGGTGTTCTTCGCTGCATTAATGGTTTGGATAATAATCAAACTGATCTGGATTTGTGTGCCTGCTCCTTTTTGGCATTCCATTCACAGATGCTTGCTCTCACCTCTGAGGAATGTGTCCACACAATTATTCACATTAAACACTTACTCACTCATTGTTCATCACGACCTTTTGTCACGTAACTTTGAGAGGAAAGTGACACTTCACATTCCATCTTCAGACCATCTCTGGAGAGGCCTTACGGTTGATGCATGTTCCCCTGGGTACACGTGTCCTCCGCAAAGAGACACCCATTAATCTTTGACCACTTCCTATCAATGCAAACCATCCCCCATATCATCAGCATTTTGTGTCTCTTTGTAGGCATTTGTGTCTTTGTGGTAGCTTTGCTTCTCCTCATGGTCATTTTCCGCCCCTTTGTGATCATTTTGCATCTATTTGTGATCGTTTGCCGTCTCTTTGTGGTCATTTTGTGTCTCTGTTGTAATTTCGCGTCTATTTGTGGTCGCTTTGCATTTGTTTGTGGTTGTTTTGCGTCACTGTTGTAATTTTGTGTCTATTTGTGGTTGTTTTGCATATCTTTGCAGTCGTTTTGTGTCTCTTTGTGGTAGCTTTGCTTTTCTATGTGGTCATTTTGCGTCTCTGTTGTAATTTTGCGTCTAGACCCGTTCAGTCCATCCATGACCCAGTATCCAGGTGTACATGCTTATTAAAAGGTCAGGAGTGAGGCTGCGATGCGAAGACACAGAATGAGTGAGACCCGGCTGGCATATACCATCAAGGTGTCAATATGAAGCTCCTGTGCAATGATGGATCTGGCTGAGTTAAAAGAATGGATGACTGCAATGATTGAAGGCTTTTGGCACTGGAATGACACTGAGGGATTGGAAATGATTGCAAAGGTAGAAATGAAAACTGATTGTATGGCAAAATACATTTTTGTCAGCAAATCAAGCACTTTTATGCAAATTCTTGCAAGCAATTTTTCATGTATTCACACATCTGTCATCTCAGTCAGACCTCAGACATCAAGCATGCAAAAAAAAGGGAGTGTTTGCCAGACTGCGAGGAGCCAAAGGCGATGATTTGCATAGAAAATGGCCATATGTGATTGGCTGAAAGTGATGAATAAACAAATGAGTTAGATCTGAGGCTTTAGAGTTGGACCTCAGCAAAAACAATTTCTCTGAGCGAGATTTAAATTTGGGCAGCAATGAGTTAATAGAATTTGTCAAGTCATTTCTCGATCAAATATTTAGCCTGTGTAAAGCAGCAACAAGTACAGCAGTGTCTGAACACTAGTTGGCACTAGTTCTTAACTTTTTTTCTTTTTTCAGTTTTAAGCATATCATAATAAAGGTCAGTGGGCTGTTTCACTGGGAGAGAATAAGGTAGTAGGAGAGGCAAAGTAGATTGTTTGTTGGTTTGGTAGTGACATTTTTTGTCAGACACCCAATGTTCACAGTTGTGTATATGTGTACCTATCTATCTCTTTTCAATGACGACATACACCAAAAGAGCTTGACTCTGCAAAACATTTACTTTTGTCAATATTATTTGGTTTTATAACTTGCCTAAAACAGGACTTGAATCATTTTCAACACATTTGACATTTTATTGATATAACCCTGAGTCTAAAATATTAAAAAAATTTATATGACAGTTTTTAAAAATAAATGTTAAATGAAAAATAGCCACTAAATAATGTGCTACTGTGTGTTAAACCAACGGTCTGCTGTAAGTCATTTTCAAATCTGAGATTCTGTAGCTCTGTCCCCTCGTTCAGTCTGGTGATTTGAGCCACACAACTCAACGGGCTAATAGTTACGCTTCAACCTATCTTTTAACCATTCTAAAACTTCCACTTGTGTGTATTTAATCAACTCGTGAACTGACTGCCAGCGATTTCACTGTGACATCAGAGCTCACCCAAGAGCCTGCAGCTCACCTGCCTGTGTTCATTATGTGGAGGTCAAGGTGCTGCTGCCAGGATTGTCCTGATAACACGGTGACTAAACATTCCCAAACAAACACATCAGCTGGACAAGCTGTGACTAATTTACCTCATAAGTAAAGTCCAAATTACAATGATCCATACAATAATAACTCAACTCATAATCCACTCTTGGAAAAAGGGGAGGTTATTGATGTCAAGGATGATGTATGGATTGATTACAGAACGTTCTTTAGCTGCTACTGACACCTTGGTCCTTCTTAAAAAACCTGATGTCACCCATCTTTTGCTTTTCAGAGGGTATTTTCGCCATTCATATTTGAATTCAAAATTGAAATATACAGTAATATCAACTGACTTGTGTTTGTTATATCCAGCAGTGAAATTATTTTCAGTTCTGTGATGTTTGAATCGTCAGTACCATCTGCTTCAAATTTACCACCATTCATCAGTGGTAACTAACTACATTTACTCAAGTACTGTACTTAAGGACTGAAATTTTGTCATTTTTAGTTCCACAACATTTATTTGACAGCTATATGTTACTAGTTACTTTGAACATTATGATTTTACATACACAAAAAATTGACAAGCTTTTATAGGTTAAGTTACCCAACAGTAGTGTAAAGTAGTTGAAATTAGCTCCACAATGCATAAGTATGAACAATCCAACAATATAATGTATAATAATATGCACAGGGTTGATTTTACATATTGAGTACCACATCTGTAGTTGTACTTCAGTAACATTGTGAATGCAAATCTTTTACTTGTAATGGAGTATTTTTACATTGTGCTATCGGTACTTTTTGGTTATTCCAGGGTTGCCAAATCATCAGGTCAAGCGTCCCCTAAATGTCGCTTTTTCAATCTCCATCACAATAGTTCACTTTTTGCAGAAAAGACACAAACCTGGCACCTCTGCACAGACCTCACAGCTACCAAGAGAAGTTAATATGACAAGATTGTTAATATTGGTAGGGACAATTCAGCAACACATTAACATTTGTAGGAATGTGTCCCGACTTATAATCACTGTAATCAGTTGTATTGTTGGCATTCACAGTTATCTCCTACAGTATAGTCAGCTAAAGTAACTAAGAGAAAAGATGGTCTCACTTAATACGTGATACCACACAAATGTATTTGCTCCGTGGGGATTGAAATGGAGGAAATTGGAGCAGATAGCGTTAACATACTACACTTAATTCTTTGTTTTTCAGCTGTACAAACAGTTTAAGACTCTCTAAGACCAAAACAGCAATGTGTGAATTCTTAAATTGAGTGCTACAGCCTTTTAATCCCTTTACACTGATGAATATTTAATGTGAAAGTAGAAAGAGATCCAATTCGCACTTGAAAAACAATTAGGAAAAAGAGAGCAGGACAAATGTAAATTTATTGAGGTCAACTTGATTTTTGTATTTAATTTTTTTTTTTACTCTTGAGAGACCTCCTATTTTTTGGTAAGAATTCATCCCGCTTTAAAGTGAAAACATTAGATAACCCAGGAGGGCAGGGTGCCACACTTGCTCCATCTGGGTAACACTGCAACTCAGAAGTTTGTTTTGTGTCAACAAGGTTGAGAGAGCGACACAGCGGGAGAGAAAGAAAGACAGAGACCATGAGGGAGAAAGAAGAAAGGGTGGTGGGAGGAGGCCCGGGTCGAGTCCTCAAAGTGCCGGACTGTTCTACTTAAAGATCTTTAAATAGGGTGATTCACTAGAATGCCTTGCTCTCATCTTTCTCTGCTCTCGTTGAGGCACCATGGGACAAACCGGGGGCTGAGCATCATGGGAAAGTGGGTTAGGGTGTGGGCAGCCGGGCAGGTCGTGTCAGACTTACCCAAATTGCCCACAGGGATCAATAAAGTTTCTTCATTAGTGGATCATTGTCCTACAGAGCCACCGTACGCTTGAAAAATAAGGACACAAATCTTGATGAGCAACCATCATACATAAAACATAAGCCAAAGTCAAACCAATAAGATAATGGATGTTTTATGCACTGGAGCCAGAGTTGTTTTGAATGCCAATATCCATCCATGTGGTTAGTGGACTCATTTACCTTCCATCTGAATTCTTCACGATTTCCCGGTGCAGCTGATTGCTTCTAATTTCAGCCGAGCATCTGGGGAAGAGGATTCATTGTGGAACAAGAGCGGAGACTGTGGGTCTTTGGATAGCGGCATGCCAGCTAAACGATCTCCAGTGGACGTAGGCTTAAATGGAGGCTAAATGGCGACGCCAAACACTCCTCAATCTGAAGCTCATTACCCGCCTCTCAATTCCCCAGAGACCTGGCTCAGCTTCACGCCAAGCACTTTCCTGCCAGGAGGAGGGTGATTACAACATTTTGCTCGACAAAAGCTCCCTTCCCCCTCGCTTTTCTCATCGTTTCCTGTCTTCTCCCTCACCCTCCCTTTCTCTCCGTGGTCACCCCCTTCACTCTTTTGCTTCTCTCTGTGTTTCTTTCAGACTCCCTCACTCCTGCACCTCGCAGGCACCCAAGGCGATTCACACATCTGACTGATTTGTCTTTGTGTCCTGCCTATGATTACAACACTTAGCCATGAATGGTATAGAAGAGTGTTTACTCGCTAACAGACAATAAGCAGAATTATGAATCATACACCAGCGTGTAATCCAGACAACAACAACAACAACGGCAACAACGACACAAAACTGTATGGAAATCAAAAGCTGTTTGAAAGTGAATCACAGGAGAGCCGCAGAACAGCAAGCAGATGGGATAAACACTAATGTGCGCACAGGGTATCATCCAGCCAGTGAATAGCAGAGGCCTACGCATTCCTCTGCCAAGGCTCGATGTACTCGAGACCCAGATGGGCAAAGATGTCCTTTTCAGTCGTAGCTGCCAGGAACTCTTTCTAGAGAGAGGACAAACAAACAGAAAGTCAGTGACTTGTGCAGAAATGTGCAGGAATTTGCCTCAGTAACACCAGTCCAAATCCAGAAATTCTCAATTTTAAGCTTCACTATTCCTGAAAAAGTTCATGTCTTGTACTTGCAGCCTTAACTGTGCTTGTATTTCGACGCCTATCTCCACTGCAAGCTGTCAATATCAATTTAGGATTTTATTCGCCCAGTTTGTGTCAAGGCTCAAACACGCCGTGACTGTGCAGATTTACATTTGATCGTCCACCTCCCTCCCAACTCATAAACACTCTAACCTTGCTCTAAGTGATTGCACTCTTCACCAGATGAGTATTTCCCCTGACAAATCATGACAGGGCTATTAACTGCTGGCCGTCTACCGACACCATGCGATGGGCTATGTCTCTATAGGAGTGGTGATGAGGCCTGACTCACCTTGGAAGCGGGACAGCCTGGAGAGAGAGAGGGCTGTGATTCTGACACATCCTGCCTTCAAGTGCTAAACTGGACCTGACACGTTGCGAAGCGATGGCAGAAAAACCAAGAGCATGTCGGCTCCCACTGCCAGCCGAAGGCAGAGATAACTGAGAGCAACTAGTAGGCAGCCAGGAGAGGGAAAAACACTACACGTCTCCCAACATACTGGCTTGTTATTTATAATGCAAATGACAGGTTAGCCATGCGGCTGGGAGGTTTGGGTTCACACTGCATGACGCTCTGTTCATGTCACACCTCTTTAATTCTCTTTTAAGCCTAGATTTGGGTTAAATTTAAAGCCTAATCCGGTTTATACAACTTGGATCTCACTTGACTTTGGACTGTTTGGGTGATCATTTGACCGTTCACCTGTGTTTGCTTAACTCTTTGAACCAGTGGCTATTATTGCTCGGTCTCCAATCCCTTTATTTGCTGGCATACCATTAATTGTTATTTTCAGGATAAATTAAGCTACTCACAGTGGTACTATACATGTTCTGGAACAGGTTTGAACACATTTTCAAATTATTTATATTACTATACAGTATTTTGAGATTTTTACACAAGGGTTCCCATATGCTTTGATGTAATATAAACTTGAAGTATAAAGTTGCCATGGAGACATTAGCCCCATTTTTTTAAGTCTATTTCTTTTTTTCAAATCTGCACCCTGATCTGCTGCATTAGCTGCTAGCAGTTCATGTTTATATACAATTAAGTAACTGGGTTACAGTCAGCTTTCTCCAGTATCATTTCTTAAATGTTGTAATAGGGGATTAGAGACACCTGGGCTGTGTTCAGCCCTGACAAAATGAAGCAAAACGTTTATTATTAACTGAAACGGTGGTGCCTTGAACACCCTGTTGTATACACAAGGCCTTTAAAATATGGCGAGAAAACATACCTCAAAACCTGTCGCACACCGTTTCGAGGAAACATGACGTTCAACCCAGAAACCGTGGCAAAACGGTGCGCACCATTTTCAGATTGAACGTGCCTCTGGTTTCCCCAGGTAGATTTCTCCTGGAAACTGTTAAATTCAGACACATTCGCACTGTGAGGAAAAGCTCCACTCTGTCCTTCTGTCATACCCTTTTTACACCAAACGCAGGCGACTGACTTCACATTGCCAGTAGATGAGTTTGCCTTTTCTGGTTTCCCTGGGTTACGGTGTTTGTGTGCTCTGAAAGGCGTCACAGCTCTGATATAAAGTCACAGCTGACGGACTGTTAGCCATTAGCCTAGCATGCTAATACTACATAAACGTATGGATGAGACATTTATGGATATCCGCAGATAGAAATAGATGAAAGAGTCGCGCCGGAAAAGGGGCACGTAAACACACTGGCTGTTACCACGGAAGTACAGACAACTATCACTACATTACTTTTGATTCTTAAGAAAACATCTAAACATGATGATTATTAGGCGAGATCTAAAGATATAAAGAGTGTCTTTTTTATGATTTATAAGCAGATTTATGGTTTATTGTGATCTGAGATACTACAATCTCTGGTGTTGATCTGGGGTGCCAGTTTGGATGCAAATTGTGTAAGTCAGGTTCACGGGATAAAACCTGTATTATCATCTGACTGCTTGTGTTCCTTGCCCTGTCGGATGATGGAAATGATGGCCAAAACTACAAAAATAAGACCCCAGTTGTAAAAACCCATCATATCCTTTAAGGTCCATCTGTGGACTCTTAGGTGAGATGAATATCTGAGGTTAGTTCTGTTTCTAGCTCTCATTTTTCTCTTGCACACAAAAACATTAAATCAGTGCTGTCCATAGAAACATTATCATTATCTCTTTCACAAAGAACAGTGCATTGTTAGTGAAACAGTGTTATATTTGAGTGAAACCATCCCCAGGCCCATTAAGTGGTCCACCGCTGCCAGTATTTTTTACTGTGCTCATAACCCTGAGCCCATTTATTGCTATAACCCCCCAACCACATGAAATACAGACACACATCGCTGAAATGAATGATGCGGCAAGCTATACTGTATTAAACATACAGATGGAGGCAGGGACGGAGGAAGAATGAAAGAAAACAGGAAAGAAAGCAGGACAACGCTGATGTGATTTGGAGTAAATCCACATTTCTACCAACACATGGCAGGGCTTAGGAAACTGAAGACAACGCAGGAGATCCAACTGAAGGAGAAAACACAGAGCACAGATGAGATTCTCAACAATACCAATTTAGCCATTGTCCTGGATCAGGGCTAAAGCCCTCTCTCCGCTGCACTGTCCACTTTCCTCAATTCCTACAATCCTCACACGCCCTCAGGGAGACGCTGCTTTATTTACTTTGCACGACACAGTGTGGGCTCTCCGAGAGATAAATCCACAAACCTTATGAATCACTGAGTTCTCCCCTTTAGGCATACACAGGGAAACTATACTTGAAATGGCAAAAGCAGCGTCTATTCCAGAGCTTTTTGGTATATCAAAAAGAGCCTAGAGTTTAAGAACAGAGCAGTGGTTAATTAGAAGGAGAGGTTATCTGTCTGAGACACTCAGGTTCTCAGTGACTGGCAAGCCATCAACACCACTAGCCTGAATGGAAGCTGTGTGTGTTACTGCGAGCCAGTGTCCTTGACTTAATAAGCCGCTAATCAGCTACATGTTTCTCTGTCCGCCTCGTAATGACATCCCTGGTGGACGTGAACACATATCAGTTCCTGCAAAACATCTGCCCCTTCTCTGCTGCCCGTCATCCTCTCTCTGCCACCCGGCCCACTGCTTGATGGATGGACCTGATGGACATGGCTGCCTGCCCGGCTCCAGCCCGACTCAACTGACACATCAAAGAGAGAGAGAGAGAGAGAGAGAGACAGAGAGACAAAGAGACAGAGAGAAAACCTGGATAGCTGTTCAACACTACCCTGCCAGCAAGTATCTGAAGGACAGAAACATGGAGGAAGCTCAACATCAGGCAAAATGAGCATAACCACTGAAAAACAAAAAAGAATAATATTGGCCTCATGTCCGAATATGCACATTATAAAAAATAATACTGGAAATCAACTTATCTTTTATTAACTTGATTTTTATTTCAAGTTGCCAAGTTAAAATGATTTTTGAGCTCCATTTCAGATCTCACGCTCATCATGAAGTCTTGTGAGTTGAAATGAGATGAACGAATGTGAGTGTTCACTAATCTCATCAAATTAACTTTCTGAAGAAACACAGTGAGCATATTGGCTTATTTCCCATATATATAGGTTAACACCCTCCTCAAAGTCTCGTTACAAAGGAAACTCGCTCTACGTGTGTTAAGACATAGTTGTCTCCTGTGATTATAATGAAAACGATGCTAACCATGGACAGATGTCCACTTCGTTTCTGAGTAGTTGTGTTTTTTCTGAAAGTTTGGAATGGTGGATGGCTCTAAATACTACGATACCCATGAGCCTCAGCTGCTGTTGCAATGCAGGAAAGTAGAGGTTTAGAAAAGTCAGGACACTGCAATTTTTGCATTAGGAACAATAGGCTGCGATTCATCCGTAATCCGAAAGTGACCTGATTTGTGTTAGCTGTGCAAAGAACAGCATTTTAAGCTAATTGATTGGATTATTCTTGCCAAAATGCGCCTGTTTTTATTTTAACAATGTATCAAATTAGTGATGAACCCATTGGAGGATTATTACTGAACTCTGCAGTTCCCCTCAGCACTACAGAGCTGATTTTTTTGCAGGTTTTTCTGTTGAGGTTCAGTCCTATCGCTTCCATCAACCCCATTTCCAGCCACAGCAAGCAGCTTCTATAAAAGCAACACCAAACAGCTAAAAAAATAGAGACTAGCTGTGTGTGTGTGTCAGGTGGCCAGAAACATGACTCCAAATGAATGCTAAAGTTGCTCTATGTCGGTGTAAATAGGCAACCGTTTGCTAACATTTTCACACAACAGCGTCAAATGGTGACAATATGTGAATGTTTTACAGCTTGTTGCGCTGCCCCCAAGTGGCCAAAATTCAATGAATGCCAGAGGCTATAGACAACCGCAGATGTTGTTAAACTCTGTTTTTTATATTAAAAACCACATCTGTTTAATGCCAGAATGTTTGCTTGGCAATGTTAACTGTTAGTGTGTGTACAGTAAAAAGCTCAGCTTGGCCACAGGAGCAATGACCATGTATCAAGAACTGGAGTATTGAGGTCAGATTGAATGGCAGATGCACATAAAGCTTTCAAAAGCATCAGTTTCAACATGTTGTAGTTTCACGAGTCTAACGGTGAGAGGAACATATTCAGAGTATTTTATGTTTCAGGTCATCCACCTTTATATAAAGAGTCCAAGGCTCTGAAAGGCACACTCAAAGCCACAAAGAAATGTGATGGGGTTTTTTTTTCACACGAATTTCAGGTTATCAAATCAGTCTCCTTTTTTTATTTGGACTTTCTTCTTCTCACTGACAGTTAGAAATAGATTACTTTATTGCCAGGAGATCACAATAAAAAAATGCTTTGATTTTCTTTAAGTTAATTTGTCTTTATTGCAGCACACAGGAAAGGGCTGACAGGGAAGTCGATTATGCCCCCGTGTCTTCCTCCTGCAACGATCCGCCACACACCCACACTCCCCCTGTGCTCTGGTCTGCGAGAGCTCAGTTCATAGGACAGCCGGAGCAACCAGAGAGGGCACAGACACCTCACTAATCACACAAGCAATTAGTGCAAGCGTCATAAAGCACCGCTGCCTATAAAACAGCTATTGAGTTTAGTGTTATCGTCATTACCTATCCTTCCCTAGCTTGCTAATCAGCCCATGCACTGGGCAGAGAGGCAGACGGGTAGAAAAAAATGAATTCCTAATCAGAAACAATGGGATCCTCACTCGACATCCCTGGTGTTATGGCTCTTTGCTCCCGTGGAGGAGTAAACATTTGCAAATCAAAGTTATTTAGTTGATTAGGCTGCCCAAAGGTAATGAACAGATAAAGAGTTTGAGAGAAGTGTAACAAAAGCTCAGTGTTTTTCCAGTGTCCTTGTAATGCTGCCGAAGTAGAATTTTGACACTTCTAAATTCATATTTTCTTTTGCATATCATTGTCATTGAATAAAGGAATTGGAATGAAGCAATGACAATTTATGACATATTTCTTCAGGATGTTACGATGCCTGTCAGAGCCGTGGCAAAACTGCTGCTTGCTCCCCATGAATGCAAAGAAAGTCGTTATTTGTTAGCACTTTAAAAGTTCACACAACTCTTTCTTTATTCATTCCAGTTGTTTTATTACTTTAATATCAGCCTTCAAATGTTCTCTTGTATCTGTCTCACTCAGAGCCACATAGACAACAATGATATGTTCACGACTACATACATGGTTTAAAGTCATGTCATACAAGTGAGATGATTGAGAGGAAGTGGCCACTTACAGCTTCATTAGTTTAATAATTTGTAAATGTTTTCACCATAGTCAGTGGGACTCTTCCCTTCACATCCAAAACTACCGAAAGAATGGCAAAGATTTTAAGTTGTTGCCACTATTTGTTGTTGGCAGTGAAAATGTCACTGAATGAATGTGTAATGTGAATACAGACGTACTATTTACTGATGTAATTAAGTTCGATAACATTGGCATTGTCAACCAACAAACGCAATCAACATTTCTCAGTTGCAGGGACAGGGGATTTCCAAACATGAAAAAAGTGTTGTTCGTTTTTCAGCAAACTCCTCCCTACAGCCAGATATAATAACAATATATTAATTAAAAATACTTCACCTCTAATTAAAGCAAGACTAAGTCACTTTTGAAAAAAATAAATATTGCATTCATTCTCTTACATATGAAAAGTTGAATTCATAAGCAATAGAACGGACTGTTCCAGCAGTCTTGCTTTAAAGCTCATGAGAACAATCAAGTCGTTAGTTAACTTACTAAATTATTATTGCAGTTATACACATGACCTCAAGTGGTTGAACTTCTCACTTGCTGCAGCGATGTAGAAGTGAAATACTGCTTTTCAGCCTGGTGTTAAGTTACTCTCCAAGGCTGTGTGACTGATTAGTTAGTATGTTCTGTATATACAGTGTCTTAATAATGGACGTTCTGCACATCCATAACTGTAGTAAAGATGGCACAGTAACAAATATGTTATTTACTGAAGTAATGAAGTTAGATGACGCTGACATTTTCAACAAGAACAGTGAAAACCACAGTTAATCCACCATTATTAGTTTTTCTCCATATAATAACAATGTGTTCATTTAAAGGCATTACTTTAGTTTTAATTCCAGAGAGGATAGGTACTAAAAAGTAATCTTTCAAGTTAATGTATTTCCTTAATAATGTCCATGCAAAAACCAAAGAGGGTGCAGCTTCTAAACTCAGTGCTACAATGATAAATGTAATTAAATGGCTTGGTGATTCACACCTACTTCTTAATGTTAAGAAGAACCATTTGCATGTTTTTTTACAAAGACACACTCTACATCTGACCACAAAGTCTATGTGTCTGGACAGATCATCCTAGTAGTCTCTCATGTAAAATGTCTTGGTATTATCTTCGACTCTACATATCCTTCAAAAAACAAGTGAAAAAAGTAATGCAAATAACCAAATACAACCTGGCTGGGAATGCAAAATGGCTCTGGATTTTTTGACTCAAACTGAGTCAAAACTGTCTCTTTGTTATTTGTCCATCTTGCTCCACTCCGCTATTTATCCATGTAATGTCACCCCATAACAGAGATGGGAAAGGGGCGGGGCTCAGGTTATGTTAGAATCAACTGGGCCAAAAGTAATTGGCTGGGAGAGAGAGTCTGACAGATATAATACCCAACCACAGTGGGTTGGGTATTATATCTGGGTTGACTGGACCACACTGGTGCGCAATCAAAGACGCATCGCTCTCTGACTCTTCCTCATATGTTAATGAAAGCACTGAGCCCAAAGGTCAGGGGAGGGGTTTAAAGATGTGATTGGGCCAGCCCAGTGTCAAGAAAAAAAACACAATGGGCCGAACTACCTGTTTTATGGGCCAGTCAGACAAAAAAAAAAAAAAAAGACAGTTGTCTCGGCCCAAAAGGCATGTCGGCCCACTGGGAAAGTGCCCGGTCTGCCAGATGGCCAGTCCAGCCCTGCTAACTACTGAAGTTCATGACTGAAATTTGGAGGCATCTTGTGAACTTGTGAAGTGTGAGAACTGCTGTCTGCCACAGTCGTATGAATTCGTTCTCTCTAATCTGTGGAGCCTGTAATTGTAGCTTGACTCTTCCTCATATGGACCCAAACAGAACACTCTTCTAATGATAACAATAAATTAACTTTCTCTGCTCCACTGAAGCCCATAAATAATTAATTGGTTTGTTGAAGAGTGGCTGGTTTGCATGACCAATATGCTTCCTGCTCCAGACAGCGTGATCGGATGCTGCTGCCTCAGCATTCCTTTCACTCTGTTCAATTAAAACAGCACAATGGCAAAATATGAGCTTTGTTTGGGCATTTTAACCACACGTTTTTGTACTGATATGAGCCAGAGTCATTTGACCGGTCACACTATGGGAGCAGCAGCAAATCATGGGATTGGGCAGGAATATGCTATACCTGAAGGTTAGACATGCAGGCTGTGACCAGCAAAACATTTAAAAATAAACAGGTAAACTAGTAAGAGGTTAAGTAAGTGGTTTTTCCCAGTTTTGGAGACACATTTGAAAATAAAGTAAGCTGTCATTACATATATTTTTTGCTCCCATACTGTAGTAATAGATGTATCTGGGTTGAAGACGGAAGAAAACAAGCTGCCATTGCTGTGGTGGTACTTGACTTTTAAACTCGCTCAACAACAGTGTAATGTATGAAAGGATTTTAGTTTTGAACTGCTTTTGCCTATAAATATGAGTGGGAGATCCTGTAGAACCTGTTACATGTTGAAAACATAGTCATCAAAATGCAATTGAAATGAAGCTTTTAATGCAAAACACTAAATGACCAAAACCCTTTGTCCAGTTTTAAGACTGATGTCTGTCTGTTTGTGTTCAAGACTTGTATTAAATAATGTATTCTTTCTGGTTACAATGCAAGAAATCATGGATTGCAAGTTTGTTGATTTATAATTATAAGCTAGCAAGTAATGCCGGCTACACATAACTTTTATTTTTTTTCCCCCCAAAGCTGTCAAACTAGTGTTTTGAGACTAAGAAACTTCCACATTTACATGGGCAAATTTCATCTGTCGGATGGGGCGATTGCTCACTGTGATCAACCCAAATATCCGTCACTGTCCACTGTCAGTGAACGCACTCAGTTTGATTCTGCAGCCACAGTATTGGTAGTGGTGATAGCACAACACATAAATCAGCCAGCAGAGCACTCAGGGTTCTATTTTTGTGACAGTGCATTGGTGGGCATTGTGCTGGCACATAGCTATATTTTCTTGATGGCAGTCATTTTGTATTTTGGTAACTCACTGTGATGGTAAATGTCCCATTTGAGAGCCAAAGGTCCACTATACTGTGTGTCAGTAATAATCAAGCAGTGCTAGGTAATTTTGATGTCTGGGCCCTGGACTCCGTGCTTACAGGGAGACTCGGTCAGAGTTTCATGGCAGAGGAAGCAGTCATTTTCTGTGTTATTTTCATGGCAACCAAGTTGCTGCTTTATCCTTGCTGGCTGTGCTTTTAATGATTATCATCCAACACAGAACTGCCAACATGCGTCATGGTGCACAGAGTTAAAAGGCTGGCAAATACCATCCTTCTTCTTCTATATCATTGAACAGTTTTCTACATTGGAAAATGGTTCCGGGAACATGTAGCCAAATGCACTATCTCCTCCCACGGCAATTTAATTTAAGGTTTACTTCTGAGTCCTATTGGGAGAGGCTTTTGTCGTGGATTTTTCTGTTCTCTCCATCACTAAATTGTCAGAGCGCGGTTGCTCAGAGCGGTCTGCTTTTAAAAAGAAAAGAAAAGACGTGATCTGCTTTGTCATGACTCATGTCAGAGCCTACACTGGCTGATTAATGTATTCCTCCCAGTCGCACCCTGCTTCCAGCACAGTGTCACTGTGGCCACAGTGTGACAAAAAATCCGTTGCCACATCCTGTGCGCCTGTGCCGTTACGAAAATAGAGCCCTGGATAAACTGCAGCTTCTTATCTTTGCTTTGGTCTCTCATATTTCGTCCAAACGAACCGCAGTTGTTGGTTCTGCGAACAGAAAATGCATCACCTCTGATCAACAAACAGTGTTCAGAATAGCTCATGTACAACCTTTCATGAACTGGGTACAGGCTGAATCATCAATGCATGTCATCAGCTGACAACAGGTTGCTCAACAGACATTTTTATATGAAACGTTTACAGTACGTGTTTTTAAAGAATACTATCAGCCTGCTTTACTAAATCCTGATCCAGCCCTTCATGTGCTCTTGGATATCAATCAAAGTTGAACAACTCAATAATTATATGAGTGCAGGCTGTATCACATTGACACACCTACACACCACATTTGTTCGTACATGTACTGAAAACCTCGTGCAGCATGACCTATCTCCTTTTTCTGGTATTTTACAGTGAAACCACCCATTCCTTTAGCGGGTACAACAGCACACAGACCACCGGATAAGCCTGAAGCACCCCAGTGATTGTTCAGTCGAGTGTCCCTGTAAATAAATCATAGGGGAAACTGAAACGGGAGCCTCGGACAGACGGGTGCCTGTGCCACCGCAAGGGCTGTGTCAATTAATGTTACATGACAAGCAGACACCTTCCTGAAACCTTCTGCCATTCACTTTCATCAATAATGGAGCAGGATCTGTCTCCTGAGTGAGAAGACACCCTGATTCAGCCCAATCCACAGAACGCGGCTCCAACATCCCCATCTCTCATTATGTTCCCTTCTTTGTCCTCTTCTTCCATGACGCAAGTTAACATAGTCAACAAATGTTTTCTCTTTACACTGTGATTCCAGGAAAATAGGTTGCAGGATTCGGGGGGGGGGTAATAGCCTGCTATTGAATTCCATTTTTTCAGTCATGCAAAACACAGGCTCAATAGAATCTATATTTCCGATCCTTTTTTTTCACCCATTAAGCGCTAGTAACAGGAACTGTGTGGGTGGATGGGAGGCTGGAGCAGTGGAGGCAGAGGTACAGTGGATGAGGTGATGATGGTGAAACGGGTGACACGGGGAAAGAGGGGGAGGTGGAATCCAAGTACAGTAAGTGAACTCGTAATATTCATGCAATTATCTTGAATGTGCTTCTCTTCTTTTAGAAATTTTCCTTCCCCTAAATATGTCCATCACTCTTCTTTTCCCATTTAATTCCCCTTAATTTCAGCCTATTTTTCAACTGTTCCACATTCCCTCCTCTATCATTACCCCCCTCCTGTCAGGCAATAGCTGTCAATATGATTTATCATTGATGCTAACTGATGTAGTTGTCCCACTGTGAAGGCTGATTAGATGACCATCCTGCTGATACAGCCTCGTCAGGGATAACAGTCTGCGGGAATGGCAACAGAACCTTCCTGTCCCTTTCTTTCTCTTCACGTGTCACTCTATCTTCTTTCTCTCTCCCTTCTTTTATTGTCATGACTGTTTGCCTTCTCTTATCACATTCCCACACCAAGCATCACATACCAGCCTCTTAAAGCTGCACTAGGCAACATTATTATGGAAAAACATATTTGTCCTGTCAACATAAATCCCAAATTGCAGCTAAAAAAAAAAATGTGTGATGTTGTAAATTTGCCCTATTTGCCCCAGAAAAACGGCGTCGTCAGGCATGAACAGAATCTTCTCCGCCTACAGAAAGTGATGAATTGAAACATAAGACTGAAGTACAAACTGTTTGCCAAACAGCAGTGAGAAGCACTCCATCTGCAGAAAGTGGAAGTCAGCACTGTGTTCTGCCTGTTTCATCCCTTTGCTATCATTTGGTATGAAGCATCACATGCTACCAGTTCAGTGATGGCTTTTTACATGAAACAGTTTCAGCTTTAAACCACTATGTAGCTGCTTCTTTGTAATTATGAAGGCTTTTTGCAGTAACATGTTGGTTTTTGTTCACAAATAACATTTTTATAACATCCATTGGCCCACCGAGTGACTGAATTTGTTTTTTGTAGCCGGATCTAGGGATGGCAATGTCAGTTGGCCCGTCCACCGCTTTGATCCAGACTGAAATAGCTCAACAACTATTGGATGGATTGCCATGAAATTTTGTACAGACATTCATGGTCCCCAAAGGATGAATCCTACTGATTTTGGTGAACTTGTATCAAAAAATGTTGAACCTTCTGAATCACAACTTACAAACTAACAAAATTTGGCTCTTGTACTAAAAATGTAACACAATACATGTGAAACTCAAAGTGAAAAAATAAATAAAGGCTATCATCACACCAGTAAATCAATCCATTTATTAACTGGCTCTGTAACACTAGACTCCATCACTGTGCACCATTATTGCAGCAGCCCTCCCACTTCACACTCCCCAGTGATTCCCATAAAGTCCCTTAATTGTTTCTCTGACCTCTATGTGGAACGACCCAATCACATGGCAACTGTATCCTGAAATGAATGTCCATATTTGCATTGCTCACCTGTCATGGGGGCGTCATTACTTGGGTGGTTGGAGCAAACAGACTTCTGGTTCAAGGGGAAGGGAGGACAAAAGAAGGGTTCTCACACATTTGTGGATGAATGAATGTCTTGATTTTTCAACGACTATGCCATCACATGGAAAGACATTCAGACAAGTGATTTTCATTTTCCAGTTTTTCTGGTGGCCAATTTTTGCTTGAGATTTGTTAAACTAAAATGTGACATTTCATTTGTATTTGTCCTTTGGCAAATGCAAAAGTTACACTTGTTTTTTATAAAACAAGCTGGCGAAGGATGAACTGCCCACATCCTATATTGAGTTTAGGATTACATTTTTTGTCAAAACAACAGTAAAACACAAATCATGCCAAGGGGTTGGTGAGAAAATGTGGAATTACACGTCACTGCAGCAAACACCTTCACATTACACACTGAATGCTGTCACTGTATAATCCATCATACATCCATGCTGATTCACCTGTCTGCAATCATTCCACTCGGCTGCCGTCTTCCAGTCAGAGCCTTTCAAGACCAACCCAGGGACATAGCAGAGAAAATGTCCAAACCGGCGTAATCAAAGCAAATCCCTAAAGTGAAATATTCATTGAACCCTTTTTGACTGGCAGAAGAAAAAAAACTGAAATATGTGCAGGCTTTTATGGTGAACCAGCAAACTCGTGGCTTTGTAATGCTGAGTGGCAGCTCCCTCAGAGAAGAACAGCGTTTATAATCAGAATAAATGCAAGAAGACACTCAGACCTGTTGCGTGGCTAAGGCATTAACATGGACAGAGAATAGACAGAGACATTCAAGTCATGTAGAGGAGATCCTGATTATAGCACCTGCACGCAGACTGGAAGCAAATGACTATCAGTCAAAGATTACAAGCAGGCCAAAGCACAGCGATAAATGATCAAACCAGGAGCTTTCCAATGAGTTTAGGGGCATGAATGAAAGCAAAAGTAAAAGAGTTGCCTCCCCTCTCTTTTACCAGCTACTGCTGAAGTGCCTTTAAACACAGCACTTATATTGTTCCAATAGAACTGCTTTCTTGGCAAGTATACAAAGACCTCATTTACACCTGGTAATACAATCTGGATCTGGATATACTATCCAGATAATTATCAATCTGGTGGTATTTGCTGTTACCTGTATTCTGCCTGTAATGATTAGATCCTATTTTGGATGAGTGCTGTGCAAGGCAGGTGAAAAGGTGCGGAGGTGACAACGAGACAAACAAGGGACATTTAAGATACCGTGTACTGTGCACCCTAAACATGTATTTTCTTTGCCGTGGAAGGGTTTGTTAACCAGCATTTTAGCCCTTTGCCAACTAATCCATGATACTTACTACTGAGTGGAAGAAAGTGATCTTGTACCACGGTCATTACAGGGAACAACTAAAGAACCCAGTCCATTCTCCAATCCATTCTTTCACGTGTGGGATGTCCAGATAAGGATTTGTGATTAGCACTTAGTGACCAGAAAATAGAAACCTGTGTTCAGTGCCACCTTTGGCCCTGACATATACTGCTACACATCATGACAGTGGCTCAGAAAGGGACCAGGAGTGTTCCATTGTTTAAAGCCATCATGGAGACATCAGAGTTGATAGATGGAAGCTACTTCCTACAGATGCTTCATTCAAGTTCATCCCAAGGTGTGCAATGATTGACATCAGAGGATTGTGGTGGCTGGGTCAAATTGGTTGTTATATCCCACAACTGATGTTATTTTACTTCATATGACCCGAGCCACCCGACATCTATCATGTTCATCTACGGCTGACAATTTTTGTAATTGCCCAAAACTGACAATTTGACAAGCACCTCCACACAGCGATTAGACAGTGGCCCATTTCACAAAAGCGATACAGATCACAAATGGCGGCAGCATCATGTTTCACTAATAGTAGCTTCCAAATTGCAGATACATTTGTGAGCCGTGCGTGGGTCGCAAGTACCCTCCTCCGGAAAGGGCATTGCTTAAAATTAACAGAATTATCTCACAATGCAAATTGTAGCCTGCATGTAGCAAATTTGGTGAAACTAACTACTTCTATCACTTTTCTTTTGTACAGCTGAGTGCAACACCATCCATGGCTTTAAGGATAAACTGTCCAAAAGTGTGCGCAATTATCCCCATTTTTACATTTCTTGCCCCTATGATGGCTGGCTTTTCCATTTGGAACAGATAACACTTTTGCCTTTAGACATGGTTGAACAACACTTGGTTTCAAGCACACCCCTAGCCTCAAGAATAGTAAAAGTATCATAAGTAGCGAAGCAAAAACAAAACTTGAACACCAGCATTAGAAGAAAAGCTAAATACTAAGAAGTCTTCCAGCTCTTGCTGCAAAGCCAAAAGCTCCTGGTTTCCACACCTGCACAGCCATTCATTCACATGAGTTTCTCACTTCACTTTCTGCAGAGATTTTACTGCTGGCCTAGCTCCATGCTAGTTTTAAGTTTGTCGCCACACATTGCGAGAGTGCACATGTCTGCAACATTCAAGATGGTCCAATTTTCCAAATCCTATTTACAAATGTAATCTGTAATTTCCCGTCCTTATATCACGGCTAGGTGGGAGCTTCTCTTGGAATGTAAGACAAGGTTTTATGAGAGAAATCTGGAGCGGATGGCCTGTAAATATGAGATATGTTGAGATTCTTTAAATCCTGTAGCCTGATCCCAGCTTAAGAAGCAACTCCTCATCCAGCTCTGCTCTGCTCCAAGATGTCTACGTGCAGCACATTGGTCTATTTTTATAACTGCCCAATTTTTCCTGGATAGTGCTGTCACATCACTGGCCAGTGTTTTTGTTTGCTTCTTGTTTGCTTCAGGGATGATAACCGCCCATTTTATGATATACGATCAGGAATAGGGGACATAGCGAGATGACGTTTCTACCTGTAGTGATGACATTGATACCCATGGTGATGACATTTCTATCTGCAGTGATAATGTTTGCACCCACAGTGATAACTATTCTACCCACGGTGAGGATGTTTCCAGCCATGATGATGACATTTCTACATTACATTCCCATGGCAATGATGGGTTGTTTTTTTTATTTGCAAAGATGATTTCTCCAGACAGTGATGGCGATTTAACTTGCAGTATTATGTTTCTCCTCTGAGCAGTGATGGATACTTATTGAAACACACTATGAATTGCTTTTTGGTACGGCCGACTTCAACAGTGTCATACCCATTAAACTACTTCCCCTGTAGTTAAAGTGACATTTGCACCATTGTGAGTGCCGTTAGCATCAGTGGTTTTCAGCTGTGCTAGTGGAGTTGCTCTATGGATGCCAGTGTCGGTCTGTCTGTCCAACACTTTGGTTCAGACTGAAGTATCTCAACAACTATTTGATGGATGACCATGAAATGTTGTCCAGCCATTCATGGTCCCCAGAGGATGAATCCTAAAGACTTTGGTGATCCCCTGACGTTTTCTCCAAATTTTTCTTTTATTCTGTGACAAATATCTCAACATCTACCAGATAGGTTGCCATAAAATTTGGTCCCCATCAAAATGAATTGTAATAACTGGTAATTTTTCATCTAGCGCCATCATCAGGTCCAATTTTTAATGTGTCCAATACTAAAATTGTCCCAGTGAATATGTTAGCATGCTGACATATTCTGTCAGATCAATACTGGGTGTTTCTACGATAATAAGTTATTTGACAATCTTCACGATGAGGTAAACTGTTCATGTCAACTTTTGAAACTGTGCCTGGATGCATGATCATGCTAAAGGTGATTTACATGCCTGAACACATTCCACTCTTTTCTGTGTGCATTTACACCTTAAACAACTTTTTTTTTTATCCAGGTACAGACAGACATTTACTCTTCATGTATAACCTTTATACTCCATAATGCACAAAGTTCCTGACCAGTTTATGCAGCTAAATGAGGGTTAAAAGCAAAAGAGAGCACAATCCAATACTGAGAACAAAATCAACCACTAACACTAACCGCAAAAACACTTTAAAATCAATTTCTGTTCCTGAAAATAGAACACCCAGTGTAGCAATTACCAGTGTAATGTTCCTGGAATACTCCACTTCCACAACAATAATAAACAGTGACAATGCTTCAACTTGTAATCTACTTAGTGTGCTTAATGGAATGCTACATATTGTTTGTACCCATGTAAGACAAAGGAAAAAAGAAGCCTTCCCTCTGGCTCGCACTTCCTTACCTACACTGAGCCCCCCTCAGTTATATTTCATATGAATATTATGAGGACACAGAGCAGAAATAGGTCCATGTCTTATTTTAGCTATTTGACTCTTGCACTCCTGGCTATGGGTTGCTTAAAATGTGGGCAATGAACAGGAATAATTTAAGGTTTTTTATTGCTTATTATAAACAGCACTGGATTAAAACTGTCAGCTAAAGGGTTAAAATGGAAACAGAAATGATAATAAAGTAGCATGAAATTGCTGCATGCTTTTAATTGGTATGGGATCATATTTGTTCTTTTCTAATCACAGGCAGAGGTTAGGATGCTACCTTCAGTGTGAATCTGTAATTCTCATTTATTCAGGAGAATGGTGCCTCAATGTTCTCCTACGGCCTGAGAAAGATAGTGTAGGTGTTCATATTAGTGTGTGAGAGTGTGGTTTAGAGGCCATGTGTGTGAATATGTGTGTGCATGCGGTGAAGTGTATTTGCTTCAGAGTCCCGGTCCTCTCCCCTGGATTTGATTTTTCTACACCATTCAGCACCAAATACCATCCTGCTGTTTATCAGACATATTGCCAAAGTCAAACCAGTGCTCCCCAAGAATAACTTATCTGCAGCGTCATTTCTTCCTGCCTACACTACTGTAATTCATTATTTACTTGCCTAAACGATGCAGCAGTTGCCCGTCTACAGTTGGTTCAGAATGCAGCAGCAAGACTCCTCACAAACACTCAATGCAGAGAACACATCACTCCAGTCCTGGACGAATTACACTGGCTCCCCATCAGTTACAGAATTCAATATAAGATTCTATCGATTACTTCTAAATCCCTACATGGTCTGGCTCCGCTTTACATTTCAGAACTCTGCTTCTTCTTCTCTTCTTACTCTGCTCCGAGACCCCTCTGATCAGAGAATCAAATGTTGTAAAAGGTTCCACGGTCCGGGCTTAAAACAAAGGGGGGTCATGCTTTTACTGTTTTCGCTCCAACGCTGTGCGACAAACTCCCCCTCGACACCAGATCAGCTGAGTCAGCCTCGGTTTAAAAAGCTTTTAAAAACAAAATGTCTTTATGTCTTGTCACATTTAAATGTTAATGTTGTTCTTTTATATTTTGTTTTATCTCTCTATGTTTGACAACTTCTTGAAATCTCTTTTTTTTTTTGCATTTTCTGTGTATGATGTTCTTTTACAATTTTTGGTTTTATTTCTCTATGATCTGCTATCTTTGTACCTATATTGTACTGTATTTTGAGAAGCACCTTGTAACTTTTGAAAGGCGCTATACAAATAAAGTTTATTATCATTATTATTATTATTATTATTATTATTATTATTATTCATAGCATCACCAATAAAAAGATATTTTCACTGCACCAAATACAAATTGATTAACCTGGGTTGAAAGCTAATAGCCACACACTGAGCACTGAACGAACTGGATCAACTTCTGACCTTGAAAAAGAAACTAAACATCACAACGTATCTCTCCTCTTTCAAACGCGGTCTATTCACTACCTCTGTTAATTAAAATTCATAAGAACAGACGTGCCACCAAGGTCGAGAAGAAGCGTTTGCAAATGGTATGTGAACAACCTCTCCCCCCCCCACCTACTGCACACAGCGCTCCATTTATAAACGGCAAATGTCCCAGCTCTCCCAGCCTGCCAGCAGGATGTTTAGAGGACAGAGACCGCACCCTCCTCGGCTCACTTGTCTGTCACAACGTACGCTCAGGTATGTGCGTGTCTTACAGCATGTGACGCCCTGAGGGTCCCTGTGCCACCATCCACTAAATTAAACCTCTCCTCCCCTTCCTCTGCTCGCTGAGAGGGTCCTCCTTCCAGGCGGCTCCCATCCCCGCTGCAAACACTGCCTGTGTGAGCACCAGCCAGCCAGCCAGCCAGCCAGCCAGCCAGCCAGCCAGCCGGGGGAGCGTTCGAAACCGCCGCTCCCCAAAGCCCAGTGCAATTGCCCTGTTATTGTCCACTCATCCGCTGCTCATAGCATGGAGGAGGGTGGGGGGTCAAAAGAGCTGTGAGCACTCTACATCCAAGATATCGTAATTAGACAGTGAGCTTCATATTCAATTCTGCTGTTACTGCTGTGGACAGACGGAGAGAGGAACATTCTGTAAACAGAAATGTATTTATTATTATCAAATTAAACATTTTATGCCTGTCAAGGAGAGCAGTCTGCAGAACGATGTTCATTTAATTATGTATCTTAAATTTTTTTAAAGGAATCTCCTGTGGACAGTCATGCTACTGTTTACAGATTGGCCCTTTCTTACACATAAAATACAGTCCAGTACAACCAAAGAAATCTGAATTTTGCTTTATTTCTTTCTAGCAACTATGTGGAGATTCTTTGTGTGATTACAGCATCTTTAAAAATGTTGTGATGGCATTCATTTTTTGTTGCAAAAATGCTGCTTTCAGCCCAGATATTCTGCACATAGTTGCTTTACCTGCTACAAATTTTCAAATTTTTTGGTACATCCAGAAACTTGTGATGGAAAAAACCATGGTATCTTACATTACAGTTTGTGGGTTCACAAATTATTGTTGAATAACATGTGATAAACTAAAATAACTAATAATGAATACCTTTCCTGCTTCAGTTTGGTTTACTTTTTGTTTTAATTTCAGCCAATATCTTATTATTCCATCCATATCTATATACTGTATGTATATATTGTAAATATTGGCATTCATTTTCCATGTTAATTTCTACTGGAGATATTCAGGTTTTCACACAAATAAAACTAACTTTTTAGAAAGTTTTTGCAGACTAAAATAGTTGGTGCTCACACTCAGTGAATATTTTTTTACCTGTAAGTTGGCAATTCTTATACGCTGATAAATACAGGTCCTGATTCCTTTGATATATGTATATGTTATACTACTAATGTTAAAATTTAAGCGCCATAAAAGAATGGGAAGAAAAAGAAACAATTTTATTTTTATTTAAGTGTACAATAGATTTGATAATTCTAGGATGTCAAAATTCCTACAGTACAAATTTCTTATTGTTTATAACTGATATTACATGGGCAAAATGCTGTATTTTGGATAACGTTTGGTTACTTGAACACCACATTAGAGTGTGGTGTAGAGCCGGAGAGGTGTCAGGTAGAGAGAGTATGAATGGTGCTCTCATATCAGTAACTGTGCTTCAGGACCAAAGCCAGGACATCTATGCTCAAAGCCCTCGACCAGAACCTCATTAATCACACTCCTACACATGACATAGAGTAATTACCCTCTGAGAATGACACATACTGATACACACACACACACACTCACAGTATAGAACACACTTTATGCACACGGTATGTGAAAGTATGCATAAATAGGCAGAACAAACGACAATGAATTGCATTTACATGAAAACATTTTTAACAGGTGTACTTTGGTTTGCAGCCTGGGAACACCTGAGCCGCACTGCTGAGTATTCATACACACACACACACACACACACACACACACACATACACACAGAGAAGAGTTTCAAGGGTAGATCCTGCCACACATAGAGGGGTGTGGTTTTTTTTTTTTCGAGGTGTTGGGCAGGTCATGGATCCCTCCTGCCCGGGGAGGGAGTCAGTCTGTCTAGGCATGATGAAATCCTCCACCTGTCCTCATTCATCAAGCCCACTACACATATTAATTATCACAAACCTTCAGACTTACAGCAGAGGACACACACACACACAGATCCACCTCCCTCCCTTGGCCCTTTCCTCCACACCTGCCGACACCACTCCCTCGGACCTACAGTTAAAATCCAACTGTGGTGGCGAGATACTGATGCTGGTTGTAAGTGCCTGTGGCCATACAAGTCAGCAGAGTATTTACAGAGGACGCCTAGATGTCAGTTATTGCTAGCAGGGTGTCCCAACCCAAACCTGACAATGGAGGTGCAGTCATATCGATCACACCAGGGAGCAAAAGATTTCGTGGAACCAATTTGGTGTTTAGTACATTTCAGTTCACAGTGACCAAATTACAAGCAAAACCAACTGACTCGGTGGCTTCTTTATTTAAAATGAATAGCCCTTTTCCACAGCAGGAATGTTTCCATGGAAACCATAGGAACCAAGATCTGAATTTGGTTCCTGGGCCACAAAAAGTCTCCGCATCGGGGTCGGTGCTTTCTGATTACCCAGAAACTACGAAGGCCGAAGTCATTTTCACATGAGACATTTCGACATGTCACAGTGGGAAAAGCACAGTTGTGAAAAATAAAAATAATGATGGCTGAATTCCATTTTCATGGCTTCCTGAGACACTTGAATAGAACGGAGCCATCGTTAATGTTATTAGCAAAACCTGTGCTTCTCCTACTATGACAAGTCAAACTGTCTGCTGTGAAAAAAAGGCTATTAGTCCACTTACATACAGCATTCATTCATGCAGTAAGCAAGCACTAGTTGCCAGTATGACTAGGGGTGTAAATAGCAACTACTGACTGTTTTCATTATCGATGAAAAATGATAATAACACTGAATCAAATGGCAATATAAAAACACTGTGACAATGTGAAAGGGGTCGCTCGTAGTGATGAACCTACAGAGAATTATCATCTGCATCTGCAGCTCCCCTCTGCTTTACAGAGCTTTATAGTGAGTTCCAGCTCATTGTTCAGATGTCTGGCCCTCAACTTTACGGTTTTGGTTCACACAGCATCAATTTCAGCCGCAGCAGGCAGCTGTTTTCGGTGCACAATCTCTAAAAACCCACTGTACACTACCTGCTCTGCATCAAACAGCAGACAGACAAAGTTAGCGACTAGCTGGTGAACATAGTGGAGCATTTAGCAGCTAAAGAGCCAGGTAATTCTCTCAGGAGTTGGTAGAGTTCAAGAAACAGAGCTAAAAGAGAGTGAATAATGGACTTACATTCATCAGGTGGCCAAAAACACGATTGCAAATGAATGATAATGTTGATCCGCAAACGCTGGATGTGTAAATAAGCAACTTTTTGACAACTTTTAAAGGTGATGATATGACAATGTTGTTTTCACAACCCCAAGCCACCAAATCGCAAAAAATAACCGGTTATTATTGCATAACATAAATGATCTGTTAATCTGCTGCATATTTTTTCAGATTAACTGATTCATTGTTTAGTCTATAAAATGTCAGAAAATAGTGTCAAATGCTTAGCACAATTTCCCAAAGCCCAAGATGACATCTTCAAATTGCTTGCTTTGTCTGACCAACAATCCAAAACCCAAAGACTTCACATCTCAGAGGCTGGAACCAGAGAATGTGCTTGCTAGATGACTTAAACAATTAATCAAAATCAATCAAAACTGCTAGAGATACATTTTTTTGTCAACCGACTAATCAATTAATATGCTGAATTGTTTCAGCACTAAGTGGATGTTCATTCACATATCAAAGCAGAAATAAATAACCATAAAATATACACCCTCCATTGTTGCTACTTTGGAGACCGGCATTCTGGTGTTTTCAGTCTCTGTCCACCTCTGTATAATAACAAAACGATGACTCTGTTGTTTTCACTGTGTGTGAAAACTGCTTATCTTATGGGTTCTTCAGATACAGGGAAAAGATTCAGATTCAGTTCGTGAGGGGGAAACGGTGGAGGCAAAACAAACTTAGCATCTATAGCTGTTTTCTTTCAAGGGGCTGGGAACTGTCCTCCTCAGCCCATATTCTCAACACAAGTTATAGTCTGTTCATTTTGTTACGCAAAGCTTTACGAGCACAAGGAACTCCAGCTGTCAACACCCATCTCCCGATACCCATAAAGCCTTGTGTTGTGGGGTCATTCCCTGTAATTGGTTTGGATTATGTTCCCACTATGGACCAAAATCTGCACTTTCAGCCATTTCACTGCTGTTCCTTTGGTGTCACCTGTGTTCAAATGACACCTGTGCAAGCAAACTGAATTACAGTAAATGCTTCAAACTGGAAACATGTTTGGTGTGCCTGAACCCTAAGTCATTGCGTCTCTGTGTGACAGTTGTCCAGCCCCCTCCCACAGTGATTTGAGGATTCCCCCTGAGCCTGTTCTTAATTGCGAGTAGATCATTAGCTTGAGTATTAGCCCTCTAATCTTTTTTTAAGCATTTTATAATAAGACGGAGACCAGCTTGTATCCGTTGAGAGCCTCTCTGAAGCCCACAAGATTAAAGTCCTCTAAATGACCGCCTTTGGTCCTTAGCTGGGATGTCTCCCCTTTAATCAGACATCAGTCCTCATCGCTCCCCTGTTTCTCTGACACTAGTCACACGAGCAGTGCTGAATCGCTCTAAAACCACTGGCCAATTAGAAAGGACACGAAAAAGATGAAAGCGCCATTGACGCGCCGTCCTCAGCCATACGTTGAACCAATTAACGGCGGTGAGGCGTTCCTCCTCTCCTGCCCATGGCGAAGCGAGAGCGAACAGAGGGAAGAGTTGGCGTTGTGTGCAGGCAGTGACAAGTCAGACACAGGGACAGTTAATTGATCTTCATTATGTTAATTACGGCTGCGGTGTCGAGCGGAGAATGAAAAACGGGTCACACTGTTGTGCGATTCTGTCTGAGTGTACCCCGTTAAGCTTTCTGCTGACCTTGAAACTAGCCTGGGAAGTGATGGCACTGCTTAAATGAGCGTGTGTGTGTGTGTGTGTGCATAAATAGTTTGGCCTCACTGCACTTTTTAATCTCCAACAGGCTGATAGCTGTCTGCTGTAAATCTCCTGCTGTGGTCACATTTCCTCACCCTTCTCACTTTATAGAATCTACTTTTCTTCAAAGCACTTGACGTACCTTCTTACCTCGTCAAACTCCAACAAACACATGCAAGGTTTCTGTAAGAATGAGTGTGTGTTTGTGTGTTATTTCCCCCTGTCCACTCCAGTGCACGGATGGCTGCACTGTCAGCAAGCCTGGCTCTGCCCTTGCATTTGAATAAACACCATCTGAGTTGGCTGGTTGTGTATAATATCTGTCAGGAAGTTGCCACCCAGTGATCCCGGCGACTCTGACCTCTGTCCCCAGGGAGTGGCTGATGGGACATCGTGGTGACAGGGTGTCTCCCCTGTCGATCCGCGCGCTGACGCGCCTTACACCCTTGTCCCGCTCCGCTCGCAACTCAAACGGCTTGCTGCTCAGCTCTATGCATTGGAAATGAGCTGGGGCTGCTTTACAGGATGCAATGAATAGTCGCAAGGATAGGATAAACACGAGCTTCGGAGATGCCTGTCACAAAGATTGATGGTTCCCTGGAATTTTTGTTGTCGTCTTGTCTACTATAAGCTTTTCCCTGCTGAATAATTGAGTCCTTCAGATGAAGAGTCCTGTCAATCTTTTTTAAGTTTACACTCACACACTTGTGCCTTCAGGAGTGTATCTCACTGTTTGATAGCAGTAAATCAGAGAGCCGTGTGGATAAGACAAAGCTGAGGCTGTGCAATTCCAGCTGATGTACGACTTACACATGACTTGGATTTTATACAAAGACTGCAAGTGGCTTCATTGATCAACACATTTCACACAAAATTGCATTTGTTTGGTTTCAGTTAGCTAAATCCTGATTATATTACGCAATATTCAAACTCCCTGACTTGTGGCTGTCTGCATGGAAAATGTAAAAATCTGTCACCCCTGCCTCCCAGCTCATCACACTTGTTGTCAAAACTGATTTTCACGTGTGGAAAATGACTTCTCTGCATGGCTAAATATATCTCATGTGCCACGACTGAAGGTCTGACTTTGTCATAGGTTACAAATTATGACAGCCCATCTTCACATAGCAATATTATCACCACTGCATGAGACTTTGAACTACTGGATGTAAACATACCTACACACTTCTTTAACCCTCCTGAAGCCAATTAAGTACATAATACAAAACCTAATTAGTGCTTGCATTGTAGGCAAGCAAAGAGTTAATTGGTTATTAAATTGCATGAGTTATGCTGTAAATTGATTTCCCCTCCTTTTCTGTGTGCCTTTATACCACTGTGTAAGGTAAGATTCTGTTTATTTCATTTGGAAATGTGTAAATGATCCTTGAATTCCCCAATGTAAATTACCTTTACGTTAATAAGCTTGCACTTTCATATATCGAAACATTAAGATGTACTCATCCTGCTCTGATGCAGTCATGTATACGGTGTGAGATGTGTGTGAGATGAAGCATTGCATTGCATCCAGCCCACCAAACCCTGCCCACCTCCCACTAAGCACTGTGCTATAATTAAAAATGTTGTTCTTGCTCCAGTATCACCTTTCTGCTTGCTCAGAGTGGAAACAGATATTGCACCGAATAATTTGAGATAATTTGTCAAAGTTTTCTCATGCTGTGGTATTCCACACCGGCCCTAATCTTTCCAGAAACCTTTGAGGACCAAAGCTTTGGCAGTAATTCACTATCCAGATTCCTAAGCACACACTCAAGAGGGGAGATGTTGTAGCAAATCCCACCTGATAGTATAAACTCTGTGGAAAACACTGATCAGATGGCCTTTGCACTCACTGCTGGTGGATTTTCTCTCTCTCTCTTGGCCTCCTAAGAAATGGTCTTCGGTTGTTCTGAGTTTGTGGTTTAAAAGTTTCAGTTTAGTAACTTACAGAAGAAAGCAGTTTCCTTGTGTCCTCCCTCAGCGTGTAGCCTGGTTGAAGATCTCTGAATAGCCACATACTGTACTTCTCTAAAATTATTCAGCTATTCACATAGGTCTGGTATTGGCTGTTTTCCCCATTTAGAGAAACAGTTGACCATTTAGAGCTCAGTAGGCATAATTAAGAATGGGGATGTCAGGGACACTCTTGAGGGGTCGCTAGAATCTGCAAGGCAACGGGTCAAAGGACCTCCTGGGGTAGCCAAGCTAGCACTACTGTTAGCATGTTGGCTACGCAAGCTATAATTACAATGTTATCTTATATAGACTGGCTTAGAGTGTGAAAATAAAGTGTTTTTTTGTCTTCCTACAACTATAGCCTTGAGCTCTTTCCTCTTCCTCTTGATTTAAAGCGGCTCCGACCAGGACTCTCCAGAGAAGATGAAGACACGTTCAGGTGGGGACAGGGGAGGCATCAAGCGGGAGAGGAGTGAGAGGGAGGTTGGGCAGAGAGGCAGCGACAGCGTGTAGAGTCAGAATTTTTTTCACGTCTAACGCGGTGGATTAATTAATTTCAGTAGATATCTCTGCAACACAATACGTAGACGTCTTTGACATGACGTCCTAACTGTTACTTCTCCACATTCTGTTGATAATTTTAGTTAATTTTTTTAATGTTTTAAACTAAACTTCTGGCCTAATCTTACATATTGCCCTTTTAATTGTAGTGAATACAGGAAAGCTTCTCACACCCAAAGGAAGTGGTGAATTAAAGTTTAAGAGAGAAATACAATCTGCAATAACTCACTAGAAAATCTGCGTTTCTCATCCTCTTAGAATAAACTTACTATATGGCGATGTCACACAGATCATAATGCTCTGTGCTTGCAGTGGTAGCCATAGTAAGTTCCACTTTATACTTTGATACTTTTCTCAAAATCCACTATCAAATTCCAAACACGTATTCTCATCAAAAGAACGTGGATAAATACTTAGCTTCCATTTGCAGCTTGTATGATGAGCTGTTTATTTATTTTGTTTTTTTGTGTGAAATGTCAGAGATTGGAACATAAAGAGCAAATGGATGAACAGCAGAGAAGTGGCTTATGCTGCAGAGGTAGTTTCAGAAGTTTCTATGGATGATTTGATACTTTTTCCTCTGCTGTGAAAACTTGCAGATTGGAGTACATTGCAACTAAAACGAGTTGATCACAGATAAGATCAAGGGGTTAAACTTCCAACTTTGACCACCTTTAAAACCTACAGTGGATGAGTATTTGACACTAAATTGCTACATTTTACAGCTATAAAGTCAAAATGGCTAATTGCAAGACGTGTGTGTGTTTTAAGCTATATTATTGTATAAATCTTTATGTTACAGTAATTGTCATGGCATATGTATAAATGTCTGTACCACATTTCATCAATGCGTGTTGAGGTATTTCACTCGGGAGCAAAGGGTTTGACTAGTTTTGGCATACAATATCGTGGCTCTTGTTTAAGCCACACCGCTAGTATAAATCTCACTGAATAACTCTTAACTGCTTTTTTGCACGTTATTAGCAACCAAGTACCTTGGTTTTGTCGTACAGGGCGTGGTTGTCCAAAAGCATCCGTCGCTCCACTCGAGCAAACTTCCTCAGATCTCTGTCAAACTGCTGTGGAAGAAAAGAATCAATAGGCTGAAACCAAATATCTGTTTTACTTGTCTGTTTTTAATGGCATTGAAAGGAAATAGTGATGCCTGGCTGTATTTTTTCTTCCTGAAGGACTTAATACCTATTTATCCCTTAAGAAAGAAGGTATTTTATATCAGACATTACTGATATCTTTATAAAATACAAATGACTTTGATTATGTTTTTTTAACTTTCAAGTTTCTTTAAAGGTGTTTTAGTTGTCTAAAATGTTTGTCTCCTTAGAACTAGACTCCTTTTTGGCAAAATAGACTAAAGACTACTTGGACTTTGACCTTGCTGTTGTTCTTGGCTCCAAGCAGCATTTTACTACATGGTGTTGGCACACACAAGAAATGATTGATCATGAAATACAGCAACTTCTACATTGTTATTTTTATTTTTTTTTTACCCATGGATTCTACCTGCAGCTACTGCTCACTGTCATTCGGTTTGTATAATCCTTCATACCGTGGAGCCGGACCAGCCCAGGAGAGCAAAGGCGTAACGATCTATAGGTGGCGACACCAAGTCCACGCGTACTGCCCTCCAGCCCCTGCTGTCCCCCTCTGCTTTGTGGAGACCTCCCTCCACTTGGCTGCCCTCCAGCCGCAGGATCAGGAAGCACTTTGCAAAGTGGTCCATGGCCTCAAACTTGTGGCAGGGAAGCTTCGACATATCAAAGGTGGAGGCCTGGTAATCACAGTAGAGCAGAATGCCCTGGTGAAGAGAAGAAATAAAGTATTTTAGCATGGATACTGGTTAACTTGGTTTTATAGATGTTGATTTTTTTTCCTTTATAAAATGCTTGCTTCTATTATATATCAGCCTCTCTATTTGTCCAAGATACACACCAGTCCATAAAATATTCTCTATAGCCATTAATAACAGTTTTATAGTAGCTTAGATATAAACATTCAATTACGTAAGTCATGCAATTGAAATTATGAAAAGGCCTTTCTGCCTGGGTCTTGGTGAGTGACTTTAAGGAGGACAGCCAGTCTATCTTTCTCAAGCGAGCACCCAGGGGCCCTGACAGCAAAATCCCGGTCACCTTTCATCTTTAGCCCAGACTTCAGAGCTGCCAAAAAGAGCTCTATCTGAGGATCAGAGCATGCAAACTGGCTCATAGAAGGTTAAAAGTACTAAAGTATAATCTGTAAGAAAGGTGTTGATCAGCCTTAAAGGTATCAAATAACTCTATTCATCAATTCCAAAACTGACACCAAAGTAAAGAAAGTTTGATGACATTCAGTTCTGTACATCTGCCACAAAGTGATGTCATTTCCACTAATATATGTAAGTAAAAGGTTATGCTGGAAGAATTGGCTGAATATTGTCAGTGTAGCAATAATTGCCAGTCTGGCAGACAAGGATGACTATTGCTACGACTGTCTGACCTAGAATTGAGCTTTTAAGTACACCAAAGTCCCTTTGTCTGTTATTTGACAGGTAGGATGAAAGTACAGCCACACAGAATCCAGCCCCTTTATTTGAAACCAAGTAAAAACCTTTGGGATCATTTGTATCCAAATGCTGTAATTTAATGCAGCAGCCATAAGATCATTTAAAATCTCTACACAGACAGTTCCAGTGCTGTGGTTCTTACAGAAACCTAACTGCAATTCTTACAAAATGTCATTGCATTCACTGAGCACTACAGCTTTCTTGAAAACCAGATTCTTCATAATCTTGGAGATAAAAGGCGGCTTAGATACGGGCCTGGAGGTATTGAAAATGGTTGAGTCAAGGTTATATTTCTTTAAACGAGGTTGGATATTTGCCATCTTAAAATAGTGAGCCGAGGAATTTTCTGGGGATGATGTCAAGTGGATAGGTCTGATTTGTAGTGCATTGGTGACTTTTTTTTTCTTTTGTGTTTAGTGCTAATTAAACATTACACGCACAAGGGACATGTTTGCCCTCAAGCCTTTCTGGCAGAAAGCCTTTCTACTTGGTTAGGTTTAGGCAACAAAACTACTTGGTTAGGTTTAGGGAAAAAAAGAAAGGCAGAAAGCCTTTCTGCCAGAAAGCCCTGAAGGCAAACTTCTCCCACGTTAATCTCTATAAACAGATATCTGCATATGAATGCAGAATCTGTAGGCAAGGGACAAGATTTTGTTATCAGAAGCATTCTGGTTTCCATTTGTAGTCCGTTGGCTGGATGCAGGTAAACAGTCCATGTGGAGAGCAAAAGAGGTGGAACGCATTGGCCGAAATGCAATCTCAGAACCCATCGGCTATCATCTGATGACGATTGCCCCGGATATCCATTATCCAGATATTCGCTAGCTACACCGGAAGGCCCGAAATATTGGCTGTTGCCCCCAGAGGCTAAAATGTCGTCAGACAATAGCCAATAGGTTCCGAGATTGCTCCCAAGTTAACATCACCGTGTTAGCACTGTCATTGTGAGCATTTTAGCAAGCTGACATTAGCATCCAGCTTCTAGAACCTGCCTAACAGAGCCACTAGCATGGCTATAGACCAATGTGGGCAAATAGCGGCCCATGGGCTAAATTTGATCTTCCAGCAAAAATATTTACCCCCCAAGGTTAGTGCCCCAGTGAAGTTTTTGCTTTTATATCAAAACTTTTGCCTCATATTTCATAAATCTACAGAACTTTCATTCAAACATAAATGAAACAGGTCACTGTTTGTTGAGCATGGATAACCTATCAATACATTTCAAGTCTCGTGGCATACATTTAGCATATTTGAGTATTTTTGGCCAAATGAGTAGGAACATTTGCTGCTGTTAGCCCTTACTTACTAATGAATAAAATGACCTCAGATAAAATCCTAAAACAACCAGGATTATAAAGAAATAAAATACATTGAAATAAAATACTCTGAGAAAATGAAAAAAGAACATTGACAACATATAGGGCTGCATCTCCACAGAAATCTGCTCATTAAATCAAGAACAAAGTCAACTTGATTGGTTAAATTAAGCTTGAAAAAATGGACCACTGTGTGAACATCTGCTCAGACTTGTCATCAGTCTAATTTGAGCCCAGAGTGGTGAAAAAAGGGGATGGCTGAGTGTAAGATCCAATAGAGAGACGAGCCTCCAGTCAGCCATACTAGATGGCTGAAGCCAATTCCCTGGTAAATGGTTCCACTCCTTAGATAATGGAAATCTCTGCCAAGTGAGATGTCAGTGTGTTGAAAAGAGAGGAGGAGAGAGGGCCACTGATGAGAAACAAAGCTGTGAGTGTAGAAAAGAGTGAAATGGAGTGAGTGCAAGAGAGTTAGAGAATAGAGTGCTCAACCTGTAAGAGAAAGTAAGAAATAGGTGGACGAGTAGATACCAGGAAAGACAGAAAAGGAGAGAGAGAAAAAAGACAGAGTCTGTGAATTGATTTCCTCCAGGCCTCGTCCTGGCTGATTATGCTTCTCCCCGGATGCAGGAGTGTTAAAGAGATTAAGATTACAAATTGTCAATTTAATTCCACTGCCCGGCGTAATTGTTGGGATACTACTCTCCTCTCACTGGCCATAAATCTGCTGCACTCTCCTTAAAGAGCAATAATTGGGGAAGTGAGTGCAACGAGCAGCCACCCTGCCTGTCCAGCCAATGACTGAGGTTAATCACAAAACATTAAACACCTAGTCAGCATAGCCCCAATGGCCGCTACTAAACAGTCGAACTGCACAAGTTATCAGATGAGAACAGCGCTTCCCAGAGGGCGCTGAGAAAGCAGGTAGTGAGAAATCCGAGGTGGTGACGGTGAAAACCCTTGAGTGACACACGGGGAGCAGATCTCAAATAAATCACCATCCCCCTCCTCACTTTTCCTCCTCTAATTATCTTCAAGGGTGGACTCGTTTGTTGTGCAATTGCAGGCAAAAATTCTTGATGTCACCCTTTGCTGCACCCCTGGACCGCTCTCCCTCTGCAATTACAGATAACCATTCACCTCCCAATAATAGGCAGAGAGAGGGATTGTTAAAGTTCCCTTTACGTTCAGTAATAGCTTAGTTAAAGGCAGTGACAGTTCCCACTTAGATAATGAGGCCAGAATGACAGCATAAAAGCACTTAAACACTGACTAATCTGAAATTAAAATCCCCGCGAGCCACACTTGAGACAAGCTGTGGGAGAAGGTCTGCAACCCATCTCATACATGAGGCCGCAAATGTAGGTCCCTTCTTATTCTGGCAGATATTTCGGTCCCTCCTGGCAGGGCATTTCTTTCGGCCTTGAATCATTTTGATGCCGTCAGAGAAAAGTATTAATGAGTTATGGTGACAGTTGCACAGACCATTAAGTACCTGAATATGGATGCCCTTTGCTCGATGAGGTTCGCGGCCTTCTTGCCTACACACATACTGTGGTCGCGCTGCTTTCTCTCAGTCTCTCTCTTTTTGTCTGACACACATACACTCACAAATCCACGCACAAAAACAGGATGTCATGAAGTTCCCCGTCTCAGCATTGCCGGGGGCTGTTTAGCCCAATAGCGCTCTGTAATCATCTCCCACGCAGCAGGTAATGTCAGTGAGCATCTGAGAGTAAGCTTATTCCACCAGAACTGTTTACAGAGGGAATTACAGAGGAGGACAGCGGGAAGATAATCTTTCCCCCAAAGCTTCGCCTCTGAGCACTGGAGAAAAGAAAAAAAAGAGTCAAGAGAACACGACTTTTGAAAATTGTGATCTAAAAGCTGAGCTTTTATTTTTTTTATTTTTGATTACTTATGCTTTACGTTTTTCTTGAGAGAGCCAAATGAGTGGTCGCAGCAGCCAGCGAGGCCACCTGCATGCAGAGGACGTGCACGATGTTGTCAGGGACGCGGGGAGCTCTGATCTCATCTTCTCTCTGACTCACAGAAAGACTTCAAAACTCGCCTTCAAGTCGCAGATTAGCGTGTGTTTGCCAGGTCCGTTTGAACTGCGCTTTGACTTTGATTCAGCGCTTCGCCAGAATGAAAGAGACTGATTGCTGAAATTAAACTGCAGCAGTTTGTGTGTTTGTATGTGTGTCCTCTCAATGTCAGTCAAAGTAGCCTTTACTGCTCAGATTTTATTTAGATCTCTCCAGAAGTGACTAACTCTGTGTGACTGCAAAATAACCTCAGCTGTATGGGCAGCTCTGCCTGAATCACTTATTCAACCGAAGGGAAAACTCTCCGATCCCTAACCACATTGACTCAGACCAAATGCGGAACAATAAAGCTGAATGGCATTATAATGGTGGCAATGCGTACAGAGCTTCAGCCTTCAGAAAGCAGCACTTAGAGGCAGTATTTAGAGACAGAGATGATAGATGGATGGAGGATAAAACATGGCCCTCTTCGTCTCTCTGTGGCTATTACCAGGGCCAAGCTGAATCTCATCTGTCTGCCACAGAAGCTGGTGGCTGACCTTGCCTCTGCCCCCAAGTTATGCTTTCAGAATATCAGCAGGAGGGATGGGGGGGTTAGGGGGGGAATGATGAACCCGTTTTTACAAGGACGTTTCCAGATAGATGTATTTTTAACTCCCTGCAGGCTGAAAAGGGGTGCTGAAGGGGTGGGAGAGGGGTGCAGGGACTGCCCATGATATTAGGCCTCAGTGAAGACACGTGGGCCCCCGGGGGCTTGATTGCAGATGACAAGGTTACACGACTTAGAGTCAACCTCTGCTACCTCCACTTAATCACTGTCTCTTGTGTCCTCATCCCTGCAGACCAGTCCCCTCTGCATCCCTCTTCCATCCAGCCTGCTAAGAAGAAAGCTTCCAGTCATATCACATTGTCCCTTCTTAGGCTCCTAAAGCCTTTTTAACACCTGCCCTACCCACCTAATTCACTGTCTCACATCCATTCTACCTCCTTATCCCCACACATTCATCTCGTTCCCTCTACCTATAGTGAACGTAAGTGGCTGCAAGTGGTGAGAGCTCACCGCGATAACATTCAGTAAGGAGGAGGTAATTATCGTCAGAATGGACCACTGAAGGAGTGGAGGCATGTGGAGGTGTGGATGGAAGAGGGACGGAGGGATTTATTTTTAAACCCGATGACAAAAAAGAAGCCGACAGCTAGACTAGACAGCGCGGTCCTGCTCTTCATCAAACACTTGTCTCCTCTCATGACCCCCTCCAACTACGCATTTATCTGAGGAAGAAAACTGTGTTGACAAAGAAAAGTCCTTCTACATACTCTCCCTGGTTTTATTCCTACAGAATGTCATGTACTGTACATTTTATGTCAGTGATACTGTCCATAATGTATTTGCATTTGCCTTTAGAGATCCAGCTTTGCTTTTTTTGTAACATGTTGTGTCATCAGAAAGGTAACAGGTCTTTGGTGTAGTTATCTTAAAGGATTGGTTTCAGAATTTATATACTGTACTATATAAGATATAACTATATTTTAATACTATACAAACATGCCGTATTTACATTGAAGAGTTATTGGTTGCTGTAATCATTCCTCCCATCCATAGAGACCATGACTACACTGAAGGGGGGTGTCCCACAGTTCATGTTCTGTACAAGATGCTTTTTAAAGTATTGCCTACACAGGAGGCGTTTCAGTGTTTTTTCATTTGTTATGTGGCGGAACAGCTAAGCTTCTATTTTAATCAATACAGCTGTCTACAGTCTCACATGTATTTTCCATTTTAGTGGGCATTCAATGCACAAAGCTGCGTTGGTGGGGGCATGTTGCTTCGGGTACCGAAATACGATCCGGGAAGTCCAATTAGAGTAACAGAGAAATGAAACTGAAGGCTTATTAGATGCCAAAACACTGCACAGTGGTTTATAAATTTGATGGTTTATACATGAAGCAGGACTTGAAAAATTTACCATGGTGACAATTATTACCTTTTGTTGCAACGACATACAGCATTCACATTACAAAGTAATCTAACAAGAATAGTCCAGGTATTTGATTGGCCAACGCAGAGTCTTGCTGGATGACATCACAAAAGTTAGGTGACTTTTTGCCAGATGACCCTGCGTTTTTTGCCGGAGCCCTTGGGACACATGCCTCATTCTTTATTTGCTAGCGATGTAGAGTACAAAATAGGCCTATTTTTGACAGGGGAGAAAATTAAAACTGGTGATGCTCATCAAGCAAACACATCAGTCAAATACAAAATATAAAGAAGCCTATCTTGCTCTCCAGTTCACTCTCAATATAGCAGAATAGCCTTTTGTCTTTTGTGTGTAAAAACTCAAAGCAAAGTTAAACTTGCATTTTTCATTTGCACAACAGAAGCTAATGAGAAACATGTGGAAGCACAAACTTAATTTTCTTGTTAATGATATTTTAATAAAATTCTACTTGGCTCCTTTAGTTAATAGTTTCCTTTAAACTGTTAAAAACCGGGTTGAAAAAAAAACATGATAAACGTGCGACGGATGGTAGTGTGAAATGTTTTCAGCTTCAAAGGGGGGCACTAGAGAAAAAATGTAGGAACTACTGCTTTAAAGTCTGCTGAGCTTCAAGAATCTCAAATGGCAAGGACATTGATGAAAAACAACCATTTCCATTCATATTTTTATTAAAATGTTCTTCTTTACTTCTGATTCATGTTTGCCAGTTATCTAACTCAGTAACTGAACTTGCAGACATTAAACTGACTTGGCAATTTCCTCCTCTCAGGGACTGAATCTATGCATGCTGTTATTGAAATTTCCGTTCTCATATAATCTTGTAAAGCCAGAAAGCTGGACGAGGTAAAAGCAGTAAGTGTAAATATGAACAAGCTTTAATAAATAAATGTGTTAGCATGCACTGAGTTTTTATTGGAGCGCATTGATATTAGTCACATTACTGTGATATTAGCAGCAAATAATAAGTAATTAAACCATGATGTGTATTTAAACATAGCCTGCCATTAACATTGTCTGTCTCTGTGTTTTATCTCTCACTCACACATTCTCTCACTATTCTCACTTTCTACTCACTCTTGCTCAGCTTTAATCAGCCTCTGTCTGTCTGTCTCTCTTCCACATTCATCCTCTCCTTTTTGCCCATTTTCCATTAAAGGATCCATTTTCCATTAAAGGATCCATTTTCCATTAAAGGGGCTCCAGGGCTACCAATGGTCCTTGAAAGCCCAGCTAAAAGTTCTTAAAGTAACCAACTAAATCAACAAAAAATAATCTTTTTTAAAAAATGGCTGCTCTAAGTTTCCAAGGACACAGTTCTGAATGATGGAAAAGTGAGAGATGTGTCCTTGAGGCACGAAGTTTCGTAAATTCTAGAAAATCTTACAGTGTCCTACCGTGACAATGAATGGAAGACTTGATGGAATAGGTTTTGATCATATATCTGAATGTTGCTATCAATTCCAAATCACATAATACACAATAACATAAACACCTGGATAGTGTTGCATCAGCTATTCGTAAACCCATTACTGCTTCCGTTTTTAGCAGCAGCTACTAGCTACTTTCAAACTAGTGATTTATTAAGTCTGGTTTCACCATTGAAACTTGTTAAAGAATGTTTTTCGCTAGTAAAGACTTTAATAATGTGTAAATCGGTTGCTAGGAAACATCAACAGTGTTGTCCAATCAAAAGCTATCAACTATGTAAACGGGAAGTTACTGTAGCATCACACTGTTGTAACATATGGGTTAGGGTTGCTTTTTTGTCATTTAGTGTAATGTTATTGACATAGCGTTTTGTAATTTGAGGTGTATTGTCTTAATTTTGTGAAATGGAATTTAAAATCCTCCCAACTTATCATTATTAAACATGCTAACCATACTCCATATTACCTATTTTATTCTTCAGTCTAAATGGGTCACATATTAGTAAGCTAATGTTAGCTTTGTCAGTTTCTTCAGTTAGTTAACAGTCACATCTGGCCATATGTGGATACAAATATTTTGTGACAACTGTCTGTGCATAAGAATTTTTGTGGTGCAACCATTTTAATCTAGTGATGCGTAACCCTCCAATCAAACACTTACGTTATAACTCAGCTAAGTTTGAACTTATGAAGAGCTGATACAACTGGCTGCTGTAAAATATAATGTAATCAAATAGCCCTGAAACAAATATTGCCTTATGCGGTTTGAAATGTTAGATTTGTATGGAGACCACGCCAGGAGGTGTCAATTCAACTCTTCTCAAAGCTGCAGTTTGTGGTTATGTTGTACAGGATTGCATTATTTTGTACACTTGTATTTATATTATTGTGTTCACACTGCCTGCTGTATCGTCTTCAATTTTTTTTTAAAGAAGAATGGTAAGATATATGTATAAGTAGATATAAAAAATGTAGGGAAAGCACAACATTTCATTCTCAAATGATGGTTCAACATCCTCATTACATCCCTTAAGTGCAAAAAAAGAAAACAACAACTACTTACTTGCTTTTTCAGTATATCAATAATTTCGGGTAGCAGACTCTCCTCCTTCCCCAGCTCAGGTGTGGTCACGATAAAGTCTACGTCATGACCAAACTCCTTCTCCCTGGAGATAAAGACATAGCACGGTTACCCACTCACTGTGTCTAGGAAATAATAAGAAGAATGATCTTTTAGTCACAGCTCTTAACTGATGAAAAAGGAAGGTGGCAAATGGAGCTATTAAAAGCACAGGCCATACTAATGGCACTGACTTTTTTTATTATTCATACAAGTAATTTGTCCTAAGTTGTTAAGTGTAAAAGCTCCGTTTTGTTGCCTCAGCTGTCAGAGCTTTAACTTTTATGAGAATCATCATTTTCTACTTGGATCAGTGTCATAAAGCAGACCCATATGGAGCCTGACTGTGCTTACACAATGCATTTTCTCCGTCAGCACATCTGCAGGCAAGGGGTGTTTCAGTACTGTAAGTGATTATCAAGTGATTATCAGTCAGGAACAGATACAGTGAAAAGCTCAGCAAAGCTGATCAACACCACTGACAAGGTAAATAGAAATTGTCACAATTTTATATTGAATTTGGGAACAGGCAAAAGCTATTGTAATGATGTGCATTGCATAGTGATAACATAGTTTGAGTAACGTTATTGCTTCGCACAAACAGCTACAGCAGGGGTTGGCGTCGGGGTGGAGGGGGGAGTAACGTTAGAAGAAAACATTAGGAGAAAAAGTGTGAGTTTGTTCATTCATTTAGTCTAAAATGGCGACATGAAAGCAGATAGAAATTCTTTAGCATGTGTTGAGAAAAGCAAACTGGGTTCCCGTAGCTAACGGGAAGGAAAGCCCTCTAGAAATCAAAAGACCAGTTTATTCAGGTAATATACTCAATGCAACTAAAACGTAGCGTACGCAGATATAAGTAGTGTGTCATCAGATTTGCCTGTGCAATATTCCACATTTATAACAAATAAGACAATAGAAAGAGGTTTGTGCCGTAAATCGAGCCTTCATTTTTCTGGGAAAAATCTCGCCCGGTGGCAGACAGAAGAGCATAGTGAAAGTTAGGCTTATAGGGAACCAATCTAAACGCGGATGGTGTCATTACTCTAAAGCCATTAAACTGTGCAATTACTCTTTACTTCATAATGTAGTTAAAACAAAAATGTTGTCTATTTCCACATTATGCTTTATTTATGCAATCGAGACACGGTGGTGCGGGCCTCTACAGATGGCGCGTGAGCTACGAGCGTGCACAAAGGTGTTTGCGCTCAACGTGTTATCCTTTGCAGTATTCTCCGAAACGCCAGGGGGCGTAGAAAAAAAAAAACTTTTTGTGAAGAAGCAAGAAGTCAGCGAGTGTTAGCAGAACACATAAACCAACCATGGCTGCACACTCAGCCATACAGCTCCTCAAAGCCGAGGAAGCCTTGTAATGAACTGAAAACTCATATCTATTAATTGCTTCATCACTTTATCTCCGTTATACAACCCCTGAAAAGAAAGAATAACATAACATTTAGAATAACAAATTCCAATGAAACAACGGTTGAATATCCTGTAAACAAATTGATTCGGCTGCCAAAATATTATGTACTCAAACACAGTGCCGGGAACACTGCGTCAAGCATAAACAAAGCTTTATTCACCAGAGTGATGTCTCCACTTCTGAAGATGCAGCTTGAGATTATGGATGTCTGGCTATTTATTGTTTTGTTACAATAAGATCTATTCTCTTTTTAATTCAAACAGTGTCTTCACTGAAAACTTCTTTGAGGACAACACTGTCGGAGCATGCAATGAGCAAAATTTTAATTATGCCATTTTGTTATCAAAATCTTATTCTGAATGTCAAAGTATGTTTAGCCCTGTGTGAATTTGCCACACCCAACGATATTGGGAGGCTGTGAGAACCAGAGGTGGTGTTCTGTCGATTTGTGCTACCTTGTCGCCCCCTCATACTGTGGCATAAATGTGAGCTGTACTTGCTCCTGTTTGTGTTGCACAGTCCACTTGTATTTAACTTCCTCTGCCAGAGTAGAAACCGCTCCACAAAAGAAACATGGTTTGTAGACAGTTATGAGACAGGAGTCAATGGAACAAATACCTCTTAAATAAACTTTAGAACTCATTGTCCCATTAGTGACTAGCTTGCTGACTAACAGCTAGCAAGCTAGATAGCTAGATTTTGAGACCGACTATCATCCCGGCTGGCTAGCATGGTAGCGGTTAGCGCGCCAGCTACAGTATTTCTTTTTTTTATTACCAGAACAAAGTGTACATGTAATGTAACTACATATGTATAATACATACATAAACATATGTACAACCAAAACTGATAATTAGTATATAATAAGCTACAGTAGCTTACCAACTAGCCCTGCGAGTAGTCACTATGTCACAAAGCTTCTAGAACCGCCTTTTTCATGAGAAACCTTTTTAGTTGCTTCAGTAAACAAACATGTAACCCACAAGGTAGAAACACTTAATTTTACTAATGAATACCAAAAATACCATTAACTTCTAAAACACATGGTGACACGAAGTTTAATGTTTCCTATATTGTGAAATCAAACATTGTGTGCAGATGACACATCACCTGTACTTGAAAGCATATTTATATTTATATATTGTGATTTTGAAGCTCTTGAGAGGAGCTGATTTAAGTGGCTATTACTGAAGCCCGCTCCACCTCCACCTGCTGATAATGTATTCCTCCTGCAAGCAAAACATTCATCCTGCTCCAGCCAGTGCATATGCACTTCCAGTCAGTTACAAAAACAGTTGGCCACACCCACGTGTGTCTACACTGTAAGCTCTTGTGTGCAATTCTCCTTACACCCAGATTCACGGAAATATAGTAAAGCTCGTTGACTTCTGTAGTTGGAGTTTCCTAAGAAAGTCTCAACAAATGATCAAAGAAACATGTAACTGCTAGGTACGAGGATTCACTGGCTTTATATGTAGTTCGATCTGCTCGTTAGCATTCGAGCAAGACGACAAGAAAATGGTGGCCTCAATAAACAGTGACAAACTCAGCTGAATTGGAATCTGCTCCAATGTTTAAATAGGAGAGTGAATGTGTTTGTAAGTGTGAGAGCCCTGTGATGGACTGACCACCTGTCTAAGGTGTTTCGCTGCCTTTCACTCTCTACTACTATGAAAAGAAAGAGTGGGTTGCTGTGATTATAGTAGCCCGCTAAAACTAACCTCATATGGCAGGTTTTTCAGCAGTCATGAAAGTGAGAACAATGCAGACACACAGCAAACACCATCCACGAGTGCTGAAGTTGCCCCTCAAATGGCAGAAGCTCCCCCCCTCCCCGCCAGGCTGTGATCCGCTCAAGTTGGCTGCCGCCTTAGCTTTGGTGTACACCGGCGCTACCTGCCAAAAGGCCAGGCATCATTTCAAACTGATCATTACCCAACACCCACTCACACACACGCAGGCACAAACCTTTTGTTAAACAATAGGCGAAAATCATCAGACGTAAGCGCCAGTGTCACAGCCAACAACAAAGCAATATGACAACGAATATTGGGGGGCGATGTGGCTCCAAAGAGCCTCAGCTCCCACGAGGCTCCGCGTTTGATCTCTCCTTCCCGCCTCGAACAAATGAGTGACGGCAGCAAGAGAGAGGAACATTAAAGAAATGGAGAGAGGCCGTGAATGGCTTTTGGGAACGCTTCAAAGGTCACCGTGGCTAATTCAGGGAGCAAGGAAGTATTAGAAAACAGCCATTAGAGCTCCACAAGGCATGATAATGTTAATGGTTAGCGTTAGTGGCAGAGAGCATGTACCCCTGTGCCATTAACAGAATGAGAGCCTGGCTTACAGGTTCACTCAGCAGATGCTGCTTTAGTCGCAGTCATTTAATTTGCACTGTCACTGTATATAATTTATTCTCTTTCTAAAATAATAAAAGATGTGGGAGTACTGACTTTTACGCTTGTGTTTATTCAGTGGTATTTATGTAGGCCTTTATGTGAAAAGTTGACGCTTCGTTAATGAGTTGACTGGTAGGACACAGCTATGTGAGACTGCATCCCAGATTTCCGTCTGCTAAATGAGCAACCTTCCTCTGAACCTTCTAACACTCTTAATTGGCAATGCTGAGATTCCACAACACTTCCAGCTTGTACAGTGCGATCAAGTTGTTAAGTGAATCTCGCTGCTAGCCTCTGCTGCGCTGGCAAAACTCACTCGAGTGCACTATGCATAACAGTGTGCCATGAATAGCAAAAAACCAAAGCGGGAGGGAGACGGAGAGATCGTCAGCATAAATTCAGTTTACCTCCAATCAGAGCTTAAAAACAACCTGATTTTGTCGAAGCGTGGTTGTTTGTGTGTGTGTGTGTGATGGGCTGACATGGGAATAGGCGGTTATTTGAGGAGAAGACACCGTGTCATTACATTATTCAGCTCCTTCCTGATTGCACCAGAGCATTAGTATGTGTTGCGTCTGTGCAGATACCTCCTCTAGTTCAACCCCAGTCAACAGAAAAGTAGACAACAGCATTTCAGACACATTCTCCCGAGCAAAGAGGGTGTTTTTCTTTTTCTTCTTCTTCTCTGCCACTAATGGTGCGGAGTTCAGAACACTGCTTTTATTTAGCATTAGGTATCCACTCCTGCTCTGCGGGAGATGTGGCTGGGAAGATTCGGCTGAAAATATTAGCTTTGATGGACTGTTAACACACTGTACACAGTAACACCGCCAGTGTTTCTTTGAATTTAGTGCAACGCAGAGCAAAGCAGTTGGATTTAGCCAGTCTACTATTTTATTGCGTGAGGGAAAATGCTAAATTATTAATTCTTTCAGCACAAAGCCTATAAAATATACATGGTTATTTACAAATGTGTGTGGACAACAGGGCGACATGTATAAATAATACAGATGTGGGAAGTGTTGCTGCTGCTGGTAATTTTACAGAATGCATTCATCTGCAGAAAGGAGAGAGTTCAGTTAAAAGTAGCTGGTCAGGGGAAAAGAAACAGGTTTGTGCATACCGATGCCTTATTTCACCTTGTATCTCACTTGCTATCTAAGTTTCTTGCTAACACAGAAAAACAAGGTGATAATCAGGAAGATACAACATAAAAACAAGAAAAAGCACTAAGTGCGTGGGCTATACCTCATGATCAGACAGCTTGTTTTGCTCTTTCCCCTGCAAGCTGATAATAGAGTTGGTTTTAAAAATCATGACACCCTGAACTAAACTGATAAGGATTACTTATCTCGGTTGTTGTTCAAGGGAAACAATGCAGCGGGACTCAGCCCCTGTTTGAGGATTTGAGAGCAGACACCATTGCCCCCCCTCATCAGTGTCGCTTTGAGTTGTATTCCAGACAATCTGATTTTAAATAAGATCCACAGCGGGGACTTTGCCGGCTTCACACCGAAATAAATATGGTGCTCCGCTGACACCGCGTGAGCCTTTCACACACACAGAAGCTGTATTTTCAAGCCTAATCTATTTTTAATCCTCCCCCCAACAAAACCGCTTTAAGACTTGTCACCCGCCTTCCACAGCTGTCCTTTCAATAAGGCTAATGTCAGTGGCATCAACAAATCCTCGCCATGCTGTTTCCCTCTGAAGTGGGTGACAGCTTGAGTTTACTGGAGCACGGTGCTTATTCTGTGAAACTTTTGGGAGCCGAGTTGTGTCTTTGTGTATGTTATCCAGAGATGAAAGATTTGCCAGAGTCGAGTATGTCTATTTAAAGAGGTATATAGTATGTGTATTTTGACAAGGGCTATCGGCTGGAAAGATGAAGCTAATAAGAGACTCGACTTCCTGCATGAAATTATAGGTAATTAAATCGAGCTTTGACAGGACTTTAGAAGGGAACATTTTCAAATATGTCACACTGAAGAGAATTAGTGGGTTATTAGTGGTGCTGCTGGCATCTTAGAGAGCATATGAACTATTTTGGTATAATCGGTCTTATAACGCCTCCTGCTGTGTTTAAACCATGTCTAAAGAATCTGCTTTTCAATAAGATAAAGGTAAATTACTTACTTACTGACTTATAATGTATAAGTCATCGTTCTTCAATTATAGCTCTGCATGATTCCAATTAGGTCTCACGTAATTCTCCTCAAGCCTGCACCAAATATGAGATGACAGTAAATGTGTGCTTCATCTGAGTTTAAAGCCATAAAAGCTCTCTCGCAGGCCCCTTTACGCTCTGCAGCAGACTCCTGGCCCATAAATCTTGTGCTGTTCCTCCCCTTCATTCTTGATTTTAACTATCCATGATGCTCTAATCACTTTCCTCATCTCCTTTACCACATTTTCCCCTTGAGGAGCAGTTATTTACATAATCACACATCATTCCAGCTGTCATTTATCCTTTTGAAGATTAGAGACATTGGATTTTTTCTTTTTTCTTGTGCTGTTTGATACTATCTTTACTTAGGAAAGTTGTGAACCTATATCCACTGAGACAAATTAAATATACACCACGGTCCAGGCATTAAAGTGAGACTATGTAACTTCTGGAAGAAGAAATAACACAATCTTCCCCTCACAGAGGAATGAAGTTGAATTCATAAGCAGTAAAATGTATGGGATGTGACTTCCGGAAACTCCACGGTTGTCGTATGTTGTGTGTTCTTAGCTGGCTTGCTAACATTACGTCTGTTCAGAGCTGGGAGGGTGTGTGGACCGCTGCTTCACTGTGAGGATGGAACTGCTGCGGGCAGTCACTTAAGGTAACGCTAAGCTAGCTGTTGGTGGTCAGTAAATCTCCAAAATGTAGACTGGCTGCTTTTAAAACCACAATGTCTTGTTTTATATATATATATATATATATATATATATATATATATATATATATATATATATATATATATATATATAGCTGTGCTAAGTAACTAAAGTAAAGTAACGAGTCATGTAACTAAGTACTTTTGCAGTAGAGTAATTAGTGAAGCTCAAGGAACGCTTATTGTAAAATTTAACTGGCAGCGGTTAGTACATAATATATACTGTTAGTACAATACTATTCCGTACTAAATCAGTAAGGAAAATGAAATGGGACACAGCTTCTGACTTAGCATTTTAGCTTTTGCTAAATTTTTGCTAATTGATACTTGCCACAGTGGTCGTTGTTTTGCAAAAGTTACTTTTTCTCACTTTAAAAGTCAGTCTATGATTATTTTGTACCAAACTTTGACAAACTGGAATATGTTAGAATTCAACAAACAGAGAAAAGGAAAACTTTCATAAGGTTTTTAGATAAAAAAAAAAAAAGAAGAGAGAACTCTCCCTGTCAACATGTAATGTTTGTAGCCCAAGCAGTACTAAAGACCATCAGCTAAGCTGTGGCAGCTCTGTCACCCCTGTTGAGAGGCAAGCGCCTGTCCTTACTGCCAGACTGCTTTTGAATTATTTACCGCACACGCCACCGGTTATGGCTGGATTTTTACAACACCACAGATCGGAGTGCTCCACGCTTACTCAGGCACAAAGCACCTCATATAAAAAAAAGAGCAGCCCAAAGAGGTGGCGACGGAGGGAGGCGCCGGCTGTGAGCAAACAGTTGCACTTAGTAGGCAGCTTTACAAGAGCACTCACCTTGCACTCTGAGATTGACAATGTAGTGCAATGTAAATGCAATACTATGTTGGGAATGACCTGTGCACTCAACATTCAGTTTTTTATGATCAAGAACAAAGAGATCATGATCATGTCCTGTGTTGTCAAATCAACACATTTAAACTACTAATTCATATCCACTGCAGGACCCAGCTCTAATGCTTCTACCCACACACACTCTGTGACTTGCTGTGTATGACTGTAGTTAGTAATAGGGATGAGGATTCAAGCAGACCCCAAAATGAGTTTAACAATAATGGGAAAAAAAGAAAAAATGCAGGATAGGAAGTGTTGCCTAGTACTACCATATGAACACTGAAAGGAGGAGACAAGTCTGGTACCTGCGAAAGCCACCTGTCAGTGCTAGTATGGCGTCCGGTGTGATCACATGGACAGCTTCGTCAATAATGTTCCTCAGGGCGCGGGCCTCTGCTTTACTGACAGCCCTAGAGATGTCTCCATAATGCAGAAAACCTGCAGGGAAAAGACCACGTGGTTATTAGTCTGGGAGCCAGCCATCAATCATAGCCATTTGCTCTGGGGAAGTGGAGAGTCAGGGTGAATTAAAAGTAAGGTAAAATGTGATATGCTCTGCTGGCTGATAGAAGGCGACTAGTGGTGCACGCCTGCTGCAGACACAAGAGGATTACAGCTCCTGTAGATACTGAGCTAAATTATGATTGATGGATTGATGGGTATCTTGTTGATTTCATGAATCTCGCTTTGTATTTTCTCATTTTTCTGCGCTACATAAAAAGCATTAATTCTCTTTTCTTTCTCTTAGACCAGGCAGAACTACACCACCAATTAATTACAAAAACGAATGATATTTCTGTCTGTACTGCAATAAAATAAACGGGATAGTTCATGTTGCAAGATTTACAGAATACAGTGGAGAGATCAGGGTTCAAACACATTTTCCATGTCAAAAGCACACATTATTTCTCTGCACGGAGCGGAGACTGCAGTGTTCCGAATGATGGATTATGACCAGTTTGATGAAGATGTCTGTCAGCATAATACATTATCAGATGGAGTTTCAAACTGAATGGGAACCTGCGAGCTGTGTAATATAATGTTTTGAATTACCACCTCATGCAGTGCTACAGTATATGCACCCAGCAACATCCCGAGCAGCAGAAGAAGCAGAGAAATGATGCAGACAAATGAAAAGCTGCATATCAGTATTTCCCTTTGAGACATTTAACCACGTACATTAAATGCTCTGTGTGATTTCTATCACTGACGACAACTGAGGTTGACGTTATCTACATGTTTGGATGCTACTATATTGCTATATTCCTGTTCACTCAGCTATTTCTTTCCGATTTGAGCATTGCATCGCCTCAGAGAATAATCACTGCAAATATGCTCTAATCTAAAACCTCTTGTGCTGCTCTTCCTTCAGTGTCTATCCAGTTTTTTTAACCAAATCCTTATTTGTTTGTTTTTAGCCACGCTGGTGGCAATGTCAGTCTATGTCAGTCTGACGGACAGTCCACCACTTTGGTCCAGACTGAAATATCTCGACACCTATTCAAATGGTTTCCAGAGGATTAAGCTTACTGGCTTTGGTAATCCCCTGACTTTTCCTCTAGCGCCACCATGAGGTTCACATTTGTGGTTCAGAGTGAAATGTCTCAACAGCTATTGGATGGATGCCACTGGTGCAGACATTCACAGTCTTTTCACAAATTCGCTTTGTTGATCCCCTCAAGTTTCGTCTAGCACCATCATCAGGTTAAAACTTTAAGTAGTCTAACTCTTTGGTTTATGACCAAATACCTTCTAAATGATTGACATTCTCATCAGCCTTAGCTGTACTTGTTAGCATGCTAACATGCTAAACTAAGATGGTAACAGTGGTAAACATTGATGAAAACACTGATGATGTTTAAAGTGTACAGAAATACAACCAGTACCATACATATTATAAAAGCTTTATGGCTAAATGTTCAGAAACATGAGTCAAGCTCTCAGCATGCTTCCTGTGGATACAACGTGCACGATCTCCTCTGCGGGTGTGTGTACACTGTCCGCAACAATTATAGTGTACATACTCACGCGAGATGCACTCTCATCCGTGCGGGAGTTGTCATTGTTCTCCAGCACTGTAGTGGGCGCTCATTTTTTACATCTTTGCTCATCCGACTCTAGAAATGTGACTCAACGCGATGACCTTTCTGGTTACACCATCCTCACACAGACTATGTAATACCGCCACACACATCTCTTAACTCTTTCATAAACCCTTCTGATATAGGTTGCTAATGGCCTAAATGGTGGCATTCTGACACCATCCTCTGGACAATTATTACATTTACTTCACCTCGACTGCTAAAGATCAAAAATTGCAAAAGATCAAAAGCAAATTTTGGACCTCAACTTTTATCTAACAGTTGGGTTTTCTTTACATTGAGCATTACATCCAATTACAATACCAAATATATTAACTACTGCTCTTGAAACTTTTAAAAAATCTTCATCCAAAATCAATCTGTGATTAAACAATATATAATATTGTATAATATTACAAAAGCAATGAAGGTCGATTCCCCATAGAAATATGAACCAAAATCTTCCTTTACAAATACCACTAACATGTGAAATAAATCATAGCTCTCCCACTTCTCATTGTCTTTGCCTTGATGGCCCTCTCTGCCCAGCTGATTGATGAGAGCTCAGGGAATTCCACAGCAAGCGTTCCCCTTCACAGTCACTATTCATTGATTTTTATTAAAAATACCCCTGCTGCCTTTTCCATTGCGTTTTCACTTTATACTCCCTGCTGGTCACATCTCATCTCACTTTGGAGAAAACACATTACAGCTAGAGTCTAACATAAGGAGCCTCCTATGGGACCAAAAAGGACAAAAAAAAATCCCAAATGACATGCAGGCCCCCCTGGAGAAATTTAACGATTGGATCTTTGAGTCTTTCTTGAAAGCAAACTCAAGTTGAAATTTTCAGTCTATAATTTGTGGAGTGGCAGAGTGGAGATGGTGAGATGTTGATGTACCACTTTGTTGCATCCGGTTTAGATGAATGCTGGGGTCTGCCAGAATGTCGCTGAATGAGCGCAGCCCTCTGCGGTACCACTTCTCAGCCGTCTTAGGTCCAACCCCAAACACACTTGTGAACAGCTGGCAGGAAACGAGGTAAGAACGTAATCAAGAAGACATGCTCTGAAATGACAGGCTCTTCTCAGAAGGGGTTAGCATTCAAAGTCTTGAAGAGCTCTATGTCCTTAAGAGATAGCAAATGCAAATCACTTTCACAGCTATTTCAAAGCAGCAAAATGGAGAAAGCAAACGAACGATGGAGTTGTTTTTCATCAACTGACCTTTAGCGTTTGATACCTTTCATCAGAGAGTATTTGCTCGACATCAAACGAACGGCCATATTGAAGGATCTCCTGCAAAACATAAAAGTAGTAGTTTTTCCTTGGTTTCTGTTCCATCAGCAATTAACAAATGGCCCCAAATTGCTGCTCATTTTCCACTTAAATCAGGTGCTCTATCAGGTGCTCTTCATGTCCTGATTTCCATTTCTTTTCAAGAAATAACGACTTTGTTGTTGTGAAACCTGGGATTAATACCAGTTTTATGGCATTCATAAAAAGCCCATGGTAATGTTTTCCCCAGCTTACTTTGTTTGCGCTGAAACAACTTTGTTCCACTTTTAATTGTCTGCCGCTCTCAGTAGAGCACCACTAATTTGCTGGTCACATTTTAACTGTCTTCATTATGTGAAGACATAAAATCAGGCAGCATTTATCTAATTAATATCGGCCATCTTCCATGGGGAATTTGTAACAATTGTTAGTGTTGAAAATGAGAATGTATATTTGTGTTTCACAATAAGTATCTGTGTGCATTTTAAGCTTGTGCATGAAGGGATGACATCTAGTATCAACAAACCAGTGAACCTAAGATCCAGACTGTGAGTACAGTGCAGTTTAAAGCAGCCTTCACTGCTCAATGACGCATCCACCCATCCACCTCTGCTTTTCAACCCTCAAGCTAAGGCCAACCTCAAACGCAAGGGTAATGCTTCAACACACTCCCTGCTCCGGGGAAGACACACTTCTTCACATGCACAACATTTCTCACACACACACAGTGAACACATACTGACTATTCATCCCCAACTCTGCCTCAGTGCTCCCAGACTTTCATGCCAGTAGGTTTATATCTTTTCCCCACTTTGGATGTTCAGTCAGCAGCGAGCGGTTCAGTCGCTGCTGACAGAGTGTCACTCCGATGTTCGCAGGCACATCAAGCGTTTTGTTTTTACTCTGTTTGGTTTCACTTTGTTTTTCGTGTCATGTCATTTTCTTGTTTTGAGCCACAATCTGTTTTTAAAGAGACAACCTAGCGAAAAAAAACTCACTGCTGGGTGTACGCCTGAATCATGTAAGAACAACAGGGAGAGGTCATTTACAGGCAGTCTAATTTGGTCTCCTGAGACATGTGTGTTATTTTGTTTAATGAATCTGCCTCAGTGCTGACAGATTTGACAGTTTTTGAAACTTGCTCTGAGATCCGCCATGTGTATGTTAGGTTTAATGTGTCAGATCGTTGGACTGCAGAGCTTACCTTGTTCTCCTACAGGGACTCGGCGTTCTCTCCAAGAAAACATTTCTTGACACTCTCCCTGACAACTCGCCATGATTTCTGCCCTAAGCACGACTGTAGGTGAGGGAATGATTGCCAAGTGACCCAATACGACTTTTTTTTTCCCAAAGACGAGATAAATTTGTGTGATGCCTGTCAGTGTGTGTGTGCTCATGTGTGTGGCAAGTTTTGTTAGTGTGTCTGTCTGGGACTTGAGATTTCAAAACTATTTGATATCTTTTTGAAAGATTGAACTCAACATTGAATTTTTTTAACCTTCAATAATTCACAGCAAATGTGTTCTGCAAGATGAAATTCCACTTCAGTGTCAACTCCAGATAGCATATTTGCACAGATTGGTATTGTTAGAAGAAGAAAGATTCGGCTACATTCTTCTTCACAGCGCACTGAAACAATCTGCACAAAATTTGAAGGAATACTTCACCAAAGAGTGTGAAATACTCACTCACATAAAGTGAAGAAAAGTTTGTACCTTGCTCCCTCACAGAGGACAGCATCTTACATTCTTTTATCTCTCATGAACATCAAAATGTTAAATGCTCACGATGAGTCAGCTGATGATGAGTCTAATAAAATTGGTGGGTAATGATGGTGATGATGTTTTAACCACTGATGACTGGGTTGAATGATAATGGCTGGATGTACTTGAGATTTCATGTTATGCTGTCACTTGATGTACATTGTTGCACGTGAGCTTGCGGAGTGGATTTTAGCATTTGTTTTACATATTTTTATTATGTTTTATGAGTTTTATTGTTTTATGTATTTTGTGTCCTAGTCCGTGTATATTCTATGTTCCGTCTGGCTCCAAATTTCCCCTCAGAGACAAAAAAGTTAAAGTTAAAAGTTACAGCCAGCTTGGAATCACAACAGTTAGAGTGGATTCTAATGGCTACCCAGAGTCACAAAAATCTAACTTCCTACAATGACTGGGCACTGTAGATTTAAACAAACATTCCTCAAACTGGAGTAAATAGTGCATTTGTTGGGGACTATTTTCAGCTGCGGATTAATACACATTTGTAAGTATATACAGCAACAGGTTGGTGTATGTGGGATTGACTAAAACTAAACTACAGTGCCTGTGTTCATCATATTGAAGGAACATGTGGCTCATTGATGTGTTTTCAATAGTTTATGGACAACAATTGAGCTCTGTTGCGCAGAGGAATGATTGTTCCCAGCTTCTGGGACACAGACCAGTAGTGGGGCCATGGACCTTGCTACCAGGCCACCATAAAAACAATATAGTTCAGCAAACACTGAATAATAATTATATATCTTTATAGGCTATTACAGGCTATTAGTAGGTCCCACATAGCTACACAATCTGCATGTGTTGTCTTCCTTTAATTCCATTAATTAATGCTAACATAGACTCACTAGCTAGCACACATGTTTTAATATATTCAAATGTTTAGAACATAACCACCAGCCTGCAAGAATATTGTCAATATAAAAACAATTCGCTGTGCAAAAAAGGTTGGAAATCGCTGGTTTGGAACATACTGAACATACATTTAAGAGAGGAGAAGTTTCTATTGACGTAAGTTATTGTAATTGTTGTGAGTCCAAGCTGACTATTGCTGCCATCCTTCGCGAAGGTTGAAAACTTGACAAAGCGCCAAATAACACATAATATCTTGAACTGAGGTGATATAACCCACCAACATCAAAACCTGTGTGCAAAATTTGCTACAAATATGTATACAAAGGGATTTTATTGTCGCATAAACTACCACTACAAAGTGGTCAGTGTTACTATGATATACTGGAGTTGGTCAGTTCTCTCAGTATTGTTGCACTGCGTAATAAAGGTGAATAAAGGTCAATACTGCTACATTAAATGACCATCTTGCTGGTTTTGAGTGTTTTAGCACATTAATCATATTATGCTTAGCATTACTGCTGACCATTTTCCAATGCATTTTCCAAAGTGTAGATTGACTTTCTCCCTTCAAGGCAGCCGCTGATGTTAGATCATTTCACAACAGTATGAAAATCACATTCAAGAGACCTGAAAGTTGCGCGGTGAGAGAGGTAATCCATCACAGTAAACAGTGCATTATTTATTGTTTGCACACACAGACTTGATTTGAAAATGCTCCTTGTTTGAAAATTTGAGTCATCCTCTGAAAACTAGCTATGTTGTCAGAAAATCAAATTCAGAAGACAAAATATGAGCAATCATATCAAGAATGTAGTACTTTAATGCATTAAAATGTTTGCTGTCAAATTAAATACTGTTGATTCATGACAACATTACTCATACATAATACAGATGGACTGGCTGTCAGCTGGACTCTGAGTGGACTTTGCATGTAGACTCTGGGCCTTACCTCTATGATTGCCTTAGTGTGTTCCCCCAGGCAAGGCAGGTCGTGAGTGGCCCCCAGGCACTTCACCGCCCAGGGCAGACTCTTTAGAACAGATGCAGCTCTCCTGAAGGCCAGGCATGGACCCTCGATCTCGTTGAATTCATAACTCTCTGCCATCACTTCAAAAGCATCCTATGGGGACAGGTAGGCAAGGACAGGTGAAGGGAGAAAGAAAAACAATGTGGGAGAGAAGATAAGATGGAAAAAAATACACCTGTAAGATCTTGTATAATAAGCATTATAGGAAGGCTTGCATGAATCATCAATTCTTTGAAGCTTTTAATCAAAGAAAAGACAGAGAAAGCTCAGGACAGAAAGCGCGACCAAGCAAAGATGTTTCAGGTGTGCATTCACATGTGAGATGCACTGACCCGTACAGGAAACCAGACAGGGAGCGGAACTCCCTCTAGTTCCTTCCTCCTTCCTTCATCACTCCTCTCTGTCTCTGTCCCTGTCACTGTACAGTAGGGCAGGCTGCACGTTGGGTTTTTTTCTGGATGACTGGACAGAGACATTAGAGGTTGGCAAACATCAGACAGGAACCTGTCATTTTCCACTTGTTCACGGGGGGGGGGGGACTTTCCCTTGTTCAAATGCTCAAACAGGCTGCAGTCAGGATTATGGAATGAATTAATTTACTAGAGAGCATACAGAGAGCACACAACTCTGCCAACTCAACACAATTCTGACAATTCTACAGCCCCCTGCAGCTCTACGGAGCATTTTAGTGTCTCTCAGCACTGTTTTGGTTTACCCGCAACTGTACTATTTTGATTCACTCTCATGGTTCTTAGCATTATCATTGTTGGCAGTTGTTTTTAGCGAAAAGCTCTAAAAAAACACACTGTGCACTACCTGCTTAGCAGCTAAAGAGTCAGATATTTCTTTCATGAGCTGGTGGAGACAAACAGAGCAATAAAGAGAGTTATTAATGGACTTACATGTGTCGGGTGGCCAGAGACATGACTCTAAATTGATGCTATTAGCAATTTTCATGGAGGACAATAACATAACCATGGCTCTGTTCTATTCTAGTTTCACAGAAAGCCATGGCAGTGTGACAGTGAGCCAGCATGCACAAAACCACTCAGGCATCATTAATTGTGTTGTTTACACCTGTGCTTTTCCTGCTATGACAAGTCAAAATATCTGCTGGATGTGTGAAGAGGCAACTGTTTGCTAGAAAGTTTGCCAGATAAACTTTAGAAGGTAATATTTCAATGTTGTATAGCTTGATCCTGCTGTTCCAAAGTGGCAAAAAAAATATCAGTTAATGCAGGTTTAATAATATAATATTGTGTGAATCCGCATCAAAATAAAAAATGTGCTAATAGGGCTGAATTTTGGAGAGTAATTGAAGACTGGGAATGCTAGGATTTATCACAAGGATTAATAGTTAAAATGTTCAGGTGAGTCACACTCATGACCACTGATTTGATATATAAATGTCCTTATTGTCCATATTGCCAACAATACGATGTTACAATTGCTCTGACTGGATATGTGCTCAAGTCCTGTAAATTTAACTGCAATTTCACAGTGCATTCACTAATTATGGTAAAAACGATGGCAATTTCTATCAAAGAAGCCATAACTACAATAAGTTAGCAAGCTAAATGGTATGGTACATCAAAAAAAACTGAATAACTGAAATAAATGGATGACTTTTTTCAGGGTTGTCCAATATGGTAAATATTGGATTGAATATTTGCATGAGGAGAGGTTAAACCAGACTAAGAGTCTACAGCCATGCTAGTGGCTATGTGAGGCTGTGCTTGGGCACAGCGGTGCTTTGAGGTGAATGCTAAGATGCAACATGCTCACAATGACAATGCTAACATGCTAATGTTTAACAGGTATAATGTTTACCATCTTCACCATCATAGTTTGGCCCGTTAGTACCTGCCCTTTGCTAATTAGCACTAAAGACAAAGTACAGCTGATGAGAATGTCAATAGTTTTGCAGGTTTTTGGTCATAAACCAAAGCATTGGACAAACTGAAATTTTGACCTGATGTTGATAGATATCTATCATACTAGACCTCAAGTATGTAACATGAATGTCTGTACAAAATGTTATGGCAATCCATGCAGTAGTTAGATATTTCAGTCTGGTGTTTAGCAATAAATTCAAAATGGCTCAAAATCTGTGTAGGTGGAAATGAGTGTGGCTTATATGTATGGATATGTGTTTGACCACGGGGGGGGAAGAATCCTTCAGCTTCTGCACCTCATTGTTCAGGACTTCTGAGTGAATAGATGAAGTTGTTTGTAAATGGCCACGCGGTGGCGCTATCCTCACCAAACCCTTATCAGTTATTTCTTGGTCCAAAGCCTGACTGTCCACTTAATTTAATGTCTTCTGTAATGTTTTAAATATCCTAGTAACTAACATATAAACTGACTAAATTAGATTAGAACAGTTTTATATCATTTACATTCAACATTTAACCAGTGGATTGTTAATGCACTTCAAGAGAATGAAGTGAGAAAAAAAACACTTGAAACTTCACTGTCACACTTTCTGATATTGGCATGCAGCTGAACATTTTGCACAGTGTTCAGCTGGACTGCTTCACGGTTGGTGCTGCTGCTGAAGCGAAGAGCTACTGTTGTGGACCTAAGTGGAGGAAAACATGTCACCACAGGAGAGCTGGATCACCAGTATAGCCATTCATTAGCCAAACAGTTGATATTTTTACGTGGGTTATGACAAAACATTTCAAATGACATTGCTGTCTGGTTGGTGCAGTGAGGAATAAAGAGCTGCAGGTGAGTGTTGTGCCTGTAATAAATGAGAACTCCCATTATTTCTAATAGGCAGCACTTTCCTGAAAAGTTGAGCTAGTTTTTATTGAAGCAAGAATTCTCTGAAATAAAGTGCCAGATATAGTTCTTCCTGCTCAGCCACCAGCTTAAAAACTATCAGAAAAGACATTAACAATAAGTGGTCAGAACAGTATGTGAACATTTACTCTAACTACTCAAAAAATTTCATGGAAAAGTGACTTGATACAATTATCACATTTCACTCATTTATAGAAGCACATAACACGAAATGCTAATGTGTCATGAAAATCCTCAGAGTATTCTTCTTGCCAAAACCCACACGCATTTTGTGTTATGCGCTTCTTTAAATGAGGGAAATGTGATAATTGCATTGTCTTTTTTTTCAAATTGTAGATGTGCTATCTCACTATGTCGTTTTAATTTGGTGTGTTATTACAATGTCGACCTCCTACACAAATTCTTTTCCAACCCACAAATTTTATTATTAGCATCAAAGAAGAGACTGCCATATTGTCATTTGAGTTCTTTTTAGAAAACCTATTGTGGAAGGCCAAAATCCTCTACCTTCTTTCTACCGTCTTTATTCAAATTCTGTGTATTGATGTGGTATTGATCTGTTAAGTCCATTTCTATATAATGATAAACAATGACTGAAACAATGTGCAAAGCTGCTTCATATACAAAATGATGTTTTTTTCTGCATCACAGAATGCATTTTGAAATTCTCAGAGGCGAGTCACCTGTTCTCACTACAAAGGGTCAAACAGATTGAGTCGAACAAAGTGACACCCATCAAGAGAAATGGTCAATTACATTTGTCCACTACATCAAAGAGAACAACAATCATGCTGCTGCTGTTTTCAAGAGTTCACATGAATGCTAATTTAAACCAACTTAAAATGACTTCAAAGCAAACTTACAACAACAGCACCTTGATATAATACCAGCTTACAGCCAGCATTTTAGCAAGCTACTGCTACATGAAACCATAGACATGTCATCATAGTGCACTCAAAGATTGTCTAGTTGTGGACATGGGCTTGTTGTAATGATTGTAACACCACTGTGTGCTGTTGAACTCAACCTAATGGTGCATTAAAGAAACATTGCAATAAGCTCTCCTGCATATACTCTACATTTATACAGCTCAACAGCAGATAACACAAAATACACCTGTAGAAGCAACATGGGCGGGGGTTAAAATACTGGGTAGATCATAGAAAAGATGCAATCGTTGTTTAAATACGGGGATAACGATGCACACTTTCAGTTGCACTCATTTCTATACACAAAAAGTGATCGAAACAGTTGTGTAAAGAATGAAAAGAGGGAGCTTGAGAGAGAGAAGTTCAGGTCCTGCAAATGCTTTCAGCTCCACACACCTGGCCAATCACTGCATGAAGTGGGTGTGATTGATGGGTTGTCGGTTTCAGAAATAATAGAAATTCAGCCCCCCTTAAATTCCAACATTTCAGATGCTTTTCAGCCATCCAACAAGCGTCAGTATACTCCAACAGAAGTTTGGATTTGGTTTGGTTTAATAGTTTCTTGCCTTTCATTCCTGGTTTGGTCCACCAACTTCTGAGAAATTAGATGGGTCTCTTTGTTCTAATGTTTGATTTACTTCCAGCCCTTTACTTAATCTGACCACCTTTTCACGCTGGGCAGGTATTGTGCAATAACCCTATTTCACAGCAGACAGTTTGACTTGCCATAGCAGAGAAAGCACAGGTGTTGCTAATATCATTAACAATGACTCTGTTCTATTCAGCTGTCCCAATAAGCCATGACAGTGTGACAGTGATCCAGCATGCACAATACCAGGACCCTGAAACTGAAGCAGCTAAATGAAATTTAGCCGTCATTTATTTTATTCTTTTGTTACGGCTGCATGTGTTCCCTGTGTTGTTTGTCCCTTTTCCTCTCCTGTCCTCTCTAGCTCTGCCCAGGTGTGCTACATCTGTTTGCCAAATGAGGTGCACCTGGCCTGGGAATGAGAAAAGCTCCTGTGCCAACATCAGAAGACAGAGGCTTCTGGCGTGGGGACTGCTGGTCTTGCTACCTCTCAGCCTGGGATTTTGTGTCGCTGTTGTGTTTTGACTTGGTTTCTTTTGGTTGTCTTGATTTAGTGTCATGGTTGTTTGTATGTCTTCATGTTAATAAATCCCATGGATTTGGTTGTCTTAAATATGTTTTTGTGTGGTTGGTTTGAGTCAGTGGTGGAGTGTTGTTTGCCCCACAGAGCCACCTATGGGTGCCCCACACTGTGCTTTTTCTAATGTTGCGTTTCCCAGTGGTCCATCTGATATGTATCTTAAGAAATAGACACTAACTAATACAGCTGCCTACACTGGCCACAGAACAGTTTGTACTTCACTCGCAATTTTCAGCGACACACATTATCTTTTGGGCAAAATTTTTTTTTTCTGCACTTAACACAAGCAAATACAAGATGACACATTAAGCTGTGAGGACTGTTAAGATGCTTCTAAGTACAGTGAAGTACTGTGGCTGAACAGATCCAGTGTCAACACTGATGGAAGGCAGGTGCTATGTATGTCCTGTTGTCGGCCAAAGTAGACAATGTTTGATTTTCAGTGGGATCGACACTTTAGGCAACTCTTTCATATTACAGGGATTCATTTGATTCAACATTAATAACTAAAATATTGATTATTGAAGCTTTAGTGTCTTCTCTAAACAGATAGATAGAAATAGATAGCACAAGGAGCTTAGATATTAGTCAGTAATAATTTATGACAGAATTTCATATTAAGCTAACTCCAGCATGCTGCTATTCTGCCCTTCATGTAATGCATGAATCAGTTATGTTTAAGAAGAAGATAATAACTGAAATACATATCAGTGAAAAACCATATAGCCGATAAAACCAGTCTGTCAGTGCACTTTGCTTGAAGGACAAATACTGAAAGCCACTACAGGGACTAAAGCTGAGGAATTCTAAATCCAGGTCCTTGGACTTGATGCAGCCCAGTGTGACCAGTGCTCAGGACAGACTCGGACATATTTATGCCTTCATTTCCTCTCCTCTAGCCAAGCCGCGCTCTGAGGTCACTGCACCACCCGCAGTCCTGTGCAGACATGCAGCCCCAGGTCAGTGAGCAGTAGACTTTAGTCCAGCTCACCCAGGAGACGCACTGACCCGTTTACTACAACACATGGAAAGGGAACAACTCTTTACATTCCAGCAAACACACACACACATACAGATGGGCTCTCTTCACAGCATGCGACAAACAGGAGAAGCAAGCTTGTAATTGGATAGGTGACAGGGCACACTTGTGTTGTGCAAGTGTTTAGTGTGCAGGGTGTGTTATATGTGTGGCTATACTGGTTTGGGGTTCCCGGCATCTTACTAATAATAAACAATGGGTAAACTATGTATTACAAAAAATAGATAATCCATAGTACAACATACAGTAATATAAGAATGTCTTGTGCTGTGAGCCCAACACAAGATGCCCTATGGGGACAATGAGCTAAATCAAATCTGATCAAACTAATGCAAACTGATTAGCATCCACACCCTTCCATTCCCCTTCTCTACTCCCTGCTAAAAATGAAGGTAGGTATAAAACCTGAGAACTTGTGGAAACATTAGGTGCATGTAGTAAAACCCCTACAAAACAATCACATGCTTATGTTCTTAATTTGGAGTCACCTACAGAAACAACAGGGGTGTATATTAATGTTGAAACAATCTAATGACAGGTGCAATACATGGTTTGTTCCTTATACCTTATCCAGTCTTCGAGTCTTTTATCTAAACTAAGCTAACTACAATCCTAGACTCTCTACTGAAATCACAGAGATTAAAATTGTGTCAACCTTCTTATATAAAGCTGCACTAATTAATATATTTCTATTAACAATGGGTCGGATGACTTTGTGTAAGGGGTCGCTCATTGTGACAAACCCAGAGAAATATTACTCAACTCTGCAGTTCCCCTCGGCTCTACAGAGAGGTTTAGCATCTTTTAACTAATTGTTTCGCAACTACTGTTTTGGTTCAGTCTCACCACTCTCATCAACTTTACTTTAAGGCCGCACAAAGCTGTTTTCAGAAAAAAAAAAAAAGCTCTAATAGACGCACTGTACACTACTTGCCCAGCATCAAACGGCAGACAGACAAAGTTAGCAACGAGCTAGTGAACGTAGTGGCGCATTTAGCAGCTAAAGAGCTACATATTTCCCTTAGGAGTTGGTGGAGACCAAAACAGAGCTAAAAGGAGAGTGCATATTGGACATTCATCAGGTGGCCAGAAACATGACTCAAAATGTATGCTAATGTTGCTTTGTGACTGCTGGATGTGTAAATAGGCAACTGTTTGCTAACACAATCATCATATCATCTATGTCAATGTTGTGCATACACCTCGTTGTGCTGCCCCCAAGTGCCCAAAGAAATTATAATTATTGCAGGTTTAACTCCTGGGAGCAAACGTGAATTTCCCAAAATGATGGTGTATTTCTTTAAATCAGATATTTTCTTGATACCTGTGGAGTGACATAATTGAATTATTGCGTCTTGTGGCAAAATCACACTCAAGCAGAACACCCAATTTATGTTTTACTATGTCACCTGTAGAAAAACTGGATTTTAAGACCTTACACACAGACACACACTCTCTGCAGCCAGTCTGTCAACTGTCATGTTGTCTTAGCAGCTGCATGGAGTCAGTGCTGCAGGCACAAAAACCCACTCTGCATATGCGTTCATCTAATTAATGAGGAGCTAAGGCTGGTAGGGGCACTTGGTGCGCATGGACGTTGATATAGCGTGCCGATTTACCCCCTGCCATCGGATATCACGGACATGCCTGCGAGTCATGTTCGCACAGCAGACCGCCTCGCTGCATGCGCAAAAAGAAACCAGGAAAGGAGGTCAGAGAACACACTGAGAAGGGTTTTAACAACAAGGAGATGGATTTTATCTATCCCATATCTAATGAATAAGTAGTGGACATAATTCTGAATTATTTTCTTCGTGTCATTTTAAGGTTTACCTCAAATGAAGAAAAAGAGTTTGTTTAACTTTTGTTTCTACAAACGCAGGAAAGTTAGATGCATTTTAGATATGAAATCTAACAAGATGCTGTCATGGCAAAAATATTAAAACCTTTTCTACATCTTTATACATCTTTCCAAAACACTTAAACCAACCAAGTACTGAACAAGCACTGTTGACCCATTTCTGATCCTTATAGCTTTTTGTCTGTTTGCTCTTTAATTTGAGAATGTTATCTCCATTGGGGGGTGGAGGGAATCAATTTGATGCATTTAAGGTTCAGTGCTCCCATACCCCATCCACCCATCTTCTCATCCGTGATGTTGCTCCCATCCATGCGTTGGAGGCCTTGTGCTGAAGGGAAACAAATTCAGGATGGTTAGCCCTTTCTCTCTGTACCTCTTTCTCTCGCTAAGTCTTTCTATCTATAAGTCTTTCTATCCCTCCTTTATTAGTCGACAAACTGCGTGTGCCTGTGTATTTTGGTTTGTGGGTGTGTGTATATATGTGTGTTTCCATCAGAGAAAAGGCCTTCGATGCTGCACATCAGTCAGCCAAGACACAAATGTCAATTTTTGTGTTGGCGTACGTCAGGCTTACGGTGAAATTATGACAGCAGAAGACTCGTGGCTAAGCAGATAAAAAAGAGAGAGAGAGAGAGGGTGTAGGCTTAACTTGTGCGTGTTCCCAGTCACAGCGAGAGCAAGACAGCAAGAGACAACAAGAGTGAGAGAGAGAGCACAGTAAGAATGGGTAGACGGCGGGGGGAGAGTGTGAGGTGGAGATGGCGAGGGATAAAGAGGGAGCAGGGATGAATAAATCAATAGTGCATGGCTGTGGAATGAAGGGCCACTGCCAGTGTGTGATTGACACCTCACTGGGGAGCTGTTGCTGAGACGATGCTCATCCTCTCTTTCTGATCCTGACACCTCTCTGCACCACCTACTTCCTCCTCCTTCACCAGCACACCCTGCTGGCCCCAGATGCTCCTCTCCTCCCCTCCTTTCTGAAATCATCGCAGGTTGTTTCCTCCGACACTTCCTCTGTCTGTCTAATGGTTCCTTCTACGCGTATAGTTGCATGCACAAACAGCATTATTATAAGGGCTGTACAGCTATTAAGTTGCTATTTTGTGATCTATTTGATGGTAAATATACACAGTGTATCTGATTATTGATATTCAACATCTTAAAGAGTAAATAATACGATTTAATACAACTGTCTCCTCTTCATTTCTCTCATGGTCATTGGATATCAGATGTGGTATTCAACTCTCTGAGATGGTTGACACCGTAGTAGTAATTGGTGCAATACAGTTCCTTTCCAACACATCTCCTGGCACAATATATGCACAGACATGAGAGTGGTATCAATCAGCCAAAGTCCTGACGCCACTTCCTGTCTAGCCACTGTTCCACTAGCTTTTGTAACTCAAATCTCTCGTTGAGGGTTTCTTTCACTGATCTTTCTGGAAAAGTGAAACTTGTTCCAGGGGTTTACTGTCCTATTAGAAGTTGAAACCTTTTAGCAAAGTGATCTTAACAAAGTCAAACAACGATTCATTTGTTAGCATACAATGAGAAATACAGTTCAATCGTAGCTTGGTTTCTTCTTTTAAATCCACTGTATCTACCCACGCTCTCTTCTTCTTCTCCTAGAATAATAGCTGTAATCTGTGCCGTCTGAAAATGTTTTCACCGTTCGGCCCGCTCTGTTCTGCTATTATTACAGCTGTGTATGGAGAAGCCCGCTGCACATGAGCTTTAGTGTTTCTCCTGCTGCCCCTGCCTGCATGTTCCCGCTCGGCCCAAAGACTTTACAGTGGGATGACATAATCTTTAATATCGCCTCATTCTGTGGAGCTGGTGACATTTAACCTGCGGTGGTCTAAGGCTTATGGGAAATGGTGTTTGTTAAAAGCAACTAAAAACAGAAATATAGGTTGAATAAACATATTCTTAAATAGTTTTTTGTTTGTCTGTCTAAACAAATTAAATTAAGTGCACCATCTAATGTTAAAAAAAAAGGTTATGTTCCAGAGATGCTGGATTTTTAGTAATTTTGTAATAATATTATTATTAAATGTCAATGTGATTTTGAATGAGGTTCTCTTATTTCTGAAAGAGCACTCAAACCTTCCCGTCACCCTTTGGCCCACTGAAACCACAAAACAGAGCAGCTGCTTTTCATTGTAATGCTAGCCTGTTAGCTAGCATTGTTTTGTTAGCATGTGTTAGCTGTTGCACAAGCTTTGCTAGCTCTGTCCGTATTTTTGAGAAATAGCTGCTTTGTTAGTACTGGTTATATTCAATGTTGTAACATAAACAAAACACACTTTTTTTTCTTTTTTTTGTGTGTGACACATATTAGCCACTGCACTTGTAAAGCAATGCTGAACACGCGTCGAGAGAGCTTCATTTCAATGAGCTGAGGGATTCTTATTTGATTGACTGACCCGATTTTGCTCACGATGAATACTGTACATCTCTTACCATCGGAAAAATCATTATCCTTCATAGTTGTCCCAGACAGTTTAAGGTCCCCTCTTGTGGAAGTTATGCAGTTCTGTATTCACTCTGAAGTCTGCATTAGTGACATATAAGCCTACCTCTTGGGGAAATTATTCTATTGATGCTTCAAAGCTACAGGAATCTTTATCTAAAATCATGTTATTTTCAGTTTTCAGTTGGTATACATGTTATGTGTTGTGCAAAGTTTATGAAGTTACATAAATGTCACATAACTGTGAAAAAATGTGCAAAGGTTGGATTGGCAGGGGCTTTCTTTTTTGTAAATAAGATAAAGATAGCCAAATAAATCTCAGGATGTCACTTGAAGACAAACTCATATGATTGTGGTTGCTAGGTGACAGTGACACTGGCTAGCCATGACACACAGCAGTGCAAATATTACTTGGCCATATCCTGGACTGTACTACTGTATGTTTGAGCCAGATTAGCAGCCTGAAAGGAGTCAGAGAATAATGTAGCCACAGCCACATCAGGGTATTTAACAATGTGGTTTTGTCGTGAGTCTTTGCTGCATATACATATCCTTTTTGTTGCTAAAGTGGTTCAGTTTTTAGAGTTAAAAATTCTCACCAGTGTCTATCACCACATGCTTCTCCTCCACCGCTCATCACTACAATGCTGTCGACTGACATCTAATTTGCTAATGAGTGAGAATTAACTTTGCAAGCACATGTTATTGACAACATTAATGAAGGAGCAGCAGTAATCCATATTTGGCCACTTTCCAACACTGTGACATGCATGACTTGACAGCAAGGACACCAACCAGCTAATGCTAGTATAATTGCAGTATATCTGTAAATTCAAATTTTCCTACACTGTGAAATCTGAATTCAGAAAATACTCAACAGTCTTGATTAACTGAGAGCCAAATTTGCAAAAAAAATTTAGTTTTTATTCAAAAGAATAACTTTTTTTGATCATATCAGTTATCATTTGCCTTACAAAGATCACCGAAATGGAGGAGCTAATTATGAACCTTTTAATTTGCCACTACATCACAAAGACATACACGCACATACTGTATACCAACACAAAGACGTGCACAAAAATGCACATACATATACACATACATAAATACAAACATAAAGACAGACACATACACTCACACAGATATACACATTTGAAAGTATCTCAGTCCCCTCAAAAGCTTTTTCATTAGACGTGTATTCACAGGGATTACATGACTTCTGTGCCTTGCAATCAAGAAGACATCAAGATAGATCAAGGATGGCTTTACCATCATGGATCAACAGCTTGCCCCTCATTAGCACTGCTACAATGCAGTAGATCATATCCTGTGTCTGTTGGTCTGCTGTTGTGCATTTCTGAACAGAGACTTGGTTGACAGACAAGGCAAAACTTCTTTTTTTTTATTTCTATCAGTCTAAAATATTTAATGTAATTGCATTTTATCTGCCTGAGTGGAGTGTTTTACCTGTGGCTTTCTCAAGACCACATCTAGAACAAACCTTTCTCTCTAATCAGAAAGTCTTCTTTGATGTTGGGATAATGAGTTAATCATAGGGATAGGGCAATTGAGTGGGATTGCCAATTATGGAGTTAATGCTGTGAAAAGAAACAGGGGATAAGAAATTGAACAGCAGCCCTCCCCAGGTGAGATGTGTGTGGGCGTGCACATCTGTGCGTGTCTGTCCATGTGGACAACACATGCATGCAAGAACACGTGGGTGAATTTTGGTACACAGTGTGTGCATCAATTATGTACATTTACCGTCACTGGGAGGTAAAAAGTCATTATGAAACCGATGCCTCACAGGCCCTCGGTAAGCTATGCTTAATAGGTCTTACTGAAACTCATCAGTAGGTTTACACACTCCCACACAAACACACACAAGTTTGACAGTGATACTTCACATCTCAGACCTCCGATTTCATATTCTAAATATCTAAATATTCTAAATATGGCATAAAGACAGTGCTTCCGAGAAGGATCACAAAAATGGAAATTAATGAAATGCAAAGAGTACACCAATGCTGATGTTTTTGCATATATTCTCTATTTCTTCTTTTAGCAAGATTGTAAATGTTCCTTTAGGTCACAGCAGTGCTATTAAACTTTCCAGTAATTCCTTTTTTATTATGAATTAATCTGCCAGTTATCTTATGATGAATTATTTTATGAATGAATTGTTTAGTCTATAAAATGTCAGAAAACATTGAAAAATGTCCATCATAATTTCCCAGAGTACAATGGAGCGTCTTTAAATTGCTTGGGTAGATATTCTGTTTACAATGATCAAAAAATAGAAAGGCAGAAAAGCCTCACATTTATGAAGCTGGAAGCAGCAACAGATAAATGCCCTTTAAAAGATTAGTCAACTATCAAAAATGTTGTTTAATTTATGTAGATCAGCTAATCTTTTCAGTAGTACTCACAATACTTATTTGCACAGTGCTTTATTGTTTGTTTGGTCAATACATTGACCGCATGTAGACACTTCCTTGTTCCTATTTCCTGACTGGTTTATCATGCTGCACCTTGCCATTATCTGAATGCAACACTATTTCCCTTTTCTTCAACGCTCATCAACATATAAACCAATCAGTCGACGAATCACTTCCCCAATCTGTGTGGGAACCTGAGCGTCCCTTCCTCAGCCGCCCACCCCACACCTCCCTCCCACACTGGCCACCAGATGGCAGGGGGACAGATCCATCATTGCTTGTGAGGAGTGTCACGTCCGTCGCCCATCTCGGCGTAGCGCGCAGCGCCTCAGGGCGTGTCCGTGCCAGCCCCCGTGCCAGGGATCGTGGGCATGTCAGCTGTTGCACCTCCAACGTGCCGCAGCTGCAGATGCTACTCATTTGCAGGTTAATGTATTTTGGGGAGAGTTGTGTCAGAGCGCTGGTAAGTTAAGCAAGCCAGCCATCCAATTAGAGCAGAACAGATTAAGGGGCTTTTTACATTGCAAAGTCAGAGCGACAGCCTCAGGTGGGCGAACAAGTAAAAGTGCACTTGTGTCCACAGTGAGGTTAGATAACAGTTTCTTACTGTGAAAATCTTGTTATTGTTTTCTGTGGTTGTCCGTCTCTGGCAGGCGTATGGAGAAATGGTGGCCACAGGAGTAGGTGTAGAACCTTGTGCCAATGTGGGCAAGGTTTCCTGTGTACGAAAATAACAGACACAGACTTATGAACACACACATACACATACAGATATATATGCATTTGAGCTCTCGCAAATTGTTGACAAGCTAAATGTGTAAACGTGTGTAAGGCTATTCCTGACTAGCACAGAGCCAAGAGTTCAAATTGAATTACATAAAAATGTAGCCATTTGCCTTGGAGAAGTTATTTTTATGACTGTGTCTCCAGGGCAACAGGCTAATGACACTCATCTCACAGTCTGGTGGCATCCAAATCCATTACGCTACCTAACCCGTGGCATTACAAATCTGCTTGCAATCATCCAATTTGCCTCCTGTAAATTGCCTTTTCATTCTATGAAGAAATGGTTCCCCATTTGTAATATATGTGTCAAAAGGATTACCAATGTAATATTAATATTCTTGGAGACAATTAGACATCACAAAAGAGAACATTGTGTCCATAAAATTACCCATAGATTGGGTGGGAGAATGATACAGAGAGGGGAGGAAGAGGAGAAAGAGGAAGATGGAGAGATTGCCACCACCCAATGTTGACCGGGACCGATGCTGCAGAAGGAATAGGGGTGTCTCTAAAAGATAATGAAAAGAGCTAGTACCTCTCACACTGCTGGGCTGAATCAATCAGTAAGGGATTCAAAAAATGTTCATCATTTATTCTCTGCCAGGAGCCTTTCCTGTTCTCAAAAAAAAAAAAAATGAATAACTGAATATATTTCACGGCACAATTTTTCTGCCAATCAAAAGTAAAACTGTCTTAGAAACTCCCTAACTGCGCTCCTTCTAAATACAACAGGGGGTTCTCCATCACTTTTCCACCTCAGCTGCAGTTTGTTTAATCCGATATGGGATTGTGGGTCCATGGAGACGAACGTCTGAGCATCAGCATGCATTGGTTGATTTTCCCCATCTGGGCTCAGTTATTATACAGGCCTATAACTCTGTGGAAGTTAAAGCTCTCAGACTGATCTCAGAGGCAGCGTATCCCCTTCTGGCCTTCTCTCCAGTGTCCTCTCCACCTTTGCTGTATGGCTTAGATGTAACTAAGCTAATGTGTGCAGTCTACACACTGCAGCTCCATTTCTCAGCATACCATCTGCTGAGATGAAAAGGTACAGTAAGCATTGCAGGACCTTGCCCACTCCTGCGCCCTCCTCTAAACCGTAGAGACACTCCAGGCCTGTTTCTGCCTCCATGTTAATGCCTGTCACGCAGGCGTAGAAGTGCACTCAGGTGGGTTAATGAAATACTCTCGGGCCGCTGAGCAAGGCAAAGGTCACCGAGGTTCAACCTCTTAAGGGAGGCTGCCTGCCCCTGCACCCACGCATCTACACACTAACCCACAAACATCCTCCTCAGACGCCCAGCCCACCTGTTTCCTAACAGAAGAGTGAAGGCAGACACATGTTCACAGGCCAGATGCAAACTCTGAATCATTTCCATTTTCGTTCCTTTCAAGCAGCGTATTCTTTCATCTTACCACCTCTCCACTTAAACAGGTTAAACAGCCTCTCTGCAAGCCAGGAAGTAATGTCACATTACAAATACAAATATTACATTTCAATGGGTTAAATACTTAAAATTACTCCCTGACTTGCTGTAGAATATTTATGATCGTAAAACACATTGCATTTCCAGACTATCAAGAAGAGTCATATGCAAATGTGCCCAAGAAGTAGCCTGTTTGGGGAATATTTTATCCCTAAATGGCAGCTCCTTAAATCGATTTATGACTCACAAAAACAATCTACTGGAAGTGCAGCGCAAATAAATGCCACCGTGCGTTACCTCGTCCGCTTCAGAGAGGAATTGCATCACAAAACAAGAAGAGAAGTGGGTGTGTGGTTACCTGGGGAGATGGGTCAATAAATGTCAGCATGGCATCATTAGCCTTGTCACTTAATGATGCCGCCGACTAAAAGTGCACCACTGATGTGCCACTCTCATGTGGCCATGTGGAATCAACGCTAGAACAAGACAAAGCCGTTTTGGGGATATTTCACATGAAGGCACAAACGCAGCAAATGTCATCGTGACCGTTAACGCTGTCACAGGCTTTTAGGAGAAAACATAGCTAGAGCTTGGCAAATGTGACTTCAGGAGTTGAGTGTTTTTCCCTCTCCATGGTGGGAGGAACAGGAGACCACATATTTCTTTATTTTGGATCCATATGCTGCCAAGCCCTTATAGTGCCATCCACATGGGAAATGCGTGTGTGCCAATGTGTGTGTGTTTCAGTTAGTGGGTCGCTCTGAGCACTGACGTCCGGCTGATGGGTTTATTTGACACTCCCACGCAAAATGGGGGATGTTTCTGTTGCTATCAGCAAGGTGAAGTGTGGTAATATGAGCAGAGGGAAGTTAGATGTGTCCTCTTTGTAAGAACTCCCTCTCAGGTTAACATTATAGATTTGCAGGGGGAGGAAGAAGCTTACTATATACATAGACGTAGAAGACATACCTTCACAATATGCATTCCCTGCATGAAAGAGTATTCAATTATTGTGTATCCTCAAATACTGCATGTGCATGCCTACTTCATTTATGTTATGGAGACATACTCAATGGAAAGCTTCCTATTTGGTCCGTAGTGCCATCTAGTGCTTACCCTATATCTATCTAGATATTGCTGTCTGGTTTGTGACACACACAAACCTGAATGCGGTGTCTGGTCTCCACAGCAACAGGTCTCCCCTCTCTCATGCTGTCAGTGAACCAGCTGATGTCCAACACATGCATGTTGGGTAGATTCTTCGGGGCACGCTCCTTTAGCCACTTCCACAGGGATGAAGCCTGGCTGTCCTCTGACACCACATGAGTGACCTCATCGCTGTGTAGGGACAAGAAAGACGCTGTCAGAAGGTTCATAGCTCAGTTTATGGTTTTATTCCATTCTGTCGAGGCTGAAGGATAGTGGTGAGCATTATTTAGAATGAAATTGACAAGTTCAAGTTCCCGTTCAGGTTTCAAGCATCTGCATAGGAACCACAGGAATCTATACAATACATTCTTGACCCAAGACACTCTCAATTTAAAAACACAGAAATCCAAAAGTAAAAATATTCAATACAACATAAAATGTAAATTATAAAATATACAGTAAATCAACTTTAAACCTGCAACAGTTGATGTTTTTGGCCACCTGGGGGCAGCGGAAAAAAGCTGTGAACAGAACATTGAAATATTATCAACTTATCACATAAGTTGATATGGTTAGCAAATAGTTGATCATTTACACATCCAGCAGTTATGGAGCAACATTATCATTCATTTGGAGTCGAACGTAAGTCCAACATTGTCTCTTCTTTTAACTCTGTTTTGGTCTCCACCAACTTCTGAGATAAATATTTGCCTCTTTAGCTGCTGGCTTCACCAGCTAGTCGCTAACTGTGTAGCTAGTCGCTAACTGTGTCTGTTTGGTGCTGTGCAGGTAGCGTACAATGAGTATATCAGAGCTTTTTGACTGAAAACAGCTGCCTTCTGCGGCCAAAAACAACAATATGAGAGCGGTGAGATTGGCGGGCCAGAAAACCAAAACGAGCTAAAAGACACTAAAAAGCTCAATATAGCTGAGGGGAACTGCTGAGTCGGGTGATAATTCTCTGTGGGTTCAACACTATGAGCGACCCCTTTCACATTCAAGCAGTCGTGTGATCCACTGTTAACATAAAAATATTGTCTATTTGTTAGGAGTTTAAAACTCAGCTGATTTGCTTCACCAGGACAGTGTTGGTGTATGGGGTTTGATCAGATTTGCCTGACACTAGCCCTGCAACACAGCCCCTCAACTGCCATTTGATTTTTATTAAAACGTTGCTAACTTCTGAGTGGTGGACGGAAGCGCATGACATCACCTTTTTCCTACTCCAAACCAGTGAGAAGAACACAGACAAAACAAGTGTGTTCTTGTACGACCAAAGCGCTCGAGGACTAGTAGTAATTAAATTTCTCTTAATGCAAAAAATAAGGAGACAAAAGCCTTGATACTGTATTTATGGCTTGGTAGGACTCCCAGGACACTGAATTGTTTGACTGAAAGATTTCCTCACTGCTTGATTTAACAAAAATAACTTTCCTGTCTTGGTCTCAGCTGCCTTTAGAGAGTATATAAGTTCAAGTGAAGCTTTTGAAATGCAGCTCAGATCTCAGCATCATGGTCTGTTTGGGGATCAACACTGGGTGAACAACATTCAGCACAGACCCTCAGTGCCTCCCTCCACTGTTTGATAGCCGAACTCATTCAGCCAGTGCCTCCTACAGCTCCGCCGAGACTTCCTCAACAGACTTTTTATCATGGCCTCCTCCCGCCTTCATGCTTCCACGGAGTCTAACATACCCAATCAGGGTGCCCAGCCGTGCATAATTACTCTCAGCATGCTCCTCCTCTTCCTCTCTCCTGGCTTGGGTAAATAAGTGAAAAGACTCCTTAAGAGATGTCCCAGCAGAGCTCAGGCTGAGGCCTAATTGGCCAAATCACTGGCGAAACTAATGCTCAGCATACCAGTCCAGCCACCGATGGTCCATGTTTGAAGAAAAAAAATCCTTCCCAGCACAAAGACAAAGACACATTTGAGGTATCTAAGGGACACAGCTTTTACCTCCAAAAGTTTAAATTCACTTGCCATGAACAGTTGTCTAATCAGAGTAATAGAGATTTGGCTCTTGGGTTGATTTCCCTCTAAAATCACAAGGGGTTGAGAAGCTATGTTGGAACAAGATTGAAGATTATATTTTTCTTTAAAAAAACACTCTCTCCTCAAGCCATATTTACCTAGAACTAATCCAGCCCCTGAATTTGGATCCTTATTTTATGCGTAGCCGCACAGAATGTAAAACGGCAGATTGACATGCAAATGAGCGAGAATGCAAGCCCAGCACCAGATTGTACTTCCCAGAATCAGTGGCATTCTGAGCCCAGACACAAGGACAGGCTAAAGTCAATGGGCTTTGATATGGAGAACTCTCTCTGCTCCCGTTCATGTCAGCAGCTACCCTCCTATTCCTTCCAGTGAAAACCAACAGGCAGATCAAAGACAGAGTATGTCCATAACAGATTTTTACACGATAGCGAGGTGTCATCTGTTTGCCTTTTAGAGCTGCTCCCATGAGACATCTTAACTGAGATATGCATGATCACTGTAAGTAGAAAATTAATCATAATAAATAAACATCTAAATTAAATGACATTAAATTATTATTAAACTCACTCAAGAAGAGCTGCTTGCTACCATACCTAATCAACCAAGATGTCCCATCACAGATAAAAAATGAGGATGTGGCCAATTGACCATTCGCTAAAGCCTTCTCCCGAACAGCAACTGTCCAATCACAGCTTAAACTGGCAAGGCAGGCCTGTCAAGCTTTATATTTCCCTACATGTTGAAGTGGTGTGCATGGGGCTGTAGTAAGAGTGATACTCTGTATATAAAGAGTGGCGTTTTTTCTTTACCCTTTCCAAAACCAAAAATACAAGAGCAAAAGAGTAAGCAATGGATTAAACAGTGTGTCTGTCTCTCTTGTCTATTGTCCAGCTAATTAGATTACTAGCTACAGTAGTAACCTAACGTTACTTCTGAGTGGGGTTACGTTACAAGAACGCCCAGTTCACGGCTAGCACATCCACTATGTAGTAAGCATTGGACTATATGAAAATTTCATGTCACGATTATCCTGGCCAAAAAAACTGCGATTCGTGATATTATTCCGATAATCATCAAAATATGCTTAAACTCTTATAACGGCACTAAAACATACTGGAGTCACTTTACCTTACATTTTGTTAAGAAACAAATAGGACACATCTTTTTAGTGAAAAACAAATAATCTTAAATAAGGTAATCATGAATCATAAGGTCAACCTGCATAAATAAAATAGCAACATTGTGAGAGTCTGTTCTTTCTGACATGATAATTCCTGTATTTTTCACTTCTTTACCATGATGTCAAATGGTACAGACAACAATTCCATCAATTGCATCAGTATCTATAATTTACCCATGACTTAAGAAATACAGGAATTATCCTTTAACAAAAATAAAGTCCAACTGGCATTGTGGCATAGAGTCAAACTGTCCTACGTTGGACCTGTTTTTAGTAAAAAAAAAAAAAAAAAATTTAAAACCTGAACAACACTGTGGCACTTTTCTGGCATCAAACAGTACTGCTAGCCTTGTGGCCTAGAGAGTGAGACTGGCCAAACCTTTAGACAAGCTAGACGGCTTTTTCATGTCATGCATATGAGGATATTCACGATCATCCCGAGCCGCAATTATTATAATAGAAATTGTCCTATGTGGCCTGTGTAGTAATAATGTTTGGTATTGATTTGGAGTCACTGGGTCACATTACATGGAAGCTATTGGGGAAAAAAATAGTAAAATAAAATTACATATTACACAATATGATTTACACATTAGTAATCAAAATAAGTGTGCTACATGAAACCAATTTAGTATAATAATTTAATCATAATGTTCACTAATATGGGCAAATCAGCATGAAGGTCTTAAAAAAACAAGTATTGTGTCATTACAACAGTAATTTATTGATGGTCCCTAAGTCAACCCCCAGCAGTTAAGAGCAAATGTCTGTCAAATATCCAACTTTAAACTAACTTCACGGCAGCCATTCCTGAAAGAGCATTTATTGCAGCTCATCAATCAGCCAGGACAAACATGTCGATATGTGGATCCATGTTCATGTGCATCAGACTTGAAATTAGGACAAGGGGAGACGTGTGTGTGTGTGTGTGTGTGTGTGTGTGTGTGTGTGTGTGTGTGTGTGTGTGTGTGTGTGTGTGTGTGTACGAGCCATTCCTTTATGCACAGAGGAATGCACACAGTGTATCTGACCATATGCTCAAGGCAGTGTGTCTCTAACTTGTGCAAGACTAGATACAGGAGGTGTTGCTATCAAACTGCAGCTGATATCAGTTTTGTCGGCTTGCAGAATTAATGTCAGTTTGAGGCAGGCACGCTCTACTTCCTGTCGTTGGTTTCAAACAATTGTATCAAGCCAAGTGTAACCGTAGGACCGCTCAAGCTGTGTTTCTGGGAATGCTGCCATGGCCGAGCTGGCGCACGGCTGGCATCCACACTTAGACGTGCATTTAAACACTCACACACACACACATTTGTTATACTATACCCAAGAGGAGCCTTTATTGACCTAAATCACATGCTAATTTCAACCTTTTTTTATTCTTAACGGAGCTTAAATTTGGAAAAACTGCCCTTAGACCTACTGTGAATTTCAAAATTGATTCTTGCAAAGACTTTTGAAAGAAGCAGAAAAACACACACACATGCTCACCAGAGGAGCTCAAAGACTGAGTTTGAGCTGCCCAGCCCCCAAAACAAAGTCGACTTTTAAAAATGGGAGGTTGCATCAACATTATCATTAGCCTCAAAGGAACCGGACTCTGAAGCGTTTTTGGTGTCAAGCAGAGGACTTCTGCTGTGTTCACAGGTTGGGATTTAAAAGATACTTTCAATTAGAGACAGAAAAAATGAAGAAGGCATGCTGCTTCCATAATTACAGCACAATAGTTGATTCATCATCGCAAGGAACAAGCTCACAAAGCTCACTTCTCTCCTTAAGTGCTACTTTCGCCAAACTCATTAAAAAAGTTTGTGTTTGCACTGTTACCTTTCCTCCAATGTTCTTAGTTTTCTCACTGCCAACAAGATGTAGCTGGGTTAGCCAATTTCTTCCCCTTCCTAAACATATTCATGTAGGAGCTGTGAGTTATGGCTCAGAGGGAAAATCCACTAAGGTGTAGCAGAGACGGGATGGATGCCCTAACCCTTCTTAATTAAGTATTCATGAGACAATAGTGATTCACTAATTATCTAATTGGACCTTCACTTTTTTTTAAAGGCATATGTTTTTAAGAAAAAGACACAGAGTAACACTGAATAGCTCTATGGAGAACTGCTCTTTTCAATAATGTCCTGACCCTTTTTTTTCCCAAAGGAACAGCCTGATCTGTCTTTTCTGTAGGTTCAAATTCAGAAAAACAATGATGATTGATGATTTAACTGCTTCTGCAGACTAATAATGAATGTTTATTTAAGCATGAAAATAAGTCTTCATTTTGCCTTTAGTGGCCTGGCTGCTAGACAGTACAACCATGCTCAAACAGGCCTTTGAGTAGTATTGTGACCTATCATTTCAATAGAGTTACAGTAAAGGCCTTGAAAGCCAAGGCAAAGAAAACACTAGAAAAGTCCTCCTGCATCCCTCTAAGCTCTACATTAGAGTGTTCTCTTGAGTTTCACATTCAGAAAAGCTTTTAGGCACCGAGCCCTGCTCAGTCAGTGAACAACAAAATGGCAAGCTTTTTCCAACCTGAGGACGTCGTCCACAATAAAGCCCTTTGACCTGGCCAGCTGGGTCAGAAAGCTTCTCCTGCTGCGGCCCATTTTCCTCTCCACCAGGTACAGTCTGACATCCTCAAACTTCACCTCTTCACGCCTGGGAACGCCAGCTTCTGCTGGTCTCGACCTTTTCCTCACACGAGGCGCAATAGGAGTGTGGAACATCTCCTTTGAGGTGAGCTATCCAAAGTATTTCTGCACGTCTAGGAATTTCTGCTTTCTTGAGCTTTTGTGTTGTTCTGTGTGCCACTTAACTTCCATCCAGGAAAAACACCCACTTTGGTAATGCCACAGTTGTTTATTTCACATTTGTAGCTGTCTTTTTTTTTTTTTTTTTGCCTGACAGTGGCACAGTGTGTCAGTTGGTGACAGCAGGGTTAGTCAGAGCTGGCAGACAGGAAAAGCCTCTGGCAACAGGTGTTCAGGATTTGGTGTTTACCAAAAAACACCTGCCAAGATCGAATGATTGAGGATGGGAGAAAAAAAGATAAAAACACCCTGTTGGCATGGTATTATTCACTTCCAGTTGTTCTGCAAACACACATTTGGAGGAAGTCAACACCGCCTGATCCAGTTGCTTCTTAAAAAGCTGCTCAGAAGTTTTCATACAGTTGTAATTCCACTCTCTTGACTGGAGTCTCACTCCTGGGAGATGCCTGAATTCTGGTCATCTCGCAAACCCCTCACAGCTGTCCTGCCATGTCCGGTTCGTCTCGCCACTCACCGTCTCATTATGTCCGGACCAAGCCTGCACCATCTGCTCCACCACTTTAATTAGCTTACTGCCTAAAATGAGAGCCTTTGTGGGCATTTCCCCCGAGATCCCACAAGCTCATACAAGGCCTTTGCACACACACACACACACACACACAGGTATTATATATGCAAGCCATTGATGATTAGGAACATTTATCCGGGGAGAAGAACTGCATGTGCAGTGGTCGTGAACGCAACCTGGAAATGGATTTAATCTGTTTAACTCATCTATTCCTTTTGTTTCCAAATAGGTAATTGCAACATGAGCCATTGCCTTGTTTTGTTTTGATTTCTCTGCTACAGCAGTCAACAATGTGAAAGAAAAGGTTTAAATGTCACTTTGCTGTAATGATCTACGATAATGCATCTGCTTCAGTAGACCAAATAGGAATGATTTGTTGATTTAGGCGAAGGAGAGAAGAAAATCATTACAGGCCTTGATTCTACATCTAATTACCAAGGCCTCTGTTCATTTCTTCACTTAATAAGCACACCTTTCCTCTGTCAGCTAGACAGAATGTATTACACTGCTCTCATTAGCATGTAGTTCTGGGGGTTAACGGGTGTCACAGGGCAGATGTGACTAATTGTTTGACTATTTAACCCCCCACACCCCCACCCCCAATCACTCAGCTGTATATGAGGGTGCTGGCCCCCTTCCAAACTGAGACGGATGAAATTCTACCATCACTAAGACAAATGGCTCTTTACACTGCCAGCAGCAATCACTGCAAGAGCAATGAACCCAATTTCTCATCTAACTTTCTTCAGTAGCTCTTTACCGTGAAAAACTTAAATAAAATGAATATTACAAACAAACATATTATCAGTGCAAAATGAATGTACGAGCACCGTGTGCGCCTTCTGACCAGAAAATGTAGTTGTTGTTACAATCTTTTAATGTCACACTGATACTCTTCTTTGGCGAGCACATAACTGCATGCGTGGCTTCTGATGGTCACTTCTGGCAGTACATGCATTTCCTCTCCAATTAGTAACTGATCATGTGAACCCAGCATGTTGTCCATTGAACTAAATTCACAGGTTTTAAACAGTAGGTGGCGCCAGAGAAACCAAGTCACACTTGCAAAATGTTATTTACAATATCATTCACAGCAAACAAGCCATTTCCTCTGGAAAGCAGCACATTTTCCTGCGACAGCTACAAGCTCTATGGATGCACGATAAAATTGTCCGATAATTGCTTAGATTCATCGTACATAGTCGATGTGGTTTAGAAAGGACAATGTGACAGCAAGTGAGATTGTGAGCCAAACTCAGCCAAACGTGGTTCAAACCCATAAGACTTTATTTTAGTCCCAAAATCAAAATATGTAAATCTAAATGTGCCAGGTTGAAATTTGGGCAAATGTGTATAAAACAATGCTAAAGACATACAGTGGGGGAAATTAGTGCATAATAATAGGTGAATTTACTCAAGTAGTGTAGTTAAGTACAATTTTGACTAATTAGTACAAGTATTTAATCATGATTCTCACTAATATGGGGAAATCAGCATGAAGGTATTTAAACTTGACAAATGTAAGTTTTAATATTCACTCTCCTTTTAGCTCTGTTTTTGCTCACCACCAACCCCTGAGAAAAATGCTAAATGATGCTAAATGCGCCACTGAGCTCACTAGCTAGTTGCTAACTTTGTCTGCTGGCAGTTTGGTGCTGGGAGGGTAGCGTACAGTGAGTTTATCAGAGCTTTTTTGCAGGAAACACTTGTCTGCTGCTGCTGCTGCTGATGCTGGAAGCAGGGGTGGTTAGAACAAAATCCTAAAACAATTACCTAAAAGACACTACAATGCTCGGGAGCTGCAGAGTCTGGTAGTTCTCTGAGGGTTTGTCACTACAATCACACCCCTTTCATATCACACAGTCATTTAATTTCATTGTTATAGTAATATAAATATTGATCAGCAGCTTTACAGCTACTTAAGAGAAGACACAAGGTAAAAAATGGATGATAAGGGGTTACAAAGTGTCTTCCTAATCTATCAGTTTATCTAGATAGATAGATAGATAGATAGCATTTTAATGAAACAAAATCAAAACCTTGGAGCAGACAGCATTGTTTTGATAGCACTGTTTTCTTGTGTCGGTTCCCATATGGTGTCAAAACGTGTCAGGTCCAATAGGCCTTCTGCATTAACTATTTTAGAATCAATGCCCAACAGAGCATCAAGAAGGGAGGAAAAAACACAGCCTGAAGGTAAGTCTTATTATCCAGTTTTCTTGCTGAAGCATTGCTGTTTTGTATCATCAATAGTTTAGGTTGCTTCCTAAGAAAGTAAACGGCTGTACTGAATAAATACCCCGCTAACAAAACAAAGCGATTTAAAAAGAAGTAATGGTTTTCTTTTGTTTTATTGGATATACTTCATTGATTTGCATGTGTTAAGAAAGTGTGTGACTGTGCTTTAAAGTTGTAGTCATTATCTAGAGAGTTTTCAGTTTGCTGTTGGGTAATGAGAAGATCAAACACATGCACACTATTACTGAAAATAATTGGAAAATAGTAATTGCAATCTTTCATCTAGAAAAGGGACAATTCTGTAGTCCGAGATTAAAAAAAACACACATACTGTTTCAGACCACAAAGGTTCCTGTTTATCATGATCATCCTCAGTTCCTGCCTTAACAGAATAGTTCAACATTTTGGGAAGAATTTGACTTTCTTGTCGAGAGTTAGATGAGAAATGGATACCACTCTCAGACTCTCTGTCTGTGCATTAAGTATGGGGCTAGAGCCAGGAGTGTGATTAGCTTACCTCTAATGCTCACAAATATGAGGTCACAAAGCCTAACCACTGTTAAAAATGAAACAGTTACAACATGTAACTCCTCGTACAACCAGAACTTGTACAAACAGGACGATTCCTGTTTGTGTACGTATTAAAGAAACAAGATACAACATGTTCATTAGTGAGCTTTGGAGGCGCTGACAGGCATATTTTTCAACTTTAGAGAGAGCCAGGCTAGCTGTCTCCCCCTGCTCTAGTGCTTATGCTAAGCTAACCGCCTCTTCATGAGCTTGTACTTAATGCACAGACATGAGTTTCCTCATGTAATTCTCAGCAAAAAACAAATATTTTTGCTTTAATGGAATACTTTAATATTTTAGGAGATACCTTTATTTGCTTTGTTGTCAAGAGTTAGTAAGAAGATCGATGCCATTCTCATGTCTGTACAGGAACATTAGCTAAGCTTAGTACAAATACTGGAAACGGGGATATAGCTAGACAGGCTCTGTCCAGTGCTAACAAAAGCCACCTACCAGCATTTTAAAAAACTCACTAATTAACACGTTATACCTCATTTGTTGAATTCGCACTAAAAACAAAGTGTAAAAACAACACATTGTCTTCTTATTTTTGGACAGAGCCAGGCTAGCTGTTTCCCTGTGCTTCTAGTCTTTATGCTAAGTCTAGCACCAAATGGCAGACAGACAGTTAGCGGCTAACTGGTGAACATAGTGGAGTATTTAGTAGCTAAAGAGCTAGATATTCCTCTCAAGAGTTGGAGTGAGACTGAAAACAGAGCTAAAAGGAGAGTGAATATCAGTCTTACATTTGCCAGGTTGCCAGAATCATGACTCCAAAGAAATGCTAATGCTAACGCTCAATGTCTCAAATTTACCATACAGGCATGAGATTTTCTTCAATTTAAGCATATTTCCTAAAATGTTGAACTTGTAGTTAGATACATAGTTAGATTCCATCCTTTGTCTAAGCCTGAGACATCCAGTCTGACTTACACATATTTTGAATACTGACTGGTACACCCGAAAATAACATTTAAATTCTTAAATTTGATGGTAGTGCTTTGTTATCTCCAACTCTACATGGAGTCTGATGAAACAGAAAAAATCTATTTAATTTAAAGTCTTGTATCATATTTTTAGATCTCTCTTTCTCCTGACACACCTGATCGCAGTCATATTTCTTGCATCGCAGATGCTAGTCAACAAAAAACACCCCATTTTCTTTTTTTCTTAATGAAAATTTCCAGAAGTTGAATGAACACACTCTCTACATATGACTTTTCAATGAAGATAGTTTTATTACCACTTCAGCAATCGTGTACTCTATATTTGAGTCTGAATAGTATTGCACCTTAAAATAAAAAGAAATGTGACATAAATGACACACTCTGACTTTGAGGAAGTCCCTGCTTCCCTTTTGCAGATGCCTCAATGCAATCTTGGTGACAAGTTTAGATTTTTTTGAAAATACCATGAATTGCCACATTACTTATGGATGAAGGAGGGGGAGACGGAGAATATGTGTTGCTTTAATGAGGTGACCTCCCTGTGTGTGTACTTCTCCCTGTGTTGGAGCTGCGGTGCGTGACGGGTCAGTCTATTACTGTACTTCTAAAAGCACACTCCTGCTCAGAGGTTCCCTGTTGAGAAAAAAATGAACCTGCCGTCCAGAGAGGAGTGCGAGGGGTGGGACCCGGCGCAAGTAGCCTTCTTCATGTGCAAGGTGAGTACAAGAAAAATAGGAGACTAAATAAGGCACTATCAGAAAACCAGTGGATGCTAAGATGGCATGTTGACCTATTTTCTATTCATTTAAAAGTTCAGTAGTTCATTCTAGCTAATAGGGGTATGTGGATCATGTGTAATCTCATGTTTGACTATTTCTCTTCATTCATCATGTACATTTAAAGCTCAAGCAAGTGTCAAAATAAACAGATCATGGCATAAAATGACAGGAAGACAAGTAGTATGGAATTGAATTCAGTTAATCTGTGTTGTTAAATGTAAATGTCAATTCAGGAAACTAAATCAATGTATGTTTACTGCCCTCAGAACAAAATGCAAGAATGTGCTACCACCGTAAACAGACTGAGAATTAATGGACAAAGACTTCTGGTAAGTTACTCCCTCACATTTTCCCTCTTTCACCTGAATGTTATAGAAAATGCCCGTTCTGTCCCTCTTGCAGTTACATAATCTACTAATCCGTTCAGGATTGTATCTGTGTTGTGGTTGTTTTCAGTTTGTTATTCTAATTACATCAAAATGGACAAATCCTCCCAAGCAATTATTATTATGATTATGGTATTAAAAACAGCAGAATAATTACATTTCCTTGAGCTATTTGTGCCTGCTTTGCTAAAAAAAATAACATAAACAACTATAAAACTTATATAAAATCCAGTTTACAATGCCAAACATTTGTAACATGTTCACGCCTCTTTTGAAGTCAAATGTGTTTGCAGGAGTTTGTGTTTTCTTGTTAAGCTTTAGCTGAATCCTAAACCTTTAAAAATGCTATTTCTCGAATAAATTGAGGAATAAACTTTCCTATGAATCTTAAGTTGCACTGCAGTACTGTAAATTTCCAAAGTTGAACAACAGCGGAGAGTTTACAGGATACGAAACATGACTAGTGCAAACTCACTTGCTTGTATTACTTCCCACACTCTTTTTGTGTAATCAGTGGCCCTCCTAATATGGAAGTGGGTAAATCTGCTGCAACTTCTGCTTTGATATTGCTCTCATTGCTTTGTCTCTGAGGGCCTTCCGGTGTTTCTGAGAATCACGCTGACACAATGAGGTAAGAAGAGGTGGAAAGTGTCAGTTTGGGAGAGAGTAAGAACTGTAAAATTCGACTCACGGCTAATGAAGCTGTGATCCCTACTTATTTAAGTAAGTATCATTAAATCTGCTTCAGTCGTGGGGGTTGGGGACTGTTTTAAAAAGGATTTGATGTAGTGAAGTAGCTGGAGCATGGGTTTATAACTTCCTAATACTTAGTATTTTGAGGATCCTAATAATACCTAATACCTTCTGCACATTGGCATGCCTGTAGAAGCATTTATTCATATGCGTCTTTTTAGTGGCCACTTATAAACACTTCTTGTCACGCTAACAAATGAGAGCAACAATCTACTCTTCTATTCATTATTCACTGACCCTGAACTGATTCCATTTTGGGTTGGATATTGCATCAGTGAAATATTTCCCCTATATATCACAGGTTTATTGCCTCTAAAATATGCTCACTGTGGATTTTTATCAGTCAAAATGATTAATGTTTCAGAGCAGAGGCTTTGATGTGCAAGTTACCAGTGCAGATCTGAAAAATACATATACATACAGTATGTGTATTGACTGATAGATCCCATTGCTACAGATCCAGCCAGCACACCCAGGCTCTATTAAGGCCAGGTAAACCCATGCTCGTATTGAACAAGATTCTTTTCACCATGGCTACACAGCTGGCTACACCTACCTTCAGCTTCAAGGCTGCAGAGTCTGACAAACATTCACAGTCATACACTATCAGTTCAAATGTTTGCACCCAGTTGTGTGGACTTTTGTTTGCTGTATTTGATTTTTAGCCTCGCTAGCAATGTCAGTCGGTCAAGTCCACCACTTCATTTGATTTAATCTTCATTTAATCAGGCAGTCTCATTGAGATTAAGATCTCTTTTCCAAGAGAGACCTGAAAACACGAAACATTCACAAGAACACAATCAACAAACAGAATCAATGCAACTACACGATAAACAAGTAGAAACAGTTACGAGAATCATAAAAAAACATCAGATAATAATGCTTTAAAATCTCCAAGGGGAATATAAGACTGTAGTGTGAGGGCAGTTTGCAGTTCATGACATTTAAAAGGTGCGTAGTACCTGAAACCAGTTCTGCAACATTAGTGCATACATGCAGGATATCTAAGATTAGGTAGTTACTGGATCGTATACCGTAGTGACTAGATTTAAATAAGAGAAGAGATGTGAGTTAGTTTGGAAGCTTCAACAGTATAGCTTTATAGATGAATAACTTGAGATGGCTATTTCTTCTTCACTGTGAGGGCCATCCATCCAACCGTGGGATACAGAGAACAATGATGAGTATGAATTTTGTCGTTTGTGATACAGCATAAAGCACTGTGATACGCAGGATTTAGGGCAGCATGACAATAAATAATATCTCCATAGTCTAGGACAGACATGAAGGTTGACTGCACAATAGTTTTACGGTTGGAAGAGACTTTGCACTTAAATATCTCAACAACTATTGAATGGATTGCCATTCAATTTTGTATAGACATGCATGGTCCCCAGAGGATGAATCCTACTGAATCCTACTTGACTTTTCCACCATGAGGTTGACATATGTGGTTCAGAGTGAAATACAGTATATCAACAACTATTGAATGGATTGCATTCCACTTTCCTGCAGATATTCAAGGTCCCTAGAAGATAAATTCTAATGGTGATCCCGTGCATTGGTCTCTAACCTATTCATTCAATACTACAGACATCATGGAGGCCTCATTCTTTCTGTTTTTATCCACACTAACTGTGTGGCTCTAGGAATGGCAATGTCAGTCAGTTGGTCCATCACTTTGGTCCAGACTGAAATATCTCGAACAGCTGGATGGATTGCCATGAAATTGCGTACAGATATTCATGGTCCCCAAACGATGAAGCCTACTTGGTGATCCCCTGCCCCTTACTTTGCATTTGGCGCCACCAGCAGGTTGTCCTTTTTAGTTCTTAAGTGACACATCTCAACATCTACTGAATGAATTGCCACACAACTGTGCAACTGTGCAGACATTCATGGTTCCCTGAGGATGAATGACTTTGGTGATCCCTTAACTTTTCTTTTAGCGCAAAATTTCAATTTGCCCAAGTTCAGTTTGGGGGGCGTGGATGACCAGCGGGGAAAAATGTTGAGCAGATCAAAAGTTGCATGAATATGATGCATGTAGTGACATCAACAAACAAAAGTGCTCTGATGCTAGCAAGGCTATCTTGGCTATCTAACCTAAATCTTTTGTTTAATTCAGTCAAATTCAACTTGGCTTGTTTTATTAGTAGTTTCACCAGAATTGTTAATGATTGATGAAAATGAAACTCGCTTTTGCTGGGGTCGGAGGGGGGGCATGAATTTCTTTCAGCTCCTGAAAGGTGGGCATGACAGAAAAAGTTTGAGAACCAGTGTTAGTTGATGGATTACCTGACCAGTATACTGTAATGAGAGGGCCTTCTGTGTACACAAAGAGTGATTTGTCTCTTTGTCCTTGTACCTTGTCCTTACCACATACTTCACCATGTGTGTTAGATGGAACAGTGTTATTAATCTGCAATCCTCATAGATTTTTGTTTTGACATCTTAGCACTAAAAAGTCATTACTCAAAAGGCATTTGTCAGTTTGGGATTTTTTTTTTGTTGGATTTTCTATTGATGAAGTGAGTTTTAGTAGGTGGCAATCTTTACCTCTTTAACTATCCAGTTCCTCTTCTATTTTTGACCAACAACCTGCTGTTGCCTCTGGCAGCAAAATTTCACTTCCTGTTGCAAGAGCATTTTACAGCAACAGCAACTAAGCTTTGATGTTTTAGTGTAGGTCGAATCACTAATGTCTTACAAAGCAGAGAGAAACAAAACATATTTACTTACCTTAGTATTTAGTTCGTTTTACTTTAAGAACGTCAAGAACTCCTCCACTCAAAAATGGGTTTTGCTAACAATAAGCTTAGATGTTTGTGCTTCACTGTGCAGAATGATGTATGTGCAGAATTTGACACTAGAAGGCTGTTTTTGTATTATCTGAAGGGGGAATGTTTGTCTTTGGTCACCTTAAATCAGAGTTTAAGACAATTTTGTGACATCACAACCAGTTTGGAAGTCAATCATGGTCCAGTATGGAACTTACACAAGTGTGATATGGAAACCTCCAGTGCTCATAAACTGAGAATAGACTTTTCAGTGAAATAGGAGACATCTTGTAAATGAACGTTTTGTGGAAAAAAAACATATCAAACACCAAATATTATTTAAAGGAGAATATTTTTATATGTCTTAAAACATGTCTGGAGGGGTTCTTTAAATTTATAATATGTCTACACCAATACCATGAAGACACATTTCTGAGAATTTATTACACATTTATGGTCACAAACAATTTTCTCAAACCCATGTAGGGGAGCAGTATGCCTTCACTGCAATCGGTCTGCCTGAAAAGCAGCAGAAAAGGAAGGCAAGGCAAGTTTGTACAGCACGTTTCAACAACAAGACAATTCAAAGTGCTTTACACGGTAGGAAGAATAATTGTTTATGATAAGTTCTGTTTGACTCATCAGTAACTCAGCATGTGTCTAAGGGCAGAGGGGGCCTGTACTGTGGGCTCTGAATGTCATCCAGCGAGTGTGCTGCTGCTAGGCATTGCCTTTGGCTTACTTACTGCATATTCATATGATGTTTATACAGTAGATGGAGCAAAGATCATAAAAAACATCAAGTAAATATGCACAAGTAAATAGGCAACACGGATCTATACTGCGCTCATAAGACAACATCGAGCTCTGCCTCGAATGCACCTCCTTCACATAACTACAGCATCTCTTCATCATTTAGTGGTAAGAATGAGCAGTGAAAAAACTCAATCTAATTCTGTCTCACTGGTGGGTGGCTGTATACTACAGTGTGGATGGGAATGGCAGTCAGTCAGCACAGTGTAGATAAAGGTAATCTCCATCTTTTTGATGCCATGTTCGCTCACACAGGTAGACAGGTTAAAAGAGATATGTAGTAGATCAAAAGAACTGTCAGTCTCTATCTCTGTGACGCTGCCTGTGTGTGGCTGCTGCGTGAGGAAGTCACTTTCAACTTCTGTGCATGACATCAACACTACAAATAAAGGCCACTCAAAGTAAAGGACAGCCTATCTGCTCATATTTGGCAATATATATCACATGATTACTTTGTTGTTGGTATCAAACATCTACAGTGGCATGCTGATCAATTATGTGTGCTAACAAAGAAGGTTTATAAAATGTATATAGGCTATAGTTAAAAAGAGAGAGGACAGATCTAATTTTCTGCAGAGATTAGGTGCTAATGTAACTGTAGCCTTACTAAATCTAATTTTAATTTTGACACAGTCCCCTTGTAATGGATAATGGAGAAAACAGAGCGCCTTAAAGGAGAAAAACACCTTTAACCAGAATTAGCTTGTTACACTTGTGATTTTACTTGTGACATTTAGTGTAGATTTGTGAACATGTGGAAAGTCTCTCACCTAACGACAGTCATGAGACCTTGCACAGCTGCTGGGAAAGAACCAAAGGTAATTTTGTGGGCATGTAGCTGCGAAGCTGTTCTCTCGATCGTGAAATGAAACTAATTTCAAAGAAAAGCATTAACAAATGTTATATGCCTCAACCTCTCCCCTTGTTGTTTGCTTTTGGGTGAAACTCTGATTTCACACTGACAGAATTCTAGCTAAAGAGCTGCAAAATGTGTGTACTTTCCAGGCTGTGTGCCTTAAACTTTGGCAGCTGTACCCAGAGTGTTTGGGCCTTAGGTCATCTTACCCATCATCTGTAGAGATGTCTGAGAGCAAAGACCTCTTTGAACCTCAAGATCTGTTCATTGAGAATATGCTGGTGTTTAGTATACGGAGCATATTACAGTAGGTTGTTTTAGGTACTGTGATTTAAAGCTGCTATGTGTAGAATTTACATGATTATTGTATCTTTTAAATTATGTCGATGGCATCGTTTTAGACAAAAGAAACAATCCTGGCAATCTAACCCTGAATGTATTTTTAGCCATGCTAGTAGCGTAGCTCTAAGGATGGCAATGTTTGTCTGCCAACTGGTTGGTCCACCACTTTAATCCAGACTGAAATCTCTGAAGTCTCTAAAATTATTGGATGGATTGCTATGAAATTTGGTGCAGACGTTCGTAGTGCCCAAACGATGAATCCTAGCAGCCGGTCAAATATGTAATATGTCCAATACTTTGGTTTTGAAATATCTGCAAAACTATTTCCACTAGCCTTAGCTGTACTTTGTGTTAACTGCTAATTAGCTAATGTTAGCATGTTGACACACTAAACTAAAATGGTGAACATGGTAAACATTATACCTGCTAAGGAACTGTTAGCATTGTTAGAGCATGTTAACATTTAGATCAAAGCACAGCTGTGCCTAAGTATGTCCGCACAGAGAGGCTAGCCTGACTGTAGACTCATAGTCTTGCTAATACTACAACCGGATGGTGCCAGTATCAGAAATTCTAATATTCTGGTGGCTTTAGAGGAAATATGAAAAAAATATCTCTAAGGACCAAGAAAGCATTCATTGAAATAATCTTCAGCTCAAAGTTTGCCATGCACATTGCTATTTACACAATACATACACAATACAATGTGAGGCTGCTTGTAGAGCTGTTGTGTCTCATTTGAACAAGCACAGACACTCCTATAAATAATTCAATGTGGGAGCAGTGCCTGGGAGTATCCACTGGGGCGGACTATTTGATATTTTATTCAGTGTCAAAAGGCTAAGTCTGATTTTATACTGATACGTTTTTTTCTCCTGTAAGCCAGTGGGATGATCAAGTGTGTATCTGTGAGGCCAAGGTTCAGTTCTTTGAAGGAGGTAAAGCCTTTCATATTAAGTGATCTCACTCTCTGATTTACAAATGATTAAATCACAAGCTCTGCTTAAACGGCTTTCACTATACTATGGGTTTATTCCTAGAGGTAATAAATCCTTTTGTTGCACCAAGGTTCCCATATTCACACACTAAGGTAATGTGCGCTGCATTATCAAGCCCCTGCCTGCTGTGGAATATCTCATATAAATCATAAACAGCTTTGAAAAAGTACTATATAATCAACTATAAGGTTGTTAACAGTACATCATTACACTTGTTTCACAGGAGACTCTGCAGATAAAGGCCCGCCATACATTATTCATATCTAAATTAACTAGCCATATTAGACTAATACCTCATACATTAGCCTCTTATCACAAGCCTCTCTCTATTTGTTCATTTGACATCTTACAAACTTAAACACGCAATATCGGAACTTTCACAAACAATTGCTGTGGATCTTCGTTACATTACGACAAATATAAAACAGAAAAGAAACGGCGCAAGTGACGACCCGGAGCAATGAATTCTGAGAGAAGAGGGGAATACATAATTAAACAGGATTTGTTGCATATTTTATGGTAATCATTTCCTTTCATTTACGAATCACAATTGCCTTACTACAAAGCAGACATTAAATGCAACAAAAAAAATTACATTGCAGCTGGCAGCTGGATAAACTTTTTTAAATATTTGACGATTCATGAAATTGTGTAATATGGTGTTGGTGTGTTTTTAGTTAGAGGAGCAAGCTTTTCACCTGAAGGTCAGCAGTTTTAATTCACAAAACTAGGGAAACTAGTGTGTCATCAGTTCTGTGCCCTTCATGATGTCGGTTCACGAACTGTTAACTACCAGTGTGTTTGTAAATCACCCTTGGTTACAGTGCTTCGTTCAATTAGCAACATACAGTACATAATACACAATAAAATAGTTTTATTTTAATCTCCCATCCTTAAGCATTATACTATCTTTGAGCCCTTAATCAGGGCACCAAACCCCAGCAACTTCTCCATTAAGTTGCTGCAGAATCTGACCAGCAATACTGACAATTGACAAAAAGATGGAAGTCCTTCTAGGTATTAATATATGCATTTATGTAATGTTTGTAACCATCTCAGACCCTGCAGCTCCTATGCTGTATGTATGTACTAATAAAATGATTTCTCTTGTTTAGAAATAACATGTGGGTTACATTAGAAAAACAAACTGTGCTGTTGAAATGGCCTTTAGTGTTTTGCTGCCATCTGCTGTTAGCTATTTGTACAGCAGTTTTTTACAATTGCTAACTCACATCTCTCCATACTGAGTTCATTTTTTCAAAACCCTTCACCAATTTCTTCTTAGCAATGCAGACATTTGATACACATCTCGGAATCAACTTTTGTACCCGTACACTGACAACATTTGTCTCCCAACAGTAACACTTTTTTTTAAACCATTATTTTTGGGGCATCTCTGCTTTATTTGATAGTGATAGTAGAGAGAGACAGGAAAGGTAACAGTAACATTTTGTTACATTACAATTAGTGTCGCTATTGTCTTTGTAAAAGTCTCTTTTATTTATTTATTTAGCATAAACCAAGATTCCATTACAACAACAAGGTCACTTTATTGCATGGATTGTGCTACCTTATAGTATTTGTTACAGAGATGAATCAGGAATGCTGGAATATGCTTCGATAAGCTTTTTTGTGCCATTTTTGCAGAGTAATTCCATGTGCACAAAATGAAACTGAAGTAATTCCAATAATGTATGTAATGCAGTACAAAACTTTGCATATTCACTATACATGTACATACAGATATAGAAATACAACAGTGCTAGTCAACCCTGTCTTCTGCATTTGGCCACAAGTTCTCATCCACATCACACCTTGCAATACACCTGGGAAAGGATGTTTTTGCATATCTGATCCATCCCAGGCTATATTCAGCAGATATGTCCAGACATCCAGCATTCACTGAGAGGAACATCCGATCATGTGGCTGGTGGTCATAAACTTTTCACCTCTATGAGGAAAAGAATTCCTCTATGAGGTTGAGGAATGGAGAGTAAGGTGGAAGGAAAAGTGACACCATCCTGGGAAGGGCTGTAAACCACCAAACGCCACATCGTCCCATACAATTACAAAATGTTCTGGATTCCATAGAGGTCATCAAGGAATAAAAATAGGTGTTCAGTGTGTGTCCCAATTAGGAGTTTATGCATTTTTATTTTTTTTATTTCTTTTTAGTTATGTTAGGTTTTGAACATAAATTTAACAGTTTTGACCATATTATGTAAACATGTGCAAAATGGAGTGTAAATACATAGTTTTTAACTAATTTCATAGTGGTTGTGTTTGAGTGAGTCGTGAAATTTGAAAGATGTGGTTAATGAATGCATTTTCTGTCAAAGTACTGAAAAGTGATCCACAGTTTAGTCCACAAAGACTTCTGCTGCGCTGACTGTGTGAAAAGTTTTGAAAAAATAAACTCGGTATAGAGAAATGTGAGTAATTGTGAAAAACTGTAATACAATAACTGCTCAAATGCATGTATTTAGTAAAGGTGACATACTTGCAGTATCATCTCTGCTATAAGGAATCACAGTCATTTGTGCTCTGTCTCTGATGCTTTCACAGAACCTGTCTGACAGTGACATGAGCAAGTTTAGTCTCATCCACCGACCGTAAGTAATACTTTTAGACCACCGTCATCAGTCATACCTTCTTTTCTTCTTATCTCCCTCCCCCCATTCTTTGCTTCTGTTATCTCCTTTTTACCTGTTGCCATGAGAGTAAAACATTTCAGGAACACTGAGATTATTCACAAAATATGGAATGATCTTCATAACCATTGGGATAGTCAGTTTATTATTATTATTAATAATATTACTATTATCAAGCAATGAATTCCAAGTGGAGGTAATGTGCTTTATGCCTCAGTGTAATACAGTATATAAAAACCTACATACTACCTTGAAATTAAGAGGATGCCTCAGAAATAAAATGTGTTTTGTGTGTGTGTGTGTGTGTGTGTGTGTGCATACAGCTGGATTTATGTGTTTGTAGAGAGGTTTTGTATGCCTGCCTGCATCTGCACGTGTCTGCATGTGTTTGCTCTTGTTTGTGAGGTATGTTCCCGTTTATGTATCCCCATGTGTAAGCGTGTGTGTGTGTGTGTGTGTGTGTGTGTGTGTGTGTGTCTCACATAAACATGTCTGACAATATTAAAGTGAAATCAGTCAGTCAAACTATAACTTAATTTGCAATATGTGTGTATCAATTCAGTTTTAATAAATCATTATTTTTAATATTTTTAAAATAATGTATTTAATTTTCATTTTTATTTAATATATATAATTGATATACCATCAATAAATTTAACAATAGATAAATACAATGAAAATACATCTTCATGCATCATTACTACATCATTGAAAATGCATCATTACTACAAAAATCAAAATGGAAATGAAAACTTTATTGGGAAAAATAATAATACTGAATTTCTATTTATGGTTAAATACAAGCTTAAATCATTCAAAACAATGGGGCAAACTCCCATGTTTATATTTTAATTCTAAAGTTTTCATAGTGTATTTTCTACTAATGTAAAAATGAAAATCCATTTCCAAGTCCATTTCACATCCAGTGGATTATGCTTTCGAGAACACAGAATTCTTTGTTTGTGTGTTTGCTTTTTATCTAGAAACCCCAAAAAAACATATTTAATAATTTTCATTAAAATTTTCATTTCTGGCACTAATGTTGCTAATATGCAAGTGGAAACTGAATTTTAATTTTGTTGTTTACCCTGCACAGATATAGCAAATAAAACCTTTATTAAATTGAGTAATTTCAAGGTGGTATTGTCAGTCATGGGCTTCCACACTTGTTTAACCAGGAAGTTACACATTACTGCTCTAGCATGGAGAGTTTTCACTGGTCCTCATAGACTGTAAAGTCAATGTAGACTAAATTGATATTTAAAAAAACATTTTGAGAGGATTTGGAGTCATTGCTACACATATCTCAGCTACAGAACTGACTTAGAACTGACTTAAAATGTTAATCACATATAGTACGTCACTTACTATATATCACACCATTTTCTACTATCTCACATAGCCAGGAATAAACCAGACTTTTTGCCACTCATTCTTTCACTCAGTCTGTGACATAGTAAGGATATACAGTGCAGCTCCAGAGAATGTAGAATATAGAGAATGAACTGCAAACCACTTAGTGAGGTAACAGGAGATTAAATTTGTCATAGTTTGAGGTTTTGTCGTGTTTCCTGTTTTATTTTGTAGTGTGCTCCTCTCCTCGTATGTCTTGTGAATTTACTTCCTGTCTTTGTTTGCTTTCCCTCCAGTTTAGACTGTTGGCCCCACCTTGATTGTTTGCACCTGTGTCTCGTTGTCTCACTTACCTGTATGTAGTCCGGGGGTTTTCCTTTGTTTGTTGTTGGGTTGGTGCCCTTGTCATGTGCATTTTGGTTGTGCTTTGGTCATGCATCCTGGCCTTTGGTTACCTGTAAGTTTTGTTTGACTGACTTTGTTTCTTTGGACCTTGCCTGTACTGTGGATTTTTGTATTTTTTTTTCCTGATCCCTGTCAGATTTGTTTGCTCGTTGGACTTGTTCCCTGTTTTTGACTGTTGCCTGCCCTAGGCCTGTGGTCCTTCCCTGCCGTTGTTTGCAGCCTCCATGTTCTCTCCCTTATCTGCAAAGCTACCTCCCTGTTCTACCTGCCCCGCTACACAAGCCAGTTGCCTTTCCTGTTCTGCCTGTTACGCTACTCAAGCCAAGCCAGAACCTACGCTCCCCGTCTCCATCCCCGGTGCCTTGCCGCTCTGGAAAAGCTCAGATCCCCCAGTGATTGCTTGCAGTATATAATAAAAACTGTTGCTACCTCATCAAAGTACCATTTCCTTGTGTTCTGCATTTGGGTTCTTAAACTGTGCTACATAACAAAATTGGTGACAAGAGTTTAAAGTGTCCCCAGTGGTTTCACATTAATTTCCAACTGAGCAGCTCCAGACCAAGTGGTGACTAAAGGCTGCTTTTTTTTCCCCTCATCATGACTCATACACAGTTAGTTCCTTAAAATTCTCAAACTGTCTCAATTAATTCTTTTCATTCTTGAATGACATGGCCGTATCTCACCGCAGACAAATTCATGGTTTCTCCTCATCAGCTTTAAAGCAGAGATTTATTTTGCAAAAAAATCCCCATGGTGACCAAAGAGACACACACTGTAGTGGATCATCATGCCAGCCTAACAGGAAAAGTTGCACACTCATGTTCACCCTTACTTACAGAGAAAACACTTACAACATGGTACTTTCCATGACACACCACACATGACCCTACACATAGACCTGTTTTAAACCCAACATGAACCCAACTCACATTTACTCACCAAGATGTCACTTTAAAATACTATAGTGAAAATGGTGTACAGCAGTGACATTGGTAATGATAATATCTCTTCTGAGGAAGCTTTTAAAAACAGTGGCACAGTTCTTTGCAGATGATGGAATGTTAAGAAATTAAAGTCAATAGAGACGTTTGTGTGTGAAATTGTGGCAAGTGCATGAGTGACCTTGGTTAAAAACTGTTCCAAAACATGCCCCCACTAACTTGAAGGCCTCTTCCAGTGACCTCATTCAGGTGATGTATATATGGTTATCAGCAGCAGTTAAAATGACAGTGTCTAGGTGGAAGTGGAATTGAAGAGAGTCAAGATGAGTGTGTGTGTATATGACAGGGAGTGGAAAAGAGAAGTGGGGTTTTTTACAGAGGCTGGCTAGAATGAAATCCCTCCCTTCTATGACAAAGACATGACTTGTAGCCAAACACAGTGTTCATTTATATTCCTGCAAACAATCTGGCAGCACAGACGCAATGCATGAGAGGAATGAGGCTCAAAAATGTAAACTCTTGGATTAAACATGAATATGGATACGTTAGGTAAACTCGCTGCTCCTGCCACAGCAAAGATCCGGTAAGAAGTTCAGTACAATATCACTTTTTCGTAATACTTTTTAATATCCAGAAAACTGAGTCTATATTTGGCTCTTTGGACAAAAACGAAAACTCAATGTCTTACATTTTTGCAGTATAGTGTCAGTAAAAGCATTATGTTACATGTGTTAACTATCTCCACAAGTAGCAAAAGGGTTAAAATGTGTAAAAGCCATGTAATTGTAAGCATTTATTTTTAATATAAAAATAGATGCTTTTACCATTGCATAAATCAAAACATATAAAATATAAACCATGTCAGATAGTAGAGAAATCTAGAGAAAATGACAGGTGACCAATTTATGTTAATAGTGCAATTGTCTTTCCAAAATACCCTTGTAAGCTGAAAAATAACAGAAACTACTTGTGTTCAGCTCATAAAATTCATTTTCTGAAGATTTGTTTATGAATGACAAGGCCGAATTCTGTGTTTTCCAGGCAGCTTCAGAAGATCGTTCAAGACATCAAGAAAAATGATGGCAGTTTACTGAATAAACTGAGAAGGTCAGTCTCTAGAATTTCAAGATCTTCACTGCACTACACGCTAATGGAGTGGAAATCTATCAGTCTAAATATATGTGTATTGTTAAGTAGTCGACAAATCTCTGATAGGTCTGGGGATCTAAAAATGTATGCATCAGTGGATAACGTCAATTCCTCTTTCACAACCGTTGGAATAAGAGAAAGACCCACAAACCAAAAATAACTTAAACAGATGGCTGTTCTTTCACTTTCCTTTCCTGAAATTTGTCCCCTTAAAGCACCTAAGGATAGATACTATAATGATACGTATTACAGAACCCATCTATTCTGGTAACTATGCACGTCAGTCTGCTAATTGTGTTATGTAAATGTAGACCATTGACAGATTTACTGTGTCTGACATGTGTCTTGCACCAAGACAAAGTATTATTAGTCAAACAATTCTACTTTAATCATTTAAATCTCAATTCATATCTTGTATTAATAATAAGGGGATGTGTTTACACTCTCAACTCACTAAGTCATTTATTGCCTGCTGCTGATGTCAATATCTCTCTATATGGCAGACTGAAAAGCAAACCACTTCCAAAAGTACCTGCAAGAGATTATAGAGGTAAGTACTGAATAATTATCACTAGTTGCACAAGAAGTGGTGTGAATAAAGCAGCAAGTATAAATCTCTGTCTCTAGATTCCAGTGACGCATGGTAACAAATAAGCAGTTTTTAAAAGCTTTTATTATACTGAAAAAGAACACAGTTGAGTGTTGTCCTGTGTTTGATATACAGATATCCAGAACATCTTTACTCAAGTCGGTCTTGTAACAATGCCAATATGTACAGTACACTGAAAGAATTCTAGCTGACCATACTGGCCGTAAAGACATCCCTAATGCACTTCCAATTTGAGTGATTCACAGTTTTCATTCTATGAGTTGGCCAAATCAAGTGGATATCTTTCGAAGTTACAGTCTTTAGTACAAAATTCACTCTTTGTGTTACTATCCCACCGCCGAAACTCAGCAAGGAAACATCGTAGGAAACAAAGAGAACATTTTGTACTAAAAGGAGTGTAAGATGCCCACTTGCTTTGTCTAAATCAGACTGATGAGGCCTCATATTAACTTCAGCTGAAGCTGGAAAGTATTTTTGCAAAGAGCGGGGACTGTGGATTTTGTCCCCCATCACTTACATTGGAATCGTGTTACTGTAGGAGGTGAATCTTTTAACATCCACAATGGACAAGAGGAATTATTACAGTGACCTATAGCTCTTTCAGTGTACATATGGGCATGTGAGTATTGTTTTAAGATGGACTTTTATAAAAAATAAAAAAGAGTGCAGAGAAGTTGGGAATTTTATAACCCAGTCTTTCATAATTGCAAATCAGCAACACATGTATATAGGAGAAGTATAATCATTTTTCTCCCCACACAGACAATATTACATTTTTCAAATGTGGGAGATCAACGTGATTGATTAAAAAGTACCATATTTCCTTTTGAAATGTAGTAGAAGTATAAAGTAATGTAATGTAAGTAATGTACAAATAATGAATTACAGTAAATGTTCTTAGTTACTTTCCACTCCTGCAGAAAAAGAATGTCTGTTGTAATAATTCATGTAATAATTACAGAAAGAAACTAAAAATCAACGATCTGAAGAAAGTTTACATTTTATTTAAGATTTTCATCTTATTTCACTAATCATGGAGATGATATCGTATATTGAGATTATTCTGCCTCAGCTAATTACACTGTGCAAGTTTCATATCAGCACATGTTGTTGTGTTCCCAACAGCCCAAAATCAGTAGCTTTACTAAACGTACCTTGGCTGTACCTGGGGGGTCATTTATACGCCTGCAATAACCACTTTTCTTAAACATCTATGATTTTGCATTTGCCTTCTCCACTCCATCCGAACAAACACCTACGAGATATTTTCTTCAGTAGTAATGTGTACAACATTCCACTTTACTTGTTTGTCAATTGTTGCTTGATCTCACAAAGGTCAGTCCAAATGCGTTCACAATTTCATGACAATCGTAAACTTGGAATTGTAAGATTAAATCGGAATTGTATTCACGTGTTCATCTACTTTTTAATGACCTTTGAATGTCACTTCATTTGTGCGCTGTGTTATACAGTACCTCTGGAGTGAGAAGTTTAAATAAGAAATGACATGCATTAGCGGTTTGGCCATATGGAATATCAAAATCAGTTTCATCTCAGTGCTTAACTCCAGCCTGATAGAAGCAGCCACGCTCATGAAATGTACAAATTTACAAAAACATTGCAACTGAGCTGCAGAAGCAAGTAGATATCACTTCGCCTGTTTCCAGCGGTTGTTTCTGTTGCTTTATAAAAACAGCAATTGAGTTACTTGTTAGAGAGTTTATGCAACAGTTCAAGAGTTGAGGAGACACGCTCCACTGGTTCCTCAACAGAGAAGCTGACTTCCACTAGAAACGAGGCATGGTTCCACCTGCTCAGATGAATTTAATGCTGGTATTTAATATTTTTTAGGTAGCTGGGTTTAAAATAAATCCACAATTCAAATGTTTGTTTTTACGTACTGGGGACCCAACTCAGGCTCATTTTTCCCTCTTTGTAATGAAATCCCTTTAAATGTCTGTGTTTACAGATGATGGCAGGGACAGTGATGACCAAATGTCTGAACCTGATTATGTAAGTTGGGAAAAATGTGAATTGTAAGTCATTTAAAGTGAGATATTTGCTTGAAACATTACAAGTATGTTGTTCCCAGGATAATGACATGTTTGAGGACCAGGATGACAGCTACGAGCCTCCTCCCAGTCACAAAGTCTTCACCACAGCTCCTTCTGCTTCCTTCCAGAGGGGGGAGTATCTTGGTCAGTACAGTCATTTGACATGAAGAACTATTTATATCTGCACTTTAAAACTTGCCTTATTTTTCACCATAAATGGCAAAAAAAAAAAACCCAGCTGTGTGCTGATTTTCATGGCAACATCATTAGCTCTCCTGATGATGACATTCGAAATTCACATGAGCTTTGATTCCTTTTCACGCACAGTTTCAATATCTTCAGTTGTTTCTCCTTTGCAGTCATCACTGTCCACCTGTTGAAGTTCCATTTAGCCCCTTCAATAGACACACTGAGAAACAATACACACAGGGCTTCAGAATGACTCTTTATGCAAATGCTGATGTCCTCTTTCAGCTTCTGCTTCTCCTTTCTAGACAACTGCCATAACCGGCCCCACCGGCCACCCAGGAAGCCCCTCCGCCCAGGCAAAGCTTCCAAACAACTGCCCCCTGAACCCACCCACGTGGAGAGTGATGATGAAGTAAAGGAAACTTTGATTCCCCACCATAAGCTCTCACATGAATACTGTACTGCAGGCCTGTGTCGTGCTGAGACTTTCACTAACATAGTTGTGTCTTGGAGAATTTCGCCATATCCTGTGTATTTGTAAATGCCTTCCCATGACTGTGGACAGCTGACATAGCCCCGTTTTCACAACATGTATGTTTTGTAGGAAGACTACATCAGTCCAGATGGCAGTAATGATGATGACAACTATGTAGAACCTGCAGAGAATCCAGCTTCCAGTAAGATACACATCAAATTAAAGAGGAGAAAGACAGCGATATGGATACTACTGCTGCAAGGACTACTACTATTAAATTATAATAATAATAATAATCTCCATGCCTCTCCTCAGATCCTGTGATGCATGGTGGGAGCAGAGCAGAGAGAGACCGACCCATGTTGCCTACACCTTTACCAGGGCGTTCACCCAGTCCTGGTAGGTACAACAATAACCGTGCTGTACCTCAATACAAAGTTCACAAGGGGCCAAGCTCTAGAATTATTGGTCCTAATAACCTATACTCATCACAACTCTCTTGCAATCAAACCCATCTGAAGATGTACAATGTAACACAAGAAGAAACTGTGCATGGTATAATGGGGTGAACCCACTCCTTGTATGATTCCATTTAATTTGTTGCTGTCCACTGTACCATGTATCTGTAGTTGATTATATGAAAAAAAATGCATTGTCACTGTGAAAAGTCTGTGAAAAGTTGATTTAAGTTAAGTGGCTAGTGGTGATATATTTTACAATGGGTCACAAATAAAAACAGTCTGCAGCCATGCTCTGTGCAGCTGCACTTTTATGGTAATGTCAGCATGATCACAATGGCAATGCTAAGGCTCCATTATGTCTTTAGTATTGAATGAACAGCTTATATGCCAATGCATGGGAAGTCTTTGTAAATGCACTACAATGAGAGACAGTCAAAAGCAGTTAGTCCAAACACAAAAAGAAATGTCCAAGGGCATGTACTGTTGCATGCTGAATACACGTTTAAAGCAATGAAAGCAATGGCATCCATTGTGTGGTTCTACCGTGTGCCTAATTTTGGCTTTGGTTATTTTTCAGATGTTTATGAAGTTCCTGACAAAGAGGTAGGCTGTCTGTGTAACAGCAATTCCAAGAATCTTTTAAAGGTACATTTATATGTGGAATTCATTGTGGCTCCGTTTTATGGCATCTTTACAGGAGAACTCATTATCTCTTCCGGCAAGCAGGTCAGTTTGAGACTGTCTTGACTTCGGTTCATTCATGTAATTGTATAGACACACAATATACAGTCTGAGACTAATTATGTCCTTGCATCTACCTTGCAGACTGTGTCCAATCCCCACAATACACTCACATTCTTTACCACCTAAACCCAGCCCCAGGTAGGACTGACAACACTGAAAGATGCGTCATTATTGCAACTCTCTCTGTCTGTTATGAAGTTATCACATTGCTTTCCTGTTACGACACTAATAATGAGTTCTTTTTCAGACTGAATGTGAGGAGATCTCCTACTACTGTAAGTGTTGGCGAATGTGCAAGATTTAATTTAAAAGAGGTGTTTTGCAGAGATGTGATGTATGCTGCGCAGTAAGGAGGACACTGACTTATTTGTACTGTGATTTGGCAGGTCCAGGAGCCCACGGGCAATGATGAATATGAAGTTTGTGATCCAAATGATAGTGAGTATTGAATCAGTTCTCATTGAGAGAGACTGCTACTATGAATCATTCCAGCATATAACGCCATCTAGAGGATGACCAGTGGAAGGACAAAAATACATTTCCCTACATTGAATGAACAGTAACATATGACTGTTTACCTCAGATAACAACAGATCAATTATCATTGCATTGTGTGCTCCTCCAGGTTCCAGTGATAAACCTGCAGAGGGTCCTCCTCTACTCCTGCCCAAACCTTCGCCCAGAGAGTAAGCATCACTTAGCTAATTATATATACTGTAAGCTGTTTAAGCTTTTAGAAGGGAATAACTGATTGTCTGATCATCTCTTTTTGTTTTTTTAGGAAGTCACCAAAACCACCTTTAAAGCCGGTAGGAACATCGAAGCGCTCTGAATACTTGTTCCAAATATCACATTCAATCATGTCATCGCTGTGTTTTACTTCGTTTTTTATGTTAAATATGACACTTTTTTTTTTTTTTTTTGCAGAGGCCAGATTTGAAACCTAGGGAATTTGAAAGTAAGTTTGCATTAATTCAGATACTATATGTACACATTATTAGTCTCACCAGAGTTTTTATGAAACATTGTAAAATCAGCCAGGTAGTGCCAGTCACTTCTACAATTGAAGTTTTTCTCTGAAACACTTTTAAACCCGCTTTTGAAATGTTGGACCTGTGCTCTTTTAAATTTACTCAGTGGTTGTAAATTAATTCTCCATGTGAGCGCAATAATGTGGCCCAGTTGCAAACTGTTCGCAACTTTTAGAGTCTAATGATCTAATTATATACATACATATGCTGCATTATCACTTACAGATTTTCCACACTAAATCTATTCCAGTTAAAAGGGAATGTAGATAAGCAGATAAAGGAGACGGTTAAAGATGTACAGTATTAGCCTGGAAACCACTGAAAATATATAAATTATTATACATATATATATATTTCATTTGTGGAATTTGTCTTCAATGTCTACTATTACTAATCAACAAACATTGCCAAATTGCCATACGTCTGGATTTCCACAGGCCGAACGCTGCCTGTGATGCAAACTGACAAGAAGCCTCCACCGAAAACTTTTACACTGGACTTGAAACGACCAAAGTAAGAAATGCAACATACAGTTTTACACTATGCACTATATTTACACTGACCATATGCGTTTTTAATGCTTCTCAACTGAGGAAAGTTGCCTGTAATCGCAGCTTTGTGCTGTGTATTTACTGTGGTCTGCTCTGCTTGTGGTCTCTCTTGCAGAATTCCTCTTCCTCACTCTACCTCTCCCAGTAAGTACAGCTGCTGCTTGTGTCTCACACTTTACTTTAACATGAAGTAAACACCATTGTCATAATGTTTGTGTCTCTGTTGTCCCAGAACCAACTGACAGAGGAAGTGTTTCTGCTGAAAATGGGTCAAAAGACCAAGATAAGGTGTGCTCTTACATTATATTGTAAAGATGAATAAATAACTTTAAAAGCTATATTCATACAGTATATCCAGAGTGATGGTTTATAATTCTTGTATTCTCCATTTACTTTATTTCAGGATGCAGACATGTATAAGAAATCCTGGTATGCCAGCACATGTGACCGCAAGACTGCCGACGATGCCTTGGTCCGCTCGAATAAAGTGAGAACCTTATTATTTAGGAGAGCAAAGTCATCCAAATGTGTAGCATGTGGATTATATCTCATAACCCCTTACTGGGTATGAATGAGAGTGCCTTCTGTTTCAGGACGGGGCATTTATTGTGAGGAAGAGCTCCGGTCAGGACACACAGCAGCCCTACACATTAGTGGTGTTCTACAAGGGCAGAGTGTACAACATCCCAGTCCGCTTCATACCAACAACTCAGCAGTACGCTCTGGGAAGAGAGAAGAAAGGAGAGGAGGTACGACGCAGGGCTTTTCATTTTTCTCATTTTGACTGTCCCTGTGTACTGGTCATTTTCACATCTATAAAATGTAACGCATTGCATTGTGGGATTGTTAGCAGAAAGTACTATTTTTGTTCCATCGTGGGAATTTTTAAGGGCACTGTATTGAGCATAAATTTCACACTTAGAATTTGCTCACTCAAATAAAATGGCGGGCAGTGAATATAGTGTACTTACTGTGTAGTAAATAGGGTGTGATTTCGGAAATAGCTAGTGAAACACTGAATACAGGTGGAACACTGAATGTAGGAATACTGAATACTGAAGGGGAAATTGGGAAATTATTCAGTATTTGAACTAAATATAGAAAAAAAAACCTGTTAATATTACTGTATTTGGTAGTTACCAGGTTAGATGAAATAGTAAGTGGGCTGCTTTGTTTTACTTCTAATTATTACACTTACATTAATCATTAATAATAATAATAATAATACCTCAACCACTTCCAGAATACATCGCAGGATTACATCTTGTAAATCAACTTTTAAGATCATTTGAAATGTTTCAAACAACATAAGGAAAATGTACATTTTTAGCTCATTAACATAATTAGGTGATTTCAAGAACACCTCGACTTTTTTAATTCTAACTTCATCATCCTTTTTTTTTTTTTTTTTTTTTTGTTAGTATTTCAGCAGCGTCTCCCACATCATCGAGAACCACCAGAGGAACCCTCTGGTGCTGATTGACAGCCAGAGCAACACCAAGGACACCACCAAACTGTGCTACCCTGTGAGGCCCTAGATGACTCTCACTGACGGCAAACAGCCAAGGGATTGGACTTGTGCATCCCAACCCGCTGTGTTTACTGTCAGACTGTTTACAGAGATCATTATCTGACGCTTTTCTCCCCCTTCCTTTTTAATTTGAGGCCCTGTCAACAGGACTGTGTGCTGGACCTGCCTGCATTGCTGGCCATGCAGAGCTAAAGTAGCAGTGACTCAAAAGACTTTTTAACTCATGTGTTTTATTAAGATGTTTTTTTTTTTAATGCTCAGTCAGTAAATTAATGCAAGGAATGAGATGAGTTGCTGTAGCTGAAAGAAGCTGGTAGACAAATAATTTGTTTATGACAGCAATACTTTGGGGGAGCCAAAAACACAAGGTTGTATATTTTCTTTTGTATTAATAAAACTCCTCTCTTATGTTGTTTAACTCAGCTCACGTCTTCAGTCATCACAGAATGCCACCAGGAACTGAAAAACTGGTTCATTTATTTTCTGGTCGACAAGTAATGCTATCATACTCACGCACATTTGTTGCATAACAAAAATTCCTAGGCACTTGGTGAAAATTCTCAGGTAATATTTTACAGTACCTCTATCTGGACTATATACAATTATAAATCTTTTATCTAAATTGAAATATATATACAGTGAGTTACTGACACTGAAGTGTGTGCTCCAGAAACAAGGATACATGCACAATATCAGTATACAGGACAGGTACATCTGTCCAATGGTCCGTGTCACTCACACTCTCTCACTCTCTCACTCTCTCACACACACACACACACACACACACACACACACACACACACACACACACACACACACACACACACACACACACACAGAGACAGACAGTTCCCTTGCTGAGAATACTGAGGGATCATGGCTGCATAAGGAAATGTTTAGCCACAGTAGGACACTGGTTGAGATTGTCAAAGGCTTGGGCCTGATAAGGTGAGGTAATAGGGAAATATAAATCCTCCTTTCATAGTGCAATTAAAAAATACGATTATCATTTCAAGTCAAGAGGAAACTTATTGAGAAAAAAAAAAAACACATGATCAAATCATCTAGGCCTCTTAAATCCAGATTTAAAAAGAAACAATTTTGCTAGTATTTCATTGACATCACAAAACACAGGTTTGCTTTTTTAAATTAATCGTCTTTAGGGATATTAGCTTCCACTGAATGAATGCATGGAAATATACCTCTTACACATAATGCTATATTTGAACATAATTTGGAGTTTATACAAAAATGTTACAAATACATCTCCCAATGGCCCAAAAGAGCATAAAGAAAAGCATATAAAGACTAAACCTAAGAGTCATAAATAAATGTTGAAAAAAAACAGCTTATTGTCTTCTTTTTTTTGTTTGTTTTTTTAAAAACACACAGTTTTGGTATATCTGAGTAACTTGTGGGTCTCTGCGTCCCATTCCAAAAACATAAATATGATAGCTACCACGCTGTATAGCCTACCCGTACATAAACTGATTCATAAAACTCAGATGGTATGGCAAATATACATATTACAGTGTTCTGGAAAATATTACATACGACAGTGTACTTAAATCACCTTAAATAAAGCTATTGCGTAGACAAAATACAAACAATACAAAGAACTAAATTATCAACACCATGTCCTTGTGGCTTTACAAATAATCAAGGATCTACAAAGAGTTCGTGTATCAAGCTGCTCAAACTGGGAGAGAGACAACAGGTAAATGTTTAAATTACCCTGAGAATGTGAACCCTCCTGGAAGCCTGATAACGATTAGCTTCTCCTCAAAACCAACCAATCATAATTAAGACTCTTTTTTTTTTTTATAAACGGAGGAGGCTGGCTATCACTGTTTCCATTATTGTTTTGTTGTATTGCAAAGTCACCTTCTTCCAGACTATTTTTGTTTTTCATCCAGTGTGTGTGACATTTAAGAGTTTTCACAGTTTGGCCTTTTCCACTCCATCAGATGTCGCTGCTGATGGACCATCCACGTTTCCTGATTTGCAAAGAGCCTGCCGCAATACCAGCAGCGAAACTTCGTCGCAGCGTCCCTGCTGGGAGAGACTGCACCGACCACTTCATACTTTTTCCTGCTCACCCTACGAAGTTTCAATTTCAACATAAACCTCTCCTGTACAGAGTTTTTACCATGCCCCGCAGAATCAGGTTGGGCATCTGTTGGGTCGTTGGTCTTAGGGACCTCACCGTTCACGGCTGAGAGAGCATTCAAAGTTCTCCGGGACAGTACGACCTTCTGCACCTCTCCTCTGTACCTGTTGACGACCTCCATGATCCTGGCCACCTCAGGGATGTCAGCGTCTGGATGATTTAGCACCACAACAGGCTGGTCTCCCGCTGGACGCTTTACCAGCTGAGATGGATTTATGGCTACTAACTTCAGGGGCCTCTCCAGGTTTTTTGGGACCAGCTGCCACTGACGACCAGAGGCTGGTGAGGGCTCCTGTTGGATGGCTTTCCCTGCAGGCAAGTTGGTGTTGCCGAGGAGATCTCGGCAGGAGTCTGCCGCCACTTCTCTGTCTCTCATCCCCTCAATAATCTGCTCACTCTGCTCTGAAGAGAGAGCGAGGCTGAAATCTTCAGAGTTTATCTTACCTGCAAGACAAAATGTGAAAATACTCATTTCAAAACAGACAGGTTTGCTATCGCTGGATTGTAAAATTTAAACTGAACATTCAAATGTATGTCAAGAAAATGCCACTGTATGTTAAATCCTTAAAGGGGACCTCTTATGCTCATTTCAAGCTCTATATTTATATTCTGGGACTCCACTAGAGTAGCTTTGCATCATTCACAGTTTTAAAAAAAATCCTTATTTATCTTATACTGGCCATTTATGCAGCCTCTCAGTTCATCCTCTGTCTGAAACAAGCCGTTTTAGCTCCTGTCTCTTCAAGGCCCCCCTCCCTAAAAGCCCACTTTCTTCTGATTGACCAACTTGCGATGGTGGCGTCATTTGGAGCCAGAGTCTGCGCAGTAGTGATCGGGGTTGGAGCCGCAGTATCGAGGTCCCACCCGCACACCTGGCTGACTCAAACCCCCTTTTTATTGCATCAAATAACTAATTAAATCCAAACTTATCAGAATATATATATATATATGACAGAAAACAAGGGAAAGCATAATAGGTCCCCTTTAGCCATTATGTCTATGTAGAAACTATCGTTTGCCATCTTACCCTGTGGTGTAATAACAGGTTGGGAAACAGGGGAAGACTTGGTGTAACTGCTATGAGGAGTCACTCCATCAATGGCTGAACTCATCTCAGCATCTGACACATCGTCACCGCCTGATGTTTGGAGGTGTGTGTTCTCGTGGCACAACTCTACTTCAGTCACGGCTCCAGCTCTCAAATTTGACTGACGTGTCCTACCAGTTGAACTGCTCTTGTCAAGTTCTGTTTCCGATAACTGCAGTGACTTCTCTGCGCCATCTCGCATTTCTTGATGTGGCGACGGCAAACCGTCGAGCACGACAGTAGTGTTTCCGTCCATATTTTTAGACCCCAGTGGCTTTGCAGCACAACTGGGGGTTTGTTCTTCTTCTAGCTTTGATTGTGGAATTGAAGTGATGGCTTCAGAGGGGTCGTGCAGGTCAGTTATGGAAGCTTTGGTCCGTGTCTTCTGGTGTTCTTCTGTTAGCAGCGTGTTTTGGAGAATCTGCGCCGTCTCCTCCAATGTTGTATGAGGGCTCGGCAGTCCATGACAATCATTCGTCGGACCACCTCCTGATGGAGACAAAGAGCTTTGTGACACCCACTGCTTCTCCTTCTCTGGGTTCTTCTTCAGCACTATCTTTAAGGCCAATCCCAATGATCTTTTATCCACTTTTTTGCATCTGGTCTTTCTTTTTCGTCTTCGATTTCGTAGCTTATTTTTTGGTACAACTTTATAAATGGATGTCTGCTCTTCGCTCTCATTTGTCAACTTCAGCTCACTGGAGATATTAATCCCATCCTCATGCATAGGCTCCTCATGTTTTTTGCCATGTTCCTCGATTTCCCGATCAGTCTTTAAATCCAGATTCTCTCTTGTTTCCTGCATTTGAGTGCACTCAGATGGCTCATTCTGGGCTGGCATTGAGACGTCATTATTTAGTTTGGTTTCTGTCTGTGGACAAGGTGTATCATCGTTCAAATTTGACTGACATCCATTTTGGTCAACTACACAACAAGCATCATCAGCAGCACTTTCAGGGGAAACAGTTTCCTTATCTGATGATGTCATCATTTGCAACCTTTTGGCGTAGGTTGCACCATTCTGATCTACAGTTATCTTGTTCTTGACTGTCAGGACAGTATCCGATGAGTTCGACAGGATGCCATTCTCTGACTTCGGGTGAAGATTCATATCTTGAGGGACATTTGACAAAACGGTTTTAAGAGCCTTGGTCCATTTCTGGTCACCGGTTTCCCCGGCAACAGATTTCATCAAAAACTGTTGCGTCTCCTCTAGTGTGGTTTGTGGATCGGACAGATGGCAGTATTTATCCAGGAATTCTCTCCCTGGCAGAGAAAGGCAGTCCTGTGTCAGCCAGCACATTTCCCTAACTGCACTCCTTGTTAATCTAGGCTTAATTTTTGGGATTGGGTCACTGGGTTTCATTGCTATGGAATGAACCCCCTTCTTCTTCTTCTTCCTCTGATTACCATTCTGGCAAACATGAACAGCTTTAATGTGCTTAGTAATCAAACATTTCTGAGATGCCTCATAGCCACAGTGCTGACAACGTAAAGTTTGAGTGGTTGTTTTAGGCCCAAACTTGTTCTTGTCCTTTGTGGGCAGCGATAGAACATCATTAGCTCCTTCCAGGCCCAAATTATGTGCATACATGTGCTCTAAAAATACTCTATCATCACCTGTGGAGAATTTCTGACAAATTTCACATGAATATTTGCCATTTTGGCAGTGATACATAATCAGGTGTGCACTGAATTCAGGCCATGTGCGTTGAACATTGTCATTACAAATGCTGCAACTAGAAAACGTGTCCTTGTGGCTTAATAGATGAACCTGAAGGTAGGAGAACTCATGTGTACTAAAAGTACACATATGACAGGAAAAAACTGGTAGGCTCCCTCTGTGTTTTTCCTCAAAGTGTCTCACTAAGTCTTTGGGAACATATTCCAAGTTGTCCCTACATTGAGAGCATGTGAACCTGAGTGTATTTCCGCTGTCATTTGTCCTGTGCTGACTCTGTTGTGCTTCCTGGGGGGGCTTCTTTGATGAAGGCCACACTGTGCTTTGCTCCCACTCCTCTACTATCTTCTTTGGTCCATGCTTATCTTCACGTTGCATAGTTGGGGTTTGAGCGGCAGTCTTCCTGAGGTGGAGCCGTTTGTGCCAATCTCTATTCTTCTTGCTGACACTCCGTTTATTATCTCCTGTGGAAGTAGCTGCGCTAATATCCACCGAATCCATGGTTTTACAGGTTTCTGAAAGTGCAGAAAAACACAAAAGAATTAACAAAAGCTTCAAAGTGAACGCAACAAATCAAGCAGTGCTCGTTTCAAATGTATATACTTTTGTTATTAAATGCTTTCAAAAGAACCAGCATGTTCTGTGTTGAGACTGCTGTTTCATAATTTCACAGTAAACCCATAAAGAGAAGCTGCATTCACAGTCCTACTCTGCATGTTGTTTTACAAAGTCCACCTGTTGCTGGCTATGGTTCAAATTGCCTCCACTTGGATATTAATTCACCACACTCAGATCAGGAATAAAACAACGAACCTGGAATCTTATCAACTACCAGGAGCAGGAAACTGCACTTAAACTCACCTGCTCACACAATAGTTAGGAACTTCATACACTGCTTAAAACGCACCTAAATGCGCTACGGTGGGAGGTGCAATTAAAAACCTCCCAAAACGAACAAATGCACCAATTAAACGACTAGAATAGCTTGAGGTAGCACTTCTTAGTAGCAGATTAATCGGTGAATCGTGCGGCCATTGTGCAGTTTGACTTAACCACAACAAAGTGATGAGACTGCCTTTGTACCGAGTAACGACCGCCTTGGGAATTGTGAAGTTACGACAAAACTATCCCACTTTGATACTATTAGAGCCTTTTTCCTTTCGCGTGAAAGCACATTTTGTTATTAAGCATCCGAGTTAACTGTTAAAAACGTTTGCTGAAATAGCGTTTGAGTGATTTGAATTAACGTGACGCGACAAGAGCTTACAAAGACGAAATAACTTGAATAAAAAGCGTAGCAACAAAGTTACGCAAGGCCGTTTTTTTAACCTCACATCGAGTTATTAGTTGCAGATAAACCCACCGGGTGCTACACATTAATAATAAAGCTGTAGTTATAGATGGAGTTGTCACGGTTTTTACCTTTTCTTTTGTGGAGAGCTTGACAGCTCAGCGAGTGGCAGCCATGATGGTTTCATACGGGGATTACAGTCAGCCTCTGAGCTGCTTTAGCCTTTAGCCTGGTGCCTCCGACCGAGAGCCGTCCTGTCCCGGGCCTACAGCTAAACACAAACACCGAGCTGTTTTAATGCAAACACTGCTCTCGGTGCATTAATGTAGTGTTTAATTCACATGGGGGTCATTCACTTCTGTCAGCATGAGGTAAAATAAGCCCCAAAAGGTGTATGTAAAACATTTCAGGCAAGCATTAATATACATCTTTCCCCAATAAAGGCCGTCTTCCCCAAACTAATGTTAACCTGAACTGGTGGCTACATCCGTCAAATCAGTTGTTTCAAGTCAAACTTGCACTCATAATTCCCGTGCTGGATATTGACAGTGCAGGATGGTAAAATTAGACTGAAATATTCGTAAGTATCATTGTCAGCTACCTCAGTCACACAACGTATCGTTGTAAATAAAAGCTGCCCAGACGCCCCCTGCACTGTATCTGCCCCAGATATCACGACTATATATGCCCACCTCAACACACACGTGAGCTATGAAATTCCACAAGATGTTTAACTATTAAAACAGCGAACATTAAAAACCTGATTGAAAGAAAAAATGCATTCATTTAGTAAAATTTAAACAATATCTAATCAGTGTACTGTTCTTATTCTAGTTTTGTCTAAAGATTAAAAAAAAGCTTTATTACGTAATAAAACAGGCCTACTAAATGTATGACAATAAATGAACAGAGAAAACCAAAGAGTTCACAAATCACATTAATAAACAATGAAGGGTTATTCCCTAAGGTTCAATAACAGCCATAAAAATAGCCCACTGGGCCTGAGTTCAGTGAATGTGAGACGCTTTATTGCATCCTGGTAATAGGCTGTAGATTAATTCATACGCATGACCTTTTAGTGATCTCTCTCTGGGACTCTTCAACATAAATTTGTAGAAAATATATTCACTTGATTGTTTCAGACATGTTGAAAGTCATTTTAACATGTAACTTCATGTAGTTATATGAATGTCATCTTGTATTTATTGATTTTTATGTGTTGGACCAACTTACTCTTTCTACTTTACTGCTTACATGGCCCTAAGGTAGCCTTTATATGTAACCTTTTGACTTTAATTGTGAACTTTGTCAGAAAGTACTATGCAGCACTCCATCATTCCTGTGTGACTAGCTGGTTTGTCATTAATGAGTCTATATGAGCAGAGTGACCTTTGTGCTGCCAACAACTTGGAACAGAGCCCTCCCAAAACTAAGATACAGTAAAGATGAGCATTTGTGTAACCAAGGAAAGTCTGATATACAACCAAAAAAAAAACAATCATTGGTTCAGATTTAGACACCAGGTGAGTCATTCAAGATCTTTGGCGTCACCAACACCCCCCTGACTAGAATATCTCAGATGTAAAGATACCCAAAAGATGAAAACACTGCCAGTGCTGATCCAGTCTAATATTAATAACGGAAAGACGGCTTACATTCTTTGGTATTTCTGTCTGTCTGTTTGGAGAAAGAGCAGCAGTGGGTTGTGCACACTCCTGAGCAGGTCAATGGCTGTCAGCTGCTCTCCACCAAGGCACTGCATGACACCAGGGTAGGAAAAGCACAGAAAGGACGGCCACCAGCCTCCTCCACCCAGGACACCATTTGTTTCCTCTGGGAGACAGTTTCAGTCTATTAAGAACAAGGCAACCCACCACCTCAGCAGCTTCTACCACAGAGCAGCTAGCATTACCAATCCTCTTAAAGCTCACGCCCTGCATGCAGCCACGATCTCTGGACTGCTCTTTTTTATTATTTAGCACAAAATGGAACCACTGTGATGTCTTTGTCAGTTATGTTTTATTGAATTTGCACTAGTGCTCCCCACAGAACATATGAAGAAATAAAAAGAATGCAAGGTTACTTCCAGCTGCTAAAATTCTGATAAAATTTAATTAGCAGATAACACATAGTATTATAGATATGGTTCCTGGATTTTAGTAGATGTTTCCAACATACTCAATTAATTAATTTATGCCAGTGCTTTACAGGAGGACTGACTGATCCACTGTTACATGATACATTTCGTGGCAATAAATGACTGGATATGACACAGTTGGATCATACTGGCTCCATGAATACACCTCCATGGAAGCTACAAAAGAGTCAACACACTAGATTTACCTTCTAGAGTCATTTAATAAATCTTGTTTTCTCCTGGTACTGCTGGCTCCACAAAGTAGACATTCCTCTATTGCTCCCCCATGCTGCTTGAATGCACATAGCTTCAAGCGATGTATCAGCTTTAGGTCTTTAATGATATATACAATCAATTTCCCTCTGCCTCATCATCAAATTGAGGTGTTTATGGAACCTGGGATTATGCATTAGATTAGTTCCTTTGCTCTCGGAAGACAGGGAAGCCTGTGTAACATTGATGTTGCCTTAACCTATTTGGGTCAAATTGAACTGTGCTGTGCTGCTGGGGCAAACTGACCCATTTTGAATTTGTACTACAAAACTGACTCAATTATTAGTAGGTAGGTTTACACATACGAGGAATTTGCTTCAGTATTTTGGTGCCTAACACTAAACATAGTAAGTAGAAAATATAAAGAAAAATAAAGCAAGTAAAGAAGCATAAATAGAAAATTGACAATATATGAAAAAACATTATAGAAAATGCCTCAGGGTCCTGGAGGCGTACAGGTCCTGGAGGAAAGGTAGACTGCAGCCAATCACCTTCTCGGCAGAGCGAATGACACGCCGCAGTCTGCCCTTGTCCTTGGCAGTGGCAGCAGCGTACCAGAAGGTGATGGAGGAGGTGAGGATGGACTCAATGATGGCGGTGTAGAAGTGCACCATCGTTGTCTTTGGCAGGTTGAATTTCTTCAGCTGCCACAGGAAGTACATCCTCTGCTGGGCTTTCTTGGTGATGGAGCTGATGTTCAGATCCCACTTGAGGTCCTGGGTGATGATGGTGCCCAGGAAGCAGAAGGACTCCACAGTGTCGACAGGGGAGTCACACAGGGGGATGGGGGCGGGTGGGGCTGGGCTCTTCCTGTAATCCACAACTATCTCCACTGTCTTAAGAACGTTGAGCTCCAGGTTGTTCTGACTGCACCAGGTCACCAGGTGGTCAATCTCCCACCTGTAGGCAGACTCATCCCCATCAGAGATGAGCCCAATGAGGGTGGTGTCATCTGCAAACTTCAGGAGCTTGACGGACTGGTGATTGGAGGTGCAGCTGTTGGTGTACAGGGAGAAGAGCAGAGGGGAAAGGACGCAGTCTAGGGATGATCCGGTGCTGATGGTCCGGGAGTTAGACACATGTTTCCCCAGCCTCACGTTCTGCCTCCTGTCGGACAGGAAGTCTGTGATCCACCTGCAGGTGGAGTCAGGCACACTCAGCTGGGAGAGACTGTCCTGCCGCAGAGCCGGGATGATGGTGTTGAAGGCAGAGCTGATGTCCACAAACAGGATCCCGGCGTAGGTTCCTGATGAGTCCAGGGGTGCTTTTCATGACGCTAACTTGTGCTTCCTCACCTCCACTCTCCTCCGGTGACCCGGAAATCGTTCCCCCTCCGCCATCATGGAGGATCTTCCAGTCCCTTAAATGCACCTCAAGGAGACGAGGAGCGAGGAGACAGGAGGCTTCTGGAGGAGCTTAGAGTGAGGAAACACAGGTGTGTCCTTCGCAGGAGTCTTTTATCGAGTGGCGTGACGGATAGTCTAAATGCCGCACTTCCACATATGTACAGATAATATAATAGAACACAGTTACATGGTGAGATGCAATATAATGCGCTGTCACCTTGTGTGTGATAAATCTAACACTTATAGGATGATTTAATTGCAAAGTGTTGTGGCATCACACAAACCAGCAGTTTGTTTTTTGTTTGTTTTTTATTTTACAATACAATCGACATATACACATTCTTACGCAGCTATGTGGTGTACTATTGAGCAGATAGCAATATTGCAAGTAAATAAATAGTAATCATAACAAATAACACTGATCCGTACATAAATTAGAAGATTTAAAAGGAATATTAAATGATGATTAAAATCAACAACAGTAATAATACTACTAATAATCGGCTATGCTAAATAATTTAGCCTACATATCTAAATGAACAAAGTCCTCTTATAAGCCTATAGGAGATTTTCTCTCTCTCTTTTTCTTTCTTTCTCTCTCTCTAACTATCTATCTATTTATGAATACTGTAAGGTTTTGAAATTGTTGACGCTTTGAAATTTGACGCTATGGAACCAAGGATTTCTCATTTGGCAGCTTCAGCTCCTCCATTCTCGCATCTCTCTCTCTCACATCCTCGATGGGAGGAGCTTAGACACGAGGAAAGGAAGCGAGGTGACATGTTGGCATAATGAAAAGCACCCCAGGTGCTGGAGGATGAAGTGGAGGGCCATGTTTACTGCATCGTCTACGGACCTGTAGGCGAACTGCAGGGGGTCCAGGAGACGCTCAGTAATGGATTTGAGGTGTGACAGCCCAAAGCACTCAAATGACTTCACTACCACAGAGGTCAGGGCAACGGGTCTGTAGTTAAGTCCTGTGAACACCGGAGACAGCTGATCAGCGCAGTGCTTCAGGGTGGATGGAGAAACAGAGTCTGGCCCGGCTGCTGTGCGGGGTTCTGCCTCTAGAAAAGCCTTAACGCCCCCCCCTCCTGGATGGAGAGAGACATCACTGTGGTGGGGGAGGAGGGGGCCTCTGAGGCAGGCAGTTGTGGAGAGGCCCAGGCCCCTGCTGAAGTGGGTGGAGATGGAGCCGGTGGATGGAGTCACGGGGGATGGTGTCAGGACTGTCTCATTGTCTCTCAAAGCAAACAGTAGAACTCATTCAGTTTGTTGGCCAGGTGTAAGGTGTTAATGGAGTGTGTGTGTGTGGGGGGGGCTTTAGGTTCTTAGATCTGTCTGAGCCCCCTCCAGGCAGAAGCAGAGTCGTTGGCTGAGAACTGGTGTTGCAGGCTCTCTGAGTACAGTCGTTTAGCTTCTCTCACCGCCTTGCTAAACCTGTACTGATCCCTAAACCTGTCCCTGTCCCCACTCCTGAACGCTTCTTCCTTTTCCAACCTTAGCTGTCTGACTTGTGAACAAGGGTTTGTCGTTGTTATAACTCACCCTGGTGCGTGATGGCACACAGCACCACGTCCTCACAGAAGCTTATGTATGACGTCACAGCCTCTGTAAACTCATCTAGACTGTTGGTAGCAGTCCTGAAAACATCCCAGTCAGTACAGTCCAAGCACGCCCGAAGGTCCTCCATAGCTTCACTGGTCCACTGGTAAATGTCATTAACCAAGAATATCATATTCTACAATATATGACTTGAAATCAAATTTAAGAGAATATATGTAAGTACTTTTTTTGTTGCTGAGTAGATTTTATATACGCATTGCTTCAAAAACCCTAAAATGTCCCAGATCAAGTCGACCTGGCTGATGTCAGCATTATCTAAAAGTAAACAGCAAGTAACTGTTAACTCTCAGAATGTATCAGCTCTTATATTTGTGTCCTGCAAATGTGCAACACAGTGTTTAGAATAATCTCTTTTTACAGATACCGATATTTACAGATATCTAATATGCTACAGAATGACATTTTACTGTGACCTGTTCTGTTGTCCAAAAAAAATGTCAGGAATGGCAATCTATAGATGCTATGGAGGCCACATGAGCTGATGCATTTCAAGTGATAAATGTGCAAGTGACAAATCCCCCTTTACAGATGTTCATCATGCGCTCTGCCTTGTGGTGCCACTGACGACGATAAAGACTTCTTATTTCTCACAAAATCTAGAGAGATTTACTGAAAGCTTTATTGTAAGATTATCTGGAAATGTGGTCAGTCAGACCTGTATTCCATCAAAGCTTTGCACTAACCAGCTGATGCAAACATAACAGTAAATACTGGGATTTCTGTACACAAAACAAAGGTATTGGCCAGATCTTCAATCAATAATAAACTATTCTTTATAATTTTGTTTTCCAATGAAATATACAGAGAGCCATGGGCATATCTTGCTCTGGAAACTGGATCCTTACAAATTATAATCGTATGATTCCCTCTTCTTGGGTATTGGTTTAATATGGCTGCTATACTTATTTGTAATTGGCTGCGTCCTGTGTGCGCTACCAGTCCTCATTGGAGTGATGCTTTCAAATGCTGATCGGAAACTTCTTTACCATTTTTGAAGTTTCTTCTGGGAGACAGTAGAAATTCCTGGTTAAAAATGACATTCTACCAAAACTTAGAAGGTCATTTCAACAATGAATCAAGCATGTATGAATACGTTTGTACGTCAGGGGTACAGACAAAATCAAAGCACAATAAGATGTGATAAATAATGTAGCCTTGTAGCCTGTTTTAACACAAGTTTTGTGCTTTTCACCCGCTGAACACCACTTTTCCGCTGCATCTCTGCTTCATTTCGTTGGTTGTTCCTGCGAACTTTCAACTTAAAGTTGGTGTTTCCGGTAGCACTTGAAGGCAGCAGGAGTGTTTGCTGAGCCGAAGAGACTCACCGACTACAACAATGAGTGTGAGCAAGCATGTTCGGCTAGTTTGAAGTGAAGTTTACTTAAGCGAAACTGTCCGTAATATTCACTACATGTGGTCATTGGGTGAGTCTCCACTTTTGAACCGTGAACAATGACATATTTCCTAGTTTGGGGAAAAAGTACAATGAACGACAGGCGGTTGATCTCGGTGCCCACTCCCGATCCGCTAACGTGAACAGTTACGCGGCTGTTGTATGACACTCCAGCCTCAAAGTGGCATTATGCATCACTTACTTTGTTTTTTCCCCATGTGCAGAGAGTCTTCAGCACGGTGTATGAGTTGACCGATTGCCTTTCACAGGTTTCCAAAGCACTATATTAAATGGAGCTAGAGGACCAATGGTGGAAAGGACAACTCGCTGCAGATATATACCAGGCGCTACGATACAAAGTGAGTGGCACACAGTGACTTTAGTGATGGCTGCCAAAATACAGAAATTGGAACAACCATGGAAATAAGTTACTCCTTAGTGTTACTCTGTGTTCTTTGTATTAGATGTTTGTGTACCAGATTTGTGAGGCTGATACAAATTAAACCGGTTAAAAATCTGTTTGCATATTGAGCAATATGTAAACAGATTTTTAATCGGTTTAATTTGCTTTAATTTAATTAAAGTGCATAACATAAACATTTTTGATAAGGATCCCTTAATTATCTTTCTATTTATTTATTTATTTATTTATTTTTAAGAATTGTGCCCACAATATGTAACCAGAAAGTAAGAGAGAGATTTTGCAGTTAAAAGATAAACTTGTCTTTGCTCTCTGATGGACAAAACTATGTAATGGAGACACATGTGCGTGTGTGTGTGTGTGTGTGTGTGTGTGTGTGTGTGTGTGTGTGTGTGTGTATAATTTTTGCAAGTCTGTTGTGTATACATAGTATTCTAACAGAGTAAAGCCAAACAAAAAATTTAGTGACCATCAAATCTGTGTGCTGTGAAGTCTCAAACACACATGTTGTCCGACAGGAGCTCAAGTTGCCTTCCTACAAAGGTCAGTCCCCTCAGCTCCACCTGAGACGATACTTTGCAGACCTCATAGCCATCGTCAGCAACCGCTTCAGGCTGTGTCCTGCAGCCAGACACCTGGCTGTCTACCTGCTGGACCTCTTTATGGACCGCTATGATGTCACGGTGCAGCAGCTTCACATGGTCTCACTCTCGTGTCTTCTTTTGGCCAGTGAGTTTGGAACTGACCTGACACTCCAGCATGTGACAGTTTGATCTTTTGCATCGGTGTGATGTTTTGCAACTGTTCCTCATTGCAGGTAAATTTGAGGAAAGAGAGGACCGCGTGCCCAAGTTGGAGACCCTGAACAGCCTGAGCTGCATGAGCTCCATGAACCTGGTCCTGACCAAGCAGGGTTTACTTCACATGGAGCTGCTCCTGCTGGAAACCTTCCAGTGGAACCTGTACCTCCCTACAGCCGCTCATTTCATAGAATACTACCTGTCTATTGCCGTGCATGAGGGAGACCTCCATGATGGCTGGCCAGTGACCTGCCTGGAGAAGACCAAATTATACATGGCCAAGTATGCTGATTATTTCCTGGAGGTTTCCTTGCAAGGTAAGTTGCATTTCATAAGGTATCTGGAACTCTTAGTCTTGCAAATGGCCCTCAGTGTGTGATCAGAAGACCTACAGGGGTCCTTTAAGCAGTTCAGTCAGGTTCTAAAAAAGTTCACTTTCACTCAGGCTGGTTTGCAACCTGTGTAACAGATACAAACGTTGTAATGCCTTCATTTTAGGCCATTTAAGGCTGATTATTTTATGCAAAAAATTGCCTTTGGATAATCTTCACAGAATGCAAGGGGAAATGCAATATCTACCCAGCTTTTTTGTCCAATTTAACTCAATGGTTTACGAAAATGAAGTTTATTTTGATTATTTCCAGTTCACAGAGATTAAATGTTTCCCTGTGTGTCTGTCCATCTGAGGATACTATTTATATTGTAATCAATATAATACATTAATTTACAATTTAATGCATTTTAAATGTGTGATTTAATGTTAGCTTAACCACAACAAATCACATGAATTCCACAAGAGTCAAAACAAAAGCTGAGATGGCAGTTACTTGGATAAGCTAGTTTAGCTTTAGCAGGAGTTTAGCTAGCTTTCTATTCTGTCATGATTGGATTTACGTGGAATTTATGTGCTTATGTGGAATAACAAACTGAATTACCAAGATTTTGGTTCATCGAAATGGACATTTTTAAATTAGTTACAGAGAAATCCACAAGTAAATCACGATTCCCACACCTTCTTAAACATCAAATTCAAGGACTTTTCAAGGACTTTCCAGGCCAAATTCCCTCAAATTCAAGGACCCAACGCGGCATAGTTTGAGACATGGATCAAGGTTATTTACTGTTAGAACACTGAGATCTTATAATGAGAACTAGCAGGCTTTACAGAAGCTCACAGACAACAATTAAAAAGAGAGAGGCTTGTTACAGTGATGTAACTTTAAGTTAAAAACAAATATCAAAATAAATTCAAGCACTTTCAATGACCCATGTCTATTTATGTCTATTTTCAAAAACTTTCAAGGCCATTAGATGAGCTTTTAGTTGAATAGCACTCTTGCTTTAGCTGTCTAGTTGGCTTCGACAGCCCACAAACGACCAAACCAGAGTAAAGCTGCTGCAGCCGGGGCGCCAGTACAAAGCCAGAATGCACGAAATGCACCGCTAGGGTGCAGTTACTGCCTTTTGTAGCTCTGTTTTGTAGTTGCTGTAACTTTTATATGCTGTTTGTCACAGAAATGTTCATGGCATAATAATATTTGATATGGTAAAACAAACTTTATGAAGTTACTGCGTTTTGGCTTGTAGAGCCAGTTTTTCGCTGCATGTGGTGATGGATTGCTGTTGTCTTTCTTCCCTCAGATCACGTGTTTTTGTGTTTTGCCCCCTCACTGGTGGCTGCTGCGTGTGTGGCCACCTCCCGCCTCATCCTCCACCTGTCCCCTACATGGCCACCCCGACTGCAGCGCCTCACAGGCTACACATGGGAGAACCTAGTCCCATGTGCCGAGAAACTACTCATGTGTGTATCTGTCTGTAGCGCCGGTGAAGCTGACTTGCATACGTGCTCATGCCAGTTAATGTAAACGACTGTAGTCACCAAGGACAAATAAACATACCGGAATTCATCTTGGTGACAGTGATGCAGATGGATACTGACAACTCAAAGTACACGCCAACACACATTACACAAGGACAATAGGATCTCACATAGTACAAGCAGACAGTAGCTTACACATTTCACGCTACACATTCAACAAGAGACATCTATGCTCATCTTACAGCACTGAATCACTAATCAACAGTCCAACTCTTTGTTCCTGTTTTTCTAGTGCACATGATAGTGATGTCAAAGAGGCCAACAAGCAGAAGTGCCAGCAGCCCGGCCAGCAGCAGCAGCAGCAGCAGCAGCAGGGCCAGGCGGTGTACCACAGTTCAGGTCAGACAGCCACTGTGGCCCAGTACCTGCACCGGCCGAGCATGCAGTATCCCCAGCAGGCCCCGCAGCCGGGCCTGGCCTCTAACCACCGGCCTGCCTCCTACCTCAGCCACTCCACCGCCAGCCTGCAGGCTCCAAATGTCCCCCAGCACGGCAACACCCAGGCCATCTCTGCCTCACTAGATCCAAAGTCCAACATTCCCAACAGGGCTTACCAAGTCAGCATGCACTACACCTGTGCTGCGCCGTGCTTTGACAGATGATGGATTTTTCAGGATTTAGTCATTTTTGGGGAGATAGAGATAAGAAATGTGATCTGTTTCTTGAACATAACAGAATACACTAAAGGAAAAAGCGTGTTTTTAATTTGAAGAGACTTGATGAGATTGGTACAGAACTATAAGGTGTACGCAATGTGCAATATGCATACTCTGCTGTAATTTTCTGTGGAGAGCCTGCATTAGGAATTTTTTTTTGTTTGAGATATCAGGTATGAATGTTGTGGTGAGGTGGCTAGAGGCAGAGTTTGCACCTCTGTACCCACTAGTGTTACTGTATGATTTAGCTACAGACCAAAAGTCTTGTATTTATTTGAGCCAAATTACCTCAGAAGTATTGAGCGTACAAATACCTCGTGCCTGTAGCCTTTATGACTATTACTATGCTAAGTTAAGGGCAGTTACAAAAAGGGACTTACGTCGGTTTGTGGTTGAGAAAAGAGCACAGTTTGTGTAGGTGTTCTGTTCCTCGAACTTTTTTTTTTGGATAAGTGTCATTTGTAAGACTAGGAAAGAATATACTCCTCTAGATGTCACAATTTATTTGCAGAGAAAAATCGTTGCTAGTTTCTACGCAGAGGATTTCAATCAGTGCTGTGCACTTCTACGATGATAATTTTAAATAAACAAACAAATCTGTGTTAGTTGAACTGAGATTGTTGATTATTTCTTTGATATTGCCTTTAAAAATAGTTAAGATTTCAAATGTTGTCATATAATTGCTATATCACAATCCTTAGACATGGGTGATTGAGGACAACCTGTCTGTCTGTGGGAGAAAACTGGATGTGCTGCAGTAACCAACTTTTAGGTGTCTCAATCGTCCACTGCAGCTGAATCATAGAAAGTTTCAAGCTGATTTTTGATCACGTGTGGCCAAAAGATCAGAAAAAAGACAGGATGTGGTTGGATTTTGGGTGCTGGTATACCAGTGGTTCTCAAACCTTTTCTGTCATTTACAGCATTAGGGACATGTGTAACAAAACAAGCCAAAGACTTTTTTTTTTTTTTTTAAAACAAGAGACACCAGACTCACCCAGTGCGCTGACAGTGAAGCCAGGAGCAAGACAGACTTCATTATATTTTGGATTTGAGTGACATATTTGCTCCGTGAACATCTCCTGTTTTTCTTTCCTTCCCTGTCAAAAATACAGGTATATCTGTCTTGTCATGTTGCACCAGGGGGAGCTGCATGTTTGAGAACCACAGCTGTAGACAACAAGAGCAATACCTGTCACTCTGGATGTTTTAAAATCCATTGTATTTGTTCAGCAGGTGAGGTAGTGACAGGGGCTTATTAGGTCTTGGAATCAGCAGCAAGAGCAATTTCCAGCTGTATGTCGTTCAAAATAGTCAAAGTAAGGGTGTCCTAGGGGTTAAGGTGCCTTTATTGCATGTCATTGTATCATTATGTTTCTGCACTCATTTATTCAGGTTTTTCCTTGAATTGTTTCTGTTCCTTCAGTTTAATTTGTCACAATGACAGTTACTCTTTGTTGAGTGGAAATCTGTGAAGTAATGTATGGCAGTATCTGCTTCCTGGGATCTAACAACTTTTTATATTTTTTGTGCTCCAGACACCCTTTGCAGTATTCATGCAGCATATATAAAGAGTTTACGGCCAGTGACAAGGCAGTCTGCAGAGGGCAGTGTGTGCCACATTTCTGTTGATGCTTCACAGCTCTGTTATATTCCTGCATGTGGGCGGTTTCTCTTTGGAAAATATAAAAGCCTCATAATCTGAACTGAATAATGTCATGAAAACATGCCAGCAGTCTGTGTATTTCAAAAATTGTCTGCTAATGTGGTGAGGACTCAGCCTCTTTAAAATCCTCCAAATAAGCCTTTGTTCTATAAAATATGTTGCACCAAAAGAACTCAGTTGTTGTGCACAGATAATGTTTCATAGTTCATCATGATATCACGTTCATTGTCATTTAACCCCATATTTAACCAAGATTCCAGCCCGTCTCAGACGTGTTCTTGAACGTCAGCTCATTTAACTGGTCGGTCAAAGTTTAAAGGAATAAGCTGAAGCTAAAAAGCACCTTGAGTGGTCTGAAGACTAGAAAGGCGCTAGACAAGTACAGTCCATTTACCGTTTAAATATTTATTCTAGCAAATTAACATTGTGTACCTCTGAGGTGAACCACATGCCCCCGCTCTCCTGGACATTAGAGGAAAAGGACAAGTTAGACAACAAAGCCAGTTTCTTCTTAGTTACATAACATCCATATCAATTCTCTTCCACTCCAACATTTTGTTTATTCGACTTTAAATCTGGAATCATGGTTATACTTTTAAGGAAACCCCAAGGGGCTTTGATAGACTCTAACTAAAGTCAGTTCCTGTTATAAAACAATGTGGTCAGGTCTGACGGAAAAAATGCTTCCAAGTAAACCTCTAATGCACTCCTGATTCCTCCATGTCATGAAGCGGCAGGCCTACTAAAATAGCATTTCCGCTCGGGGGTTATACTCTGCAGAGCATCCTGTGGAGGAGGAAGCAGACTGATGAACCTGGTGGCGAGGACCAAAGTCTTCTCGCTGTTTAGGCTTCGCTGCTCCCCCATCTCAAACACTGCTGTTCACGCAGTGTGGATATCAGTATCAGCCATCCAGGAAGCTTTATCTTAACCGCCTATTTATTCACTGCATCCTCCTGTGTCCGGGGAAAGGCCGGCAGCACAGCAGCAACTAACACACACACACACACACCTTTCAAAACACATATTGGCTTAGTGTCCTTTTGTCTTTTGGTTGCACAAAAGTGTTTAGTGTGTGCACACACAATGCAGGAAAACCACAATGAACAAGGACGGAGGAATGAAACTGAAAAGTAAACTCACCCCACCGTGCAGCACGGGTAGAGTCTCTTCTCAGTGAGACCTGAAATCTCAATACCATATGCACATTTTTAAATTTCCAGGCAAAGTTCAGCAGAAAAACAGTAAAAGAAGTTAAATGACTTTCACATACTTTTCTGTGGTTTCTTAAAACACAGCCACCCACCCATCCATCTGTTACTCCATGCACACTAAAATAAGCACTAACAAGATTTAGCTAATTGTATTTTCCATATTCAAAATATACATTTCTGCATGTAATAATCAGTGTGATGTAATCCTTTAATAATGAGGGTGACCTTGGAAAAAACTGGTGTGGTTTTTCTTGGTGCCATTGATCGGCCCGTAGCACAGCAGGTCTCTTGAGCATGAATTTTCCTGAGGAGCAAACACAACAGTAAACCTGTCGCTAGCAATTAAACATCCACTCCATCCATAAAAGTTAAAAAAAGAAACTTTGGTAATATAATTGGTCGCACTGAAAGAAGCTTGTATTTTGTCCAAACTCAATTTTCTCTTGATGATGACAGCAGTATTTCCCCCTCTAAATTCAGGAACTTAGAAAGTGTGACCTTGGAATAAGGTTATATGTGCAGTCTGAGAGTTCCCACATCCTAAACTAAACTAAATGGGGTTTTTGGAGCAGGTGTTTTGCAGATAGAATCCTACTGAGAACTTTTTTTTTTTTGCTTGGAAATATAAGGTTCTATCTGCTTAGGCAGGACAAAAATCAAGGATTTTCTTGAATAAAGTAGACTTACTAAAGTAGTCTTACTTTGTTTTAATACACTAAACACAGATTTAAACCAACCATGCAATTCATTTTACTAACAATGCAATTAAAACAATGCCACAAATAAAAAGATTAGTTTCTCTATGAATTTCTGCTGCTTTCTCTGCTTATTTTACATTATTTTTCTGTTTCTTACTGTACCTCTGTCTGCTGTTCATCTTTTCACTGCTCTTCTGTTCTCTTTTCTGATCCCAGATTTGCCTCCATTATTTATTTATTTATTTTTTTTTTTTGCTTGGACAAGCTAGAGTTATCACTGTCAGAGCTTTGAATATATTCCCTGTCATCAGTTTATGTCTGCTGAAGTACACATGGTGCAAGCTAAACAGCACAAAGCCAGTAGAGCAAAGCAGTAAAGCATGGTAGAGTTAGCATAAGATTACTTAAATGTTTGTCAACTAAACCTGAATTTATCTCAGATTTCTACATATTAAAACTCCATCAATAATTGCTGTTACCTCTAAACTTTGAGTTAATAATAACATTAATTTTTGATCACAAACATTAGCATGCAAGCTAGCATGATAGCTAATGTCAATAATCTGCTTTTCACCAAGTTCAAAAAATGACTCTCAATTTAATTGCCATCTGTAACAGTGTCATTTACAATTTCTGAAATAAAATCGTCAGATGTGACATTTTAAAACGTCAGATTTCACACAATTCCATGATCCTTTCAGCTCCTTTAGCCCCAGTCACAAAGCAGTGAGTTGAAGTACAGTAAGTTAGCACTGCTGATTGGTCCTGCTGATTGGTTCTTTGCAGGTAGAACTTTATAGAATCAAGTAAGAGAATGAGTTTGGAGATAGAACCTTTTCTTTTTTAAAATATGGGGGCAATAATAGATTAAACTAAAAATTAACCACCACAAAATGTTAATAACTTGTTCAAGAAAAGTTCCTTGTAACAAACTCATTTTTGATAAAAATGTCAGATAGAACCTTCTAAGATCACGAAAAGCAGGTCAGTGATTACCACCTCCCTCTGCAGTATAACCAAGTGTTTTTGACTATGGAAGTATTGAAACTGCTAAGTGTAAATCTCTGATTTATGTATGTTCAACAGTAGGACATTTTGTCCTATCTTGTCCAGCATTGATCGACACGCCATGAGAATTGCTAGACTGTTGAAGTGTGACATTTTGAGCCAGACATTGAGCTGCGTAAGGTCAGCCTAGCAACTAGGAGACATTATCTTGGTGAATATTGTGGTCTTTGATGAACATCTACATCAAAACAGAAATGGGCCTAAAAACGGCCCTTGTGGGACACCGTACATGAGATGAAGATTTATGCAGAGAGGAGACCATATAGAGTTATTTCTCAAAAATACAAATGCAACAGAGCTACACCATTAAAAAAGAGGTTCAAAGTTTTTCAAGTTTGTCTTAATAAAATACTGACAAGTCCATAAGTATTGTACACTGAAAAAGTGGTGGCTGCAATTGCTCCTCCCATGGCCATGAAGAAATCCCTTCCTAGTGCGATTCCAATGTAAGTGATGGGGGACACAGCCCTCGTTCTGTGCAAAAATGTATTCCAAAGTTTTAGCTGAAGCTAATATGAGGCAGTCTGAGTTTCCCCTGACAGTGTTTCATTAACAAACTCCTCTATACTTGTACTATGTACATGGTGTTGAAGCTCTAATCTTTTTCATCACCAGCATTTAATAATATTTCACATTGTGATATCATTAAATAAGCTACAGTATGAATAAGTATTATTCAGTGCAGGCTTTATTATTATGATTTTGATGTAACAGTGTTACATGGGGCAGCTTAGTCTGGGAGTGACAAGCCTGCTCAAGGATTACACAGGGATCAAATCAGGGCATTGTACATAGAGAAAAGAAAAGAAAATAGTTTTCCCTGCAGTGACTGATGCGTCGTCCTCCTCCAGATTCATGAGCTCATCACTCACAAAGTGCCGCATGGAAATCACATTGTCCACCTTCTGAAGGAGGATGAATAAGCCCATTACATACATTCAGATGATAGCTTGCATTCAAAGTTTTGAAAAAATATTTTCTATCATTGCATTACCGTAAGCACCTCTCTCGTTTCTATTCAGTTTGGATGATGTATTTGGCTTCACTCTGTTCAGAAGGCACATGGTAAAAACGCGAGCCAGCATGAATATATCATTGAGATCCCAGCAGTGTATTCAAAGGAGATGAAGAGGCTTGATAGACACCAACAATACATACCAACATGATGTTTCTGACTGTTGTGATAGAAACTTTTGCAGATTTAATTTGGCATGTGTCAGTATGTTTTATGATCAGCTCCCAGTATTATTTTTCATGAGACCTGTCAGTTTCTCTCTTTTTCCAGTTCACTTCAGATACCCCTGTTGACAATGTGCTCCAGCTAAGAACCTTAAGTCTAGTGTTATTTGATCAGAATAAAACTCAGCATTACTTAATATCATGTTTCACAATTTTGATTCTGAAGCTTTGTCTATTTTTAAACTTGTTTTTTTAGCTGTTTCTAGATTCTGCAGCCCTTTACTGTAGGTGAAAAACAGTTCAATTTCGTAACACAATGTGCATCATCAGCAGTTCTAAAATAAACATGCTCAATATAAATGTGATGTAGCTTGTGCTGCAAACAATCAATTACACCTGATATCTGACAGCTTTGCTCATTTTTTTCCAATACTCTGACGCTGTACTGAACAAACATTATGCTGAACGCAGGGCAGTGGGTGACAATAAGCCCAGCTATGTTCAGGTCAAGCTGCTACATCTCAATACTGCAGTCTACATTGAACATATGTATATTTTACATACTATATTGTTGTTATTTTTAATTGTCAACACAGAAAATGGGTGACAAAAAGTAAATAGATACAAGTGTCAAGCGGTTGTGACATAACCACCTCTTGACAAACCTTCCTTTAATTTACCAAAAAAAAAGTCCTTTCCCTCAAAAATATCCATTTCTATCAAGAGACTAACCTTTGTGTACTCAGCAGTCAGGCCAGAGTGACTTGAAAATGGAAAATATAACCAACAAAATGAATAAAACCATCCATAAAGGTTAATCATATGTGTTTCTAATTTAGAAAAGCACATTGATCATTTAATAATACTACAGTCAAAATGACTTTCACAGTGCATTGTAACCTATTTAGACTGTATACATAGCCTCGAAGACATAAAACAGGATTTACTGTAATCTAAATGTGAGCACACATTGCACTCCAAACTGCACTGCCCTGTGCTTATTTTAGACATTGCATAACAATGTTTCATAACCAAATTCTGTAAGCAGACAGGATGCTCATTATGTGATAAAATCATTTCAAATTCATATTCTATGCAGCCACTCTCTGCAGTGATGCTTTCGTACCATGATGTACAAGATACTAGATGCAACTCTGTCGTCTCTGCCCTCATCGATAAGGCATGTTTCTCTTCTGCTGTTCATCCACTGTAGAATATGGGATTGATCTCATGCATGCAGTGCTTTCTCCTCCATACGATACCTTCAGATTGTTTGTGTGGTTTTGTTTGTGTTTTCAATAATATCAGGAATATTATTTGGGATGTTTTGCAGCCCTGAAAGCTGCAGCTTTTGAGTGTGAATGCCAGTCTCAACCTCGGACTGTGAATTAAACAAAAACCTGGTTTATATGACAATGTTTCAGGAACGCGCTGACAGCAGTGGAAAGGCACTGATGGTTTTACATTCATTTTTAAATCTCATTTCTGGAAGAGAAAGAATAAACCTTCAAATACTAGAGGTCACACTGTAGATGTAATATTCAATCATCACATTTATGGCAGAAAAATACGACTCCTTCATGACACTCATGAGAAAGAAAGAAAGGCTATGATATGAAAGTCTCCCAATTTAAAAGACCATGAAATATTATGAGGAAAGACTGAGAAAGGTCACCCATAAATGCATGATTTCTTTTCCTTGTTTGTCTTGCACTGTATGCTAAAATTTCAACTATGAGAAAAACTACTTACATACACAACAAAGTGTGCTCCAAACCCCTAGTGTTTATTTTTGCTACTGTAGTCTGTGATAAACATTGTTGCATTACACTGCGGTGATGATGAAAGGGGTTTGGTTTTGTTAAGAAATCAGTAGCACAAACAACATTCAGTAAAACGTGGCATGACAACAATCAGTAAAATGTTGAATGTGAATATTCATATGCTTAGTAAGTGTTAAAATCTCAGTTTAGAGTTTGTGTGTTCATTTAGTTCTGTTTAAAAAAAATACATTCAAATGCTCTTTTGTCATATCTAAATAAAAGGCATACAGAGTAGGTCCTCTGCAGTCACACAGAGATGTCACATGCTGACCTTTCATGTTATTCATGCTAAAAGGAAGTCAGAGGTAATAAACTATGAACTATTAAAATACAGTTGTAAGGTGTGTGTGATTGTGTCTGATAGGTGTACTAACAGTCACATTGCCATAGTGTTAGATTAATGAAACACATATTTCATTTACATATTGCAAATACTTTTACTATGAGATGCTGGCAATTCAACTGTTGTCTACTGAATTGTCTGCATATTTGCCCAGCTGGTTAATCCTACTTAATACCACCTAAACAATAGCTATCTGAAACACTAAGCATGATTAACCTTTGCTGAATGCCACTTGTGTTTGCTAAAACACATTTTTTTTTTGCCATTTGTAACTCGAGGCTATGGCAAAGGCTTCTCTGAAACTGAGAAGGTTAACCTTTGGCTTTTCAGGACCATGGTCAGCTCAGGGTTCAATTTCAACTTTAACTTTAAGCAACGTCAGCAAATACAAAGAAATGTAGTGAATCCATCAGAATAAATGTAAAATTGTTCATTTAAAATAATTGATAAAATGTTCAGATAATCGTGGTTAAATAATATTTGGTGTGCATATGTGTGTATACACTCACGAACACATAAGCAAATCAGTTAGTAGTAAGTTTTTATATTTGAGATAAACTAGAGCCACGTAAGATGCAACAATGTATCTAACATTATTGAGAAAAAATGTAAACTATCCCTTTTCGCTTTTTTCCACTTCCATTCGTTTCCTCTTTTAACGTGCATTTTGATTGGTTCTCCCCGATGCTTCTAGCCAATCAGCCTCCGCCTGCTATGGAGGAAGGAATAAATGCAAGATGGCTCCTCATATAAAAACAGTCTTCTGGGTTGCTCTCAACGTGCAACAAAATAACTCTTTACAGCTTATCAGGTTAAAATATTTATCATCGAAGAGTTCTGAAGGGTAACTTGAGCTATACATTGATATGCGTATGGTTCTTGGCGATATCTTGTGGGTGAAGATACCGAAGAGACAAGAGGGACAACTTTGAAGCCATGAATTGGTGGTGAACTCACTCTCTTCGGTAGACAGAGTTGGGGTGGTCAGCACACATCCTGGGCCTCAGCTAGCTAGCGGTAGCCGCTAACTAGCAAATGACTTCATCTACTGTTATCTGCCGCATTGGAAACGTTAAACAGCAGAGAGGGAAAAGTCTCAAATTACTGGTTGGCTGTTGAATGTGGGACGTGAAAGGCCATTCAATAATTGACCATGGCTGTATCAAGGTAAGATTGGCTTAACGTTACGCCTATGCTGTTTTATCTGTCCGACTTTCTTTAACAATTAACGTTAGCTAGCTAACCTGCTAAAATGTGCTAGCTTTTTGGCAAAGAATGGCATGGCGACGGCCGACTAACGTTAGCCAGCAAACTAACATAGTGTAACGTTATGTTGTAATTTAATCACTATTCGTGGCACAGGTTCGAAGGCCAGGCATAGAATGGGCTCGCAACTCATTTTGGGCTCATGTTCACTGCAGGTGCTAAATGTCAGTTAAAATTAATTTTAGTTTTTCACAGTCCACTGCTGATGATCTGCTGTTAAGTATAGGTTAACTAACGTTATTGTGAAATTGTGTCAGAAAAGCCAGTTTTCAAACACGAGATATTACCATTGACCTGTGTAGAGTATATTAATGTTGGTCACCGGAACAGGGACACTGGTTAGTGACACAGTTTACTCAGTGCAAATCTAAACACACACGCTTAAGCTTAAATTGCAAGTGTTTACCTTGATGCTAAAGTCGTGGTAGTTTTTAACGTCACTTTAAAAATGTACCAATATTATCTTTTGCTAACAATGTTTAGATGTGTACTTAGCTAGTGTTTTCCGTTGTGATTGTTATGATAATTCCACGTGGTGTCAGTGGTCTTCTTTTGCATAGCAAAGTAGACCCATCTGTAGTGGAGTTTAAGTATTAGTGGTAGCTTACCTGGGGTCACGCACAGCACATCTCTAATCCATTCCACTTTATTAATAGACTGCTAATGACCTCAGTGAACAACTGGGATCATTAGACAGGTTACTTTGGTGCAAAGCCAAACAAGTAATAATACAAAATGGTTTTATCCATGCAAATAAATGTCAGTGTGTTGCCTTGAGAGCATTTGCCATAATGAATGAAATTGTGAGACTGATTTTTTTTTTTTTTTTTTTTTTAGAGTTTAATGAGAAAATGTAAAGATCATATTTATGTGCACAAACAAAGATTATGCTAATATATTCGGGTCTTCAAAGCTTAGAAGTGGTCTTTACACAGTAGAGCACCAAAATAGGATTAGAGGAACCAGCATGTTTGTTCAGTGCTGTGCATGGTGTGTAATGTTTCTGTTGTGCTTGTTTTTTGTAACCTCTCTTTAGACTAGATCGCTTGTTTATCCTGCTTGACACCGGAACAACACCAGTAACCAGGAAAGCAGCAGCCCAGCAGCTTGGAGAAGTGGTCAAACTCCACCCACATGAACTCAATAACCTCCTATCAAAGGTGTGTTTGATTGCTTAGTCCAAACAGTTTTTCATGGGCGTCCATAATATTATTGTATTAATATTATGTCAACCTGGGCATACTTGGTTGTCCCTGCAGTCAAATTTGTGAAATATTTATAACAGTGTAATTCTTGCTGGCAGGTCTGTACCATATTAGCACCTGGATTGAATTTTGTATGCAATTCTGACCCTGCAGCTGTAACAAACCACCTTAACGTATTAAGGGCAAATATTCTGTTTTGCATTGGCTGTTTTTTTCTTGTCTCTTTTCTAACCTTTATAGATCAGACAGTTTTCATTTAAGTTGTATGTTTAGTAAATTAAATCTATTTTCTGTCAATTATAAGGTCTTGACCTACCTAAGGAGTCCCAACTGGGACACTCGTATCGCAGCTGGCCAAGCAGTAGAGGCCATTGTGAAGAATATTCCTGAGTGGGACCCAGCCCCCAAGCCTAAAGAAGGTGAGCTTTTAGGCTTGTTCATTAAAATATTTAAATTGTCAAATTTGAGTGATGTTAAGCTGAGGCATACATGCCACATTAAACACTGCATTTGCAGTTGTTTTTGTGAAACAACTTTGTTGACCCTCTTCCCATTAGCATCCTGGTTTGTGAACAGGTGTAGAACGCTAATGTTTACTTTAGGTTTAGTCACAAGACATGTGATTGGTGTGTCTGTTTTGTGTGCTGTTTTTCCTGGCAGTTAGCAGATGATACAGGGAACTTAGGCATCCATTTGGTGACACAAAATATTTCAAAGATCAGCCTCAATTTTGATACAGGGCTAACTGATAACATGCAGGTTTGCTGTTCAAACACGTAATGCACTCTGTTAGTTGTGACCTGGAAAAGATAACCTCTACAGTAGGATCTCACACTTACTGCATTAGGTCATTGTGCAAAAAGACTTCACATTATACATTGAGAGACCATAACAATAGGAAAATTGTTCATGCTTTCTCCTCTTTTGTTTGACAAACAATAAAATTATGCATTACGGTCATCACATGATAAGGACTAGTCTTGAGAGAATGCACCTTTTGCTAGCCCAGTTACTCCATTTTGTCTCAGGCAACAGAACAGGGTTTAACCTGCTCACTTATTGTATTTCAGTGTAGCCAAACACAATTTAGATGGGACATGTTTTTGTTTTTCACTTGACTGTAGGATTGTAAAATGGTTATTTAATCGTGGCTCATAAATTCTGCGTATTAACCAAGGCTTACCTTGGTATTTCTTGGGCTGCTACATTAAGACCCTTGATCAAATCAGTATTTCTTTTTTTTTTTATCAAAAACTGACAACATAAACATTCATAAATATAGGTTAATGACAGATCGACTGTATTGCTGTACAAAATGAGTTCTCGCAGTGTGCATCAAAAAGAAGGCTTCGTAACATTTCTGCTGCTTGGTACACAACCAAAAGCTCAGGTTTTTTTTTTCCTGTCCTCAAAAAAATGTAAGACCTCAATTTTCAGATTCATCCATTGTGTAGGCTGTTTTCCCAAAAAGCGCTGTTTTCTTGGGTGGAAAACACAAGCTTGTTTTTGATGAAAGGCCTTAGTATGGACATGACCTCAGATTCATTAAGTAGTTAGAGGGACAAATGTGCATTTATGAAACACTTTTGTTTCCTGTAGAGTCTTGTGAAGACCTGTCTCCAGAGGACTCCTCTTGTGACCGGTTGACTTTCTACCACTTTGATATCTCCCGTCTACTCAAACACGGGGCCTCTCTGCTGGGATCTGCTGGCGCTGAGTTTGAGCTGCAGGATGAAAAAACTGGTTTGTAGTGATTCTTTATCGGTTTTTATGGTGGCAATAACCTCCACACTGTTACACTCTCACCCACATTGGGGGGGGGGGGATTTATACATCGTTACATTGTGTTAATTTATGTATATTGAAGCATGTAGAAAGGAACCCATTCGAACCATTAATATAATAGTAGGATGGTCATAGTTATTTAAGGCTAGTCTTGTTCAGTTGTGCCTGTCTTTGTGCTAATTGGGAGATTTTGAGTCTGTACTTTGCAACCTGTTGTGTTGTGAAAAATGGTTATTAGCTGAGACTGGACTACTGCAACATCATCACTAATATCTGAGGTTGATTCTGACACAAATACCACACAACCAGCGAGGCTACTTATCCATGAATTTGATTGCAATTTGAATAGAGAAAGCTTATCCTTATCGTTTTTGATGGTCATTTGAATTTGAACTTGCTGTCTGCTTGTAACTTCCTGCATTCAGTTGTTCTACCAGTCATTGCTTCTCTGTAATCTGATTTCACTTCCTTTTCAATTCAGTGGCATGGGAAACAGACGTTAACATTGCCAAAGCAAGTGTGAAATAAAAACAAACAGAAGAAATGTGCTATTAAAATATATGATGATGATGATGATGATAATGACTTACTTTTGTTGTCAGGTGAGATGGACCCGAAGGAACGTCTCGTCCGCCAGAGAAAGCTTCTTCAGAAGAAGTTAGGTCTGGACATGGGTGCTGCAATCGGCATGGACACAGAGGAGCTGTTCAACGATGAGGACCTAGACTATACCTGCCAACCCAGTGGGCTTAGAGCCCATGGAAGCAAAGCCACAGCTGGATCCAGCTCCCGCAACCACGTGGTAGGTCTCATTTTAGCCTCTTAGCTTTGATTCCGCAGACCGTTGAGCATGCACTTTGTGTCCTTTTGGTTCTTACTGCAAGCTGTAGCCTTCGATGGACTATAAAGTTGAAAAATATGTGAAGATAATCAGAAGTGTGAGGCAGGAAGTGGCAATGCAGTCAGTCAGTCAAACTTTAAAATGAATAATCGACTCTGTTTGGGTTTTTAGCCCCTTCAGGCTGCTGAGTTGATTGACTCAGAGTTCCGCCCAGGCATGAGCAGTCGTCAGAAGAATAAGGCTAAGAGGATGGCCAAGCTAGTGGCCAAACAAAGATCCAAAGACATGGATCCAAATGAAAAGAGGTAAGATTATGCACATTATGTACCAACATTCCTGGTTTGATAATGGCTGGAGACTTCAATCATCATATAACATCTCCATCTCTTAAAAGACAGACCTAAGTACAAATCCTTATACTAGCTCTTTTTATACATATAATATACATACGTATATTTCTGACCATCATACTTACCCATGCTGGCCGTGAAACTCGTGAAAAGCATGAACCGCGCTATCTGGAGCCAGTATTTGGTTTGTCCATTCTGGGCTACTGTAGAAACCTGCTCCCCATGTAGACATGTAGATTATTATTATTATTATTTTTTTTTTAAGGTTTTGACCCATTTCAGCTTGACAGATCTGGGCCTTTTTTATATGTAAAGTTTGATTGGTTCTAAAAGTGATTCACTGTGAGATCTCTTCACCCTTTAGTAACGACAGTTTTGAGGGTGAACCTGAAGAGAAACGAAGGAAAACCACCAATGTAGTTATTGACCAACCGGCAACAGAGCATAAAGTCTTAATCGACAACGTTCCAGATAACTCAAGTCTTTTAGAGGAGGTAAGCAATCAAAAACAATTCAATAACTCATTGATGTCAAGTCCTAAATCATTTAATTGCTATAAATGGTATAACTGACAATATAAAAAGTCAACATTCATTAATGATTAAACTGGGGTCTCATTGCTTTGTCTTTAGACACACGAGTGGCCTCTGGAGAGCTTCTGTGAGGAGCTCTGCAATGACCTCTTTAATCCGTCATGGGAGGTAAAAACAAAGCATTTTTATATTACGTGATACTTAATTTTAGCTGATAGTACACAGCTGAACATGAGGGGGTGGGCAGAGTAAAAGGTACAATCTCTGATCCAATTGTAAACAAAATGTTGCCAAATTGATTGACAGGTCTTTTTAATACACAGTTATATGGTCAAACTATTTACTGAGCCTTTTTTTGAAGTTGCCAACGAAACTCAATTTAAAACCTTCTTTGTATGTATGTATGTATGTATGTATGTATGCAAAATAAATGTAAACAAATAAAATTGTATTGTATGCGGTTGTTTACAGGTTCGTCATGGTGCAGGCACAGGTCTTAGAGAAATCCTCAAGTCCCATGGTGCTGGGGGTGGAAAGCTGGTGGGAAGCACTGCAGAACAGGTATATCTTAATCTTATCCTCAGGTTTTCAACGTTTTTCGGTGAGAATTAAACTTGACAAGAACTGTGTGATGTCTTGGTTTAGATGTTGCGGCAGCATCAGGAGTGGATAGAGGACCTGGTCATCCGGCTGCTCTGTGTCTTCGCTCTGGACCGCTTTGGAGATTTTGTATCCGATGAGGTAGGTCTTTTTTTCGTTTGTTTTTTTTGTTGTTTTTGTTTTTTTTTGCCGGACAACTGAACAGAACATCTTAGGATGCTAAAAGTTACTGAGATTTTATAGTTGAGTCACATGTGCAAGATGAGACATGCAGTGTAGTAAAGGTGAGGACATGTAACGAATCATCCTGATTGACTTTGTTCATATCATGGTTATTCATTCAGGAAATATGTCATTGGCCTTGTAATGTCTTTATTGGTCATAGTTTCAGTTGTATTTATATCTGTAGGTAGAGTCTCAGTGACACTATAGCGTTCTCATTGTGTGAGAACCATCAGCGCTATCACAGTTTAACCAATATGTAATCAAACGGCATCATATGTCATTTATGCTGGTGTGGAGTGTAACTAGTCAAACAGATAAATGTATGCCCTTTTTAAATCTTTTTTTTTTTTTCCCCCTGTGTTTCTGTACTATATCGCTCTCCCTTTGCCAGGTGGTGGCTCCTGTCAGGGAGACGTGTGCCCAGACGCTCGGTGTGGCCCTTCGCCATATGAATGAGAGTGGTGTTTCCATGACAGTTGACGTCCTGCTGACGCTGCTAAAAGAAGACCAGTGGGAGGTCCGTCACGGAGGCCTGCTCGGGATCAAGTATGCCCTGGCTGTCCGACAGGTACCACCCCTTCTGTGTGTATATCATGAGCCTTTAAATAAGCATATTCGTTTTGAGTGCCATATGATCATGAATATAAATTGTGAAGGTTGGAGGATATGTGCATGGACTAAAAACTTTTTTTTTTTTTTTTTTTTTGGTGCAGAAGCATATGTGCTTCTTGTGGAGAGATGTCACTGTAAAGGCCACACTTTCTGATTTCATACCCTTTCATCTATGCTCATCTTCATCTGTCTGTTCCTTTGTGACTCAGGACCTGATCTCTGTTTTACTGCCCCGGGTGCTCCCAGCCGTCACTGTAGGCCTACAGGACCTAGATGATGATGTCAGGGCCGTGGCAGCTTCAGCCCTCATCCCTGTAGTGGAAGGCTTGGTACAGCTACTGCCCAATAAGGTCAGAGAGAAAATAGTAATTCGTTTTTTAACAATATATCCTCATCGAGTTTCGGTTTGTGTCTGTCAACTATAGGCAGTTTATTTTTCACATTGTCCTCATTGTGGAGGCCTTAATTTAGTCGTGAAATTCTGTGTCTCTCTCAGGTACCCTTCATCGTGAACACACTATGGGATTCTCTTTTGGACCTTGACGACCTCACTGCTTCCACCAACAGCATCATGACATTGCTGTCCTCGCTGCTCATCTACCCGCAGGTTCGACAGTGCAGGTCAGTCTCAGGGATGTTCACACAATAAATGCTACTGCTTCAAAATCATGTTTTAATAGCATAGCAACATAGTGTCTCTAAAGAGACACTATGTTGTGATTTAGAGATTAATATGAAGGAAAAGCAATGATGAGTACCATGAAGGGAATACTATTGTGCATGGGAGGCGGTTTTCCCAAGTAGCTTTTTTGCTTCTTTTTTATTTATTTATTTTTTTTATTCGATGCCACAAGAAGCCCACTGTTGTGACTTGGCTCATCTATTGTCATTATGCTGAAGATAGGCAAATTGTCTCCTCTGTATTCTGCGGTTGTGTGTTAGGTGGAGTACCGGCACTGTGTTATGAGGTTGTGTGCTTTTATGTAAATAAAGTTCAGATAATGCACCCCGCCACTGAGCAAACTTGCTACAAACTCACAATTGGATGAGCACTGACTCTTTGAGTTTAGGAAGGGGTTAAGTTTATACCCTTTTTAATAAGGCATTATTTAATTGTGTGGGTTTTTTTTGTTTGTTTTTTTTTTTAAATTTATTTATTTTGTGCTTTTAATGATCTTGCATGGCCCTTTCTGAATCTGTATTTATATTGACATACTTTCTTGTCCACTCTAGCATGCAGCAGTCATTAACAGTCCTGGTCCCTCGGGTTTGGCCGTTCTTGAGGCACACTATATCATCAGTAAGACGGGCAGCATTGGAAACCCTTTTCACGCTGCTGTCTAAAGCTGACCAGGTAAATTTGACTAAGAATAATTGGCTAGTTATGTAATATATGGCAAAGTACTTGTCAATTGTTTTACATACAGGATTTAACACTGTTACAATTTAAGTATATGTTGTTTTTGGTTTTTTTCATAACTACCAGCGTTACTGTCAAAACTTTTTTTTAGTTCACAGCTTCAATGCTGGCTAATGTGTTGCGTGCCTAATAATAAGGCAATGTTTTATGTTTTTTGTTCTTCAGAGCTGTGCAATTTGGATCAACCCCATCCTACAAGATATGCTCCGGCACATCTTCCAGTCCTGCATACTGGAGAGCAATGAGGAAATACTTGAACTGATCCAAAAGGTTTCTTGCATGACCTGCACTACGACTTCATCAAGTTATTAAGATGGCCTAAGTTTGATTATTGGACACAAGTGAAACAACACATTTCTTCCAGTTCCCATCATAATGGATGTCTCACTTTACTTTCCATTGTATATGGATGGCCTTTTTATATCTTGCCTTGATTTTGTTAATGTGTGTCACTGTGTGCAGGTGTGGATGGAGCTGCTGTCGCAGGCCCCTCAGCAGTACGTGGTAGCAGCCAGCTGTCCATGGATGGGCGCCTGGCTTTGTCTCATGATGCAGGCCTCACACATTCCCATAGACCTGAACATGCTCCTGGAAGTGAAGGCCCGCTCCAAGGTTGTACACTTTATTCATAGCTAAATAAGACTGAAGAGTAAAAGTTCTTATGTTGTTCTATTCTCAGCTGATCTTTTGTATTTATAGTGTATGCGGGTGTGTAGGCGTTATGTCCTCAAATGCAAACTGAAGCTCCATTCGAAGAACAACAGCTGCTAGTTGGTAGCAATTTTAGACAATGAAATGAATAATGAATGAATAATATTTTACATTTCAAATTTAGGAAAGCAAATCTAAATTGTATAAATATCTATACATGCTGTGTACCATGCAACACATCTGATGTAACAAAAAAAAATCTTAAAGGTCAGTACAACATAACTCAGGATGGTAGGCCGTTTCTGTTGCAAATTATATCAACAAGTTCATACATATAATAAAAGTGACTTCAAGACATCATACAAAACAAATGCACCTTTCTGAGGTTGCTAGGCAACAGACTAGCAGACAGCGTGAAGATAACAGAAGAATCTTACAGCTGTGGCCTGCATGTCTGTATGTTTGAGCCAGAGGAGCTTTAGCAACCTGAACATCCTGTAGGAGGAAATAAAAATACAGCAGAGAAGCCACATTCAACCTAACAAGTAACTTAATAGCCAGTTTCTCGATTTGAAATGTGGCTGAATGCTGAGGGAGAATGAATGCAACTGGGAACAGCTTACTTTGCATGCACCAGATCAGTTCAACATGTTTTTGCAGCAGAGAAGGAAACCAATGTTTAATTTAGTGATGGCAACAAGCTGCTTATTATGTTGCCTGCCCAAAGCGACACTTATAATGCCACATGAATGCCACATGATTTTTTTAGTTAATGTAACTTTATTAATTAATGTTGTATTGATGCAGCAGGATAAGGCTGGTTCAAAGGGACGTCAGGGGACGAGTCAGGTGAAGGAAACGGTCCAGGAGTATATAGCAGGTGCAGAGACGGTGACGGATGACCCAGTGACGAGGGACTATGTTGTGGTTCGTGCTCGCCTCATGGCTGCCAAGTAAGTTTTTGATTGTTGCATTAGAAGGAAAAAGTTCTGATCTTTAGGTGAACTTGTGACTTTCTCTCAAGAAATAAAGAAACCAGAATTGCCAGATAAATTAATAATAAAAAGCAGATAAAGATGCTAACAGTTCTCACAGTGTTTCCCTGCTCTCTTTGTATCTTTAATCCAGATTGCTGGGAGCTCTGTGTGGGTGTATCTGTGACCCTCAGCTCAATGCTGCATCTCAGGAGATCCGACCAGCTGAGTCTTTAGGCCACCTGTTGCTTTTCCACCTCAACTCCAAGTCAGCCCTGCAGCGCATAGCTGTGGCTCTGGTGCTTTGTGAGTGGGCTGCAGTGCAGAAGGTGAAAAGCTCAGACACGGAAACATCACAAATTGGACACTTTTTGGATGTAGTATGAGCATAATAGAATCAGAGGCTGAATACTTTTATTTACTTTTTCATTGTCTCTCTTTCAGGATTGTCAGGTGGTGTCATCCATGGTGCAGCCTCGTCTTTTGGCTATTCTGTCAGAGCAGTTGTACTATGATGAGATTGCCATCCCCTTCACACGCATGCAAAATGAGTGCAAGCAGCTCATTGCACTGCTAGCTGATTCCCACATAGACTTGCAAGACCGCCTCAATTGTAGCGTTTTCACTATTGATCAAGCCAATGAACTGGTACGTCCAGCCACACACATGCGCACACACACATAAGGAACATTGGACTTGTTCGGATGAAGCAGAAACCTTTTCACTGTAATCCCTAAATCAACTAAATCTAGGTAAATAGACGGAGGGATATCACGCCTGAACTAAACCGTAAATTATTTTTGAACAGGCATGTGGCATGACTAGGCATTTTTCTTGTCATAAATCTGTAAATAAACATTGTGTTTTATTTAGGAGCATATTTAAAATTTTGAAAGTTGAGTATATAACATCATGATGAAAGTATATGATGGCCATTCCCATCACCATAAGTTGTTGCAGCAGTTTTTGAGTTGATACCATCTTTACACAGATGTGGTGCAAAATCTGACTATTTTTGACCACTCAAATTGATAAAAATCCCTCCAAAATACCACATTAAGACTCAAAGACCTTGAGGAACACCAGAAAAACTCATGCTGTAATTTGGTAACTAACTTGAGACATTTCTGTAAGAACTGCATTTTTGGGCTATTAATGACTACTTGTGTTCTGGAAATTGCTCAGAAACCCCCTTATTGTCAACATACCTAGGAAAGCCATACATCATCTGAATGGCCTAGGTCTCTAGATTGTGGTTGTCAAGTTTCATGAGGCTGTGATTATCCTAGAGGTCACAATAGGTCATTTTATACAGTGAGGTCAAGTTTAAAAATGTTTCACTACAATGAAATGGCTACTATGGGGACTAACATCATCACACATGTATACAATTGGGCTCATTGAATCCACATGAGTCTCAGCTTTCCAGTCATACCCAATTTATGCAATTCCAATACTGTTTAGTAGTATGCAGAAATATTCAAATACACAATTTTTAGACTAGGCAAAAATAACACATTTATACTGCATGCAAAAAACTGCATGCTTTTTGCCCAAATCTGCATGGGATTAGCATAAAGTGGGCATATCCATAAAGGGGAGACTCGTGGGTACCCATATAATCCATTTTCATTCAGATATATTGAGGTGAGAGGTCAAGGGACCACTTTAAAAATGGCCATGCCAGTTTTTCCTCGCAAAACTTTTGCCTAAATTTGGAGCGTTATTTAGCCCCCGACAAGCTAGCATGACATGGTTGCTACCAATGTATGCCTTAAATGATCTAGTTTCATATGATACCAGTATCTTCACTCTAGCGCTGAGCCCGCTACAGCCTCTGAAAGACATTAATGTCGGCTGAGGACATAAGCATCCTAGTTTAGTTAAAGAGGTTAAGACTTTCAAGGTATTTGACTGCTATTATCATGACAGGTTTATATTTATATCATCCAACTATAACTTATTTTGCTGTCATGGTCTTTACTTCCTGAACTGACAGCGTTGGTAATGGTTTGGTACCCAGCTGATTCTCAACTTCAAAGGTCAATGGATGTTGCACTCTGTAACAGATTGCGCGCATTCCAGTCACTCACATTCTCCCCCTGCTTGTTCCCTAGGTAACCACCATCTTTACAGAGTCAACAGCGGGTCTGAATGTGACGTCCAAACAGTGGCAGGCACTGGACAGTAAACGACAGCAGGCTCAAGCAACAGTGACTGAGACCAACACAGAATGGCAGCAACTGCATCTGCGCGTCCACATGTTCACAGCCTGTGCAGTGATTAACCTGCAGGTGCTTCCTGACAAGCTCAACCCACTGGTCAGGCCTCTGATGGAGACCATCAAGCGGGAAGAGAACACCCTGATCCAGGGATATGCTGCTTCTTTTATAGCCAAGCTGTTGCAGCAGTGTGCTGGACGCTCGCCCTGCCCCAACCCCAAGATCATCAAAAACCTCTGTGCCTCGGCCTGCGTGGACTCTGCGACCACACCCTCATCTGCTTGTCCCGTACCCCCCACACAGGAAAATGCCAAAGGTAAGAGTTGTTCAAGCTTGACTAAAATTACTGAAAATATGCCCAACTTCACTCAGCTACCAACAGGATTTCAAAATTGGGTTTTCATTGACATTTTAACCATTCCACTGATGTTCTTAAAGAGTGACTTATAAATACACAACATAATGTCTGTTTTTTTTTTTTGTTTTGTTTTTTTGTATTTGTAAAATGAAAAGTTCAATAGCAGCCCACCAATAATCATTTGTCAACACTGAAGAAGTGCTTGCTTGCATACTACTGACCACATTTCTTTCTCCTTATTTCTCATGCCATTAGGCGTTGGGTTGGAGAAAGACTGCATGCATCACATGGTCAACAAAACCAGAGGCATCATCACCCTGTACCGTCACCAAAGGGCAGCGTTTGCCATCACCAGTAAGAGGGGGCCAGCCCCTAAAGCCCCAAAGACCCCCACCACAGAGCTTCCTCCTGGCAGCACCATCAGCACTGATAATGATGAGGTACAGAGGGCTACTAAAGTACGTTTTCCTCACATCTGGGTCATATCGACAACAGGTTGTGTTTACCCTTTTATATATATGATTTGTTCCTTTTTAGAGCAAGAAGCCATTTCTTATTCAAAGACGAGGGGCAGAGTTCTCCCTAACAACGGTTGCCAGGCACTTCGGTGCAGACCTCACCAAGTCTCTGCCATACCTATGGGAGAACACAGTGGGCCCACTGAGGACAGTGGTGACTGAAAATCAATGCATTGGTATGTTGATTGGCATGATCAGATTTTAATCTTGGATAGACATTGGTAACAGCAATTTCTTTGCTTATTTTTTGCCAACATGGCAACCACTGTCTACACTGTTTGTGTGTTGTGTAAGAAGGTCAAACACTGGACCAGCAAGTATAATTGGCTTGTAGACTTTTTGCCTTTTTAAATGGATTTTAATCAAACTAACTGTAGCATTTTAGATGCAAAATTCTGTTTGAATTTGTAATTGTCTCAAAACGATTCACAGCACTTTGCACTCAAACTTGTTTTTTAGCTTATGATTTGGATATAAGTATCTATGATCAGTTATAAGAAAGATTGCACTTCTGTGTATCTGTGCATATTGATTCAAGTCACTTTGGATAGATAAAGATAATCCACTTGTATGTATGTAGTCAGTACTCTGAATCACTGTGTGTCTATTGTGTGTTCTAGATAGGCAGGCCCAGCTGGAGAGGGGAGACACTACAGCTCAGGAACTGGTCAACTCTCTACAAGTGCTAGAAGTCATGGCTGGGGCCATGGCTGCTGAACTCAAACCTTTGGTAAAACTGCTAATCCACAAAGACTGTTCTACTGTACTTTTATACCACCATTTTACTGAAGTATTATCACTGATTCCAATTCTGATTGCATCTTATGACGAGTTAACAGTTAAATATTGTTGTTGAATTGTTTCTTTGACCATCAAAAGGTCTGTCTCAAAGTTAATTTACAAGAGTAATGGAACAGTATTTAGCATGGAAATTCATAAAGGCATCTTAAAACAACTACCTATTATGATGCACGCTAATTATTTAATGTTTCTCTTCTGTTTGTTTTCTTTTCTTTTCTCTAGCTACTGGAGCACCTTCCCCATCTGTTCACCTGCCTGCAGCACCCATACACAGCAGTGCGTCACATGACAGCACGCTGTGTGGGTGTGCTCAGTAAGATAGCAATGCTGGAGACCATGAACAGTTTCCTTGAGTGTGTACTCCCCTGGTTAGCTGATATTGGTGACTGCACCAAACAGGAGGGCGCCATCGAGGCTTTAGCCTGTATCCTTCACACGGCCACGTAACTTTATATTCAGTTTTCTTACCTAGCACAATATAAATGCAACAGATATGCACTGATGATCTTTTAAGACTAATTGTTAGGGTGAAAACAGTGTGGGGATGTTATGTGTAAGTTGTACAGGCTCAAAGCATCGACCTTGCAGTTGGTGCTGTGTTATTTCTGTACAGTGCTGTCCTTGACTAACATCTCTCCAGGTGTCATGGAGCAGCTGGATGTAGACATTGTACCCTACATTGTGCTGCTTGTAGTACCAGTGCTGGGCCGTATGAGTGACCCCAGTGATAGCATTCGTTTCATGGCCACACAGTGCTTTGCTACACTCATCCGCCTGTTGCCCCTAGAGGTATGAGCACACAAAGAGAAGGCTAAAATGCAGTATTTATTCAAAGTTAAGAATCTCTGCAAAACAATTAGATCAGTCAGATCAGCTAATACACTAATAACAATGTGATTATCCAGTGGTTTGCTTCTAAAGGTTTTTTTCCCTCTCGTCTACCAGGCAGGTATACCGGACCCTCCAGCCATGTCCGCTGACCTGATCCGCCAAAAGGCCAGAGAACGCCACTTCCTGGAGCAACTACTGGATGGCAGAAAACTGGAGAACTACAAGATCCCTGTGCCCATTAAGGCTGAGCTCAGGAAGTACCAGCAGGTGTGTGTGTGTGTGTGTGTGTCCGTTTGTGTCCGTTTTCAGGGTCCACAGCATCTCTGTGATACTTCGTCAAGCATCAGATAAAGGATGCCCAACCTGTGTTTTTACACATTTAAACAACTCCTGGAACACTTAATTGTTTTGTGAATGAGCTGCCTCTTCACCTCGTCTGATCATTTTTTGCCAGATTTAAGAATAAGGTTTTGCTTTAATTGCTGCAGGCTGACAATGTAAGAAGCAGAGACAGTGACAACAAATGGTTTTCTTTACAGATTGAATTAAAAGCAGTCGAATGGAGATAGGGTATTGTGTGCAAGTGCATTCTAGAAATGTTAGTTGCTGGCAGCTTTGCTGAGACCAGGCATCAATCTCTTTAATGGAGCAGTGCAGAAATCCAATTTAAATGCTACTACCATTATTAGTACTATTGGTCACCTCACAGCTGCCAGGTCCTCAACCACCCAACGTTAAGTGACTCATGTCACTCTGAAACCAACTACAGTTAAAGTGGATAGGCTGATTTTATGTGTATTTTTGTGAGCAAATATTTGTGTTGGTATTTCATTGTGGAGCTCTGTATCATCTTGCAGGATGGAGTGAATTGGCTGTCCTTCCTGAACAAATACAAGCTGCACGGGATCCTGTGTGATGACATGGGCCTCGGCAAGACGCTGCAGTCCATCTGCATTCTGGCAGGAGATCATTATCTCAGGTACTGAGTCCAAACAGCACTGTTATTATTGTTTGACTTTCAACTCTATAGTATCAACACACTGACTCACCTCCTCTGTCACTGAGCACGATATATTGTACCATTCAGAAGCAACATCACTCATATGATTGTTTCCTCTATAGCAACTTCACTGTATGATCTGTGTGACTCGTTAGGAACATTATAATTGAATAGTAGAATATATGTACAAATATATATATTATCCATTTAAGCAGTTTATATGCTGGTGTATGTAATCAATGTCAGATATTAATACTACTATTACTACTAAATCACAAAGGATTGAACTACTTCATCATAATAATCATTAAGGCTTGCTTTCTTTCTTTCCTTTTTTTTTTTTTCAAGTTAATGTAAACAATGTATAATGTCTTATAATTGTATAAGACGCCATTTGTTTGACTGCAATGAGCCTGCCACATGCTGTGCTGTGCTGTCAAACAATAGACAAAGCAGGGTTCGACTGGTTCAACATCAACATTGATTTGATCTCATTTTGATCCTTGTTCTTCAAACATAAGGACACGTGTTTTGAAGCGCTGCTTAAGAAAACTTGACTCAGCTTTCTGTGTTTGATGTCTATTCAGAGCACAGGAATTTGCTAAGACTAAGGCTGCAGACTGCAGCCCCATGCCCTCTCTGGTGGTGTGTCCTCCCACACTGACTGGCCACTGGGTGGATGAAGTGGGCAAGTTCTGCGCCAAAGAGTACCTCAACCCACTGCACTACACTGGGCCTCCTACAGAACGAATGCGGTAAAGCTTAGGCTTTTCTCCTCGCTATAAAATCTGTCAGTATACACAGAATTACAGTGTACAAAAGTACAGTGGAACAAAGATGTTCAGGAGAACAAAGCAATTTTTTTATGTTGGTTTGGATTCATTATTATACAATACCTTTTTTTTTTTTTTTAAGTTTTACCTAGACACAAGACACATCTCATTTACATCCTCTTAACAAATTTCAAGAACCTAAACAAACATTTACTTTTCCAGGTTGCAACACCAAGTTAAAAAACACAATCTTATAGTAGCCTCTTACGATGTTGTACGGAATGACATCGACTTTTTTAGGTGAGTATCATTCTGATTATAATGTCTTTGTGTTTTGGAGGTAGATGCTCAGTTTTTAATATGAACTTTTTTCTACTTTTTTAGAAATATAAAATTTAATTACTGTATCCTTGATGAGGGTCATGTCATCAAGAACGGGAAAACCAAACTTTCTAAAGCCATTAAGCAATTGGCTGCCAACTTCCGAGTCATCTTGTCAGGAACGCCCATTCAGGTGAGGTGTCGTTTTAGCTATCAAACAGATTTGGAATGTGATATTGTATATCTTTCCTTGTATGTTTAGTAGTCAGAGCATGAATATTTTCCACTCTGTTTATCCCTAGAACAATGTCCTGGAGCTCTGGTCGTTGTTTGACTTCCTCATGCCAGGCTTCCTTGGAACAGAACGGCAGTTTGCTGCTCGCTACGGTAAACCAATCCTGGCTAGCCGTGACGCCAAAAGTTCCTCACGGGAACAGGAGGCAGGTATGTGAGCTTTCTTTTTGTCTTTAAAAATATATTGCAGTTGTCTGAATATTACGTTTCCTAACATCCTATTTCTATTAAGAGGCTTATTAAGGGTAGGACATTAATATTGGTTTCTCCTTTTAGGTGTCCTGGCGATGGAGGCCCTGCATCGACAGGTGCTTCCCTTCCTTCTGAGAAGGATGAAGGAGGATGTCCTGCAGGACCTTCCTCCTAAAATAATTCAGGACTATTACTGCAACCTGAGTCCTCTACAGGTACTCGTGGCCCCCAACAACTGTCTAATAGGCAATTACTTGCCATTGCATTATTATAGTGATCTGGGATAATAAACTTGTTCTGCTGTCTTCTTCTGTTGACAAAAGTAGTTAATAATATTAAAGGCCAGCTAAAGGCCTTCCATATAATTTTAATACATGGTAAATGGGATGTATGCTCACGTAATTCTAGGTTAGAAGTAATGTGACTACAACTGGATAATGGCTCAACCTTATTGTAACAACTTGGTATGCTTTCTCACTACCTGCAGGTTCAGTTATATGAAGACTTTGCAAAGTCTAGAGCCAAGGCCAGTGTGGAGGACAGCATCTTTACAGCCTCTACAGAAGAGGAAGAAAAGCCTAAACAGAAGGCCACGGGCCACGTCTTCCAGGTACAGCTTTTTTTGTTTTTCTAGAGATTTCTCTTGCTGGCATCAATTGTAAATCTGCTCTGAAACGATAGTTAAAGGTGTCCTAAGGAGTTTATAGTGTGTATAACTGTGTGTTTGTGTGTAACCTTGAGGTCTCACAAATGTGTTGAATGCATTTTCTGGAAAGTAAGTAAACTTTATTTGTAAAGCACTTTTCACAGACAAGTCACAAAGTGCTTTACAAAAACATTAGCATACAAGAAAGAAATAGATAAAATGACCACCCGAGCCACATGAAGACAGTGTAACTAAAAACTCGCTACATAATAAAAATACACAATAGATATACAGTACATAGTTAAAATATACAATAAATTCATAGTGCGTAGTGTGACGTGAGACCGTCTATTTGACCTAGTGAGCAATCTTGCGGCAGCATTCTGTATTGCCTGCGGGCGAAAAAGTGAGTTACTATAGTCGATGAGAGACGAGATAAAGACGTGTACAAGCATCTCTAATTCAGCAGTTGAAACTACAGATGTTGGTTCACTAATATTGTGGGGGAAAAAACAAGATCTGGTCAGCTGTTTTTTAACATGGGTGTCGAACGACAAGGATTGATCAAATACTACCCCTAAATTACGCAGGTTGGAGGTTTTTCTGGAGCAACAGTGCCTTCCAGTCTCTAATAGCATTAAGGCAGTCTAGGAGCCTATATAATCTAAAAGCCTCACTGGGTTTGAATGAGAAGTGGAGTTGGATAACATATGCAAATAAATGATAAGCAATGTTAAATCTATTTATATTTGCTGGCTTTAGGACAGATCATAGAGAGTAATATCTTCCTCATAAAACCAATGTTCTTTTTGAAACCAGCATTGTTTACATCTGTGTTTAGTTGCTAGCAGTCTTCTTCTTCCCTGCCTTTTGTTGGTTGCTGCGAATCTTGGCGCATTACCGCCACCTGCCGATCACTGTATAATGTGTCAGGTGTGTTCATAGAATGCATTCTGATTTTGGATAAAACCTTTTGTTTCACAGAGCAGATGTGTAGTGGTTTGGAATCAAAGCATTAACTGTTAATAGTTACTGTTTGCCTTAATGTCTTGCAGATGCATCTCATTATGACCATACAGTGATATTTACCTTCACTACTACATTCTTTCAGGCGCTGCAGTACCTGCGAAAGCTGTGTAACCACCCGAGCTTGGTCTTGACCACGCAGCATCCGGAGTACAAACACATTATTGAGCAGCTGGCAGGTCAAAACTCCAGCCTGCGGGACATTCAGCACGCACCCAAACTCTCCGCTCTCAAACAGGTAATGTGCTGGGAAGTCAGCTTTTTAGATCATCTGCTTGTGTGGACCACAGTTTGGAATATGCTTCATTCATGCTTTTCAACGTTTACTTGTAAGTAAATGCTTGGATAAGAATGGAGATTAAAAAAAGAAAGCAGTAACGACTACACACATTTCCTGGTGAAGAGTTGGTATAGCAAGTGTGTTTTTTTTTTTTTTTTTTTTTTTTTTTTTTTATATATAAAATGTTTAATGCGACCCATGAGAACACATTCAAGATTGTACTATTTCACCCTTGTGCAGAACTAAACTGTACTGATAACCTCTCCACTGTCTCATACTGTGCCTCTCACGTGTTTTTCTGTTCTCCAGTTGCTGTTGGACTGTGGTCTTGGTGGTGGTGGAGGATCAGAGGGGGGCACTGAAGCAGTGGTGGCCCAGCACCGTGTGCTAATTTTCTGTCAGCTAAAGAGTATGCTGGATATTGTGGAGCATGACCTGCTGAAACCCAAACTGCCCTCTGTCACCTACCTGAGGCTAGACGGCAGTGTGCAGGCCGGCCTGCGCCACTCCATCGTTTCCAGGTCGGTGGATTGATTCATATAGTCGCTTTCAACAAATTAGAAGTTTGGTTGAGAACTCCACCTCGTGCTGCCTGTTATTGAATGTGAGCTGCCACCAAAGTCCAATTGTTTTCCCTGGCTTTCTTCTCTCTGAATCTCAGGTTTAACAATGACCCATCCATTGACGTGCTGCTGCTAACCACTCATGTTGGAGGTCTGGGTCTGAACCTGACTGGTGCAGACACTGTGGTGTTTGTGGAACATGACTGGAACCCCATGAGGGATCTGCAGGCCATGGATCGTGCCCATAGGATAGGACAGGTACTGTTGTTAGATACACTTTGCATACTGCAATGGACATGTGCTCTTGTAAACAGTATGGACCATGTCCTGAAGAAGAAGAAGACTTTATTTATAGAGCACTTATCAAAACAAAGTGCTTCACAACAAGAGATATAAAATACCACAGTGAATGACGAAATATAAAGAAATTAAATACACAAAAGCAATAAAATAAGCAGTAAAATAAACAGCCAACTCAGGTAAAATCAGGATATGCTTTCAGATAAAAATGTGTTTTGAGACTAGACTTAAATGAAGACACTGACTCAGACAGCCTAATGTCTTCGGGCAGGTTGTTCCAGAGCCTCGGGGCCCTGATTAGAAAAAGCTCTGTCCCCTTTAGTTTTCATCCTGGACTCAGGAACAGACAGGAGACCCCTGCCCGAAGATCTCAAACTACATGACGGTTCATAATGGATTACAAGGTCTAAAATATAGTCTGGAGCCAGGCCATGAAGAGCCTTAAAAGTAATCAACAAGATCGTAAAATCAATCCTAAAACAACAGGTAGCCAATGTAAAGAGGCTAAAACAGGTGTTATGTGGTCGTACTTCTTAGTCCTCGTTAACAGCCTAGCAGCTGAGTTCTGTACAGTCGTGTCAAAGTTTTTTGATTAAGACAAGTGAACAGGCTGTTACAATAATCAAGGCGTGAGGTGATAAAAGCATGTACAACAGTTTCTGCATCACTAAGATTTAAAATAGATCATATTTTTGCAATATTTCTGAGGTGATAAAAACATGATTGGACAAGCTTAGTGATATGTTGCTCAAAACATAAATTGCTATCAAACAGGACACCAAGATTTCTTGCAACAGGCTTGATATGTTATGACAGGTTACCAGTCAGTATTTGTTTAGTGACGTGTTGGGGCCCAATAACAAGGATTTCAATTTTATTTCAGTTGAACTGAAGAAAATTTATCGACATCAAATTGTTTATGTCATACAGGCAGTCCTGCAGAGAACTCAGTGTACTAAGGTCAGTGGGCTTGACAGGGAGGTACAACTGCATGTCATCCGCATAACAATGAAAAGAAATACCATGTCTGCGGATTACATCACCCAAAGGCAGCATGTACAAGGAGAACAGTATTGGTCCCAGAATTGAACCTTGAGGCACATCGTACTTGATATGGGAAAAGGATGACATGAAGTTATTAATGCTGACACAGAATTTCCTATTGGACAGATAAGATGAGAACCAGTCTAGTGCAGTGCCAGATATGCCCACCCAGTGCCTCAGTCTATCTAAAAGAATGCCATGATCAATTGTATCACAGGCAGCACTTAAATCCAGCAGCACAAGAATTGAACACATGCCTGCGTCTGCATTCATTAAAAGGTCATTGGTGACTTTGAGAAGGGCTGTTTCAGTGCTGTGGTGTTGACGAAAGCCAGATTGGAACTTTTCAAAGGTATTGTTTTCCACAGCAGCAAGAAGCTGCTTAGATACAAGTTTTTCGAGAATCTTTGAAATAAAAGGCAATTTGGAGATTGGGTGATAGTTATCCAGGAGGATGGGATCAAGCCCAGGTTTTTTTTAGGACTGGCTGGACACAAGCTGTTAAAGAAATCAGGGATGCAGCCAGTAGACAACGAGCTGTTTAAAAATAATTTGTAAAAGGGGCGCAATACAATCCATAACTTCCAATAATAACCCAGTTGGGATTTTGTCCAGAGGGCTGGAGGACACTCTCATAAGAGACATGATGTCTGCGAGTTCAGGCAGAGTAACAGCAGAAAAATTGCTCAAAGAATCCCTGAGCAGGTGATCCATATCTAAAAAGGCAGGATTGGGGGTGATATCAGATCTTATTAACTCCACCTTTCCAGCAAAGTGCAAAAGAAACTTTTCACAATCAGCATCACACTCAGCAGGGGCACAAGGAGAGGCAGGGTTAACTAACTGATCCACAGTCTTAAATTGGAATCTGGGGTTGTGCTGATGGGCAGAAATAAGTGCAGAGAAATGACATGTTCTTGCATCCTTCACCATCCTATTATAAAGGCATAATAACTCCTTCATGGCCACAAAGTGGACTTGGAGACCTGATTTCTTCCATCTGCGTTCTGCTCTTATGCATTTCTTTTTACAGCTTTGAATACTGTCATTTAACCATGGCTGTTTTCTAGTCTTTGAGTTTGGTCTATTTTTCAGAGGAGCTATGAGCTCTAAGGTTGAACACAGGTAGTTAAAATAATCAACCAAATCGTTGGTGTTGGAGGAATCGGCAAACACACTGCCAGGAGAAGTGAAGAGTGTACAGAATTTTGAGGCACTATGCTCATTAAGGACGCGTGTGTACTTAAAGTGGGATAAGACAGTACTAGCAGCCTCTAATTCACAGTTAAAAACAATGCAGAGGTGATCGGATACAAACATGTCCCTGATTTCCACAGAAGGGGTTTTCAGGCCCAGACTAAAGACTAGGTCTAAGGTGTGGTCACGGGAATGAGTTTGGCCAGACACATGTTGTTGAAAGTTAAAGTTAATGATATTTAAAAAATCAGCAGCAAGGGCATTAGAGGAGTCATCGACATGAATATTAAAATCAAAACAAAGAAGAATTCTATCATAATTTAACACAAGACTGGATTAAAAACTCAGGGAGTTCCAACAAGAAGGAGCCATCTGGTTTAGGGGGGCGATAAATAATAGCAAATATGACCAGGAGGGGGCCGCCAAGTTTAAACATGAGCACTTCAAAGGAGGAAAAATCATTGCAAGCTATGAGGTCACATTGTAAATGCTTCCTGTAGACAGTAACAAGGCCCCCACCTCGACCACAAACCCTAGGGCGGCTAAAGCAGTCATAATCTGGAGGGCACAATTCAGCCAGCTGACTGTGATCACCAGGACGTAACCAGGATTCAGTTAAAAACATAAAATCTAAATCATTAGAAGAGATAAAATCATTTAAAATAAACATTTTGTTAGAGAGGGATCTTACATTGAGAAGAGCCATCTTAAAAAGTTTGTGCTGCTTCAGATTTGAGGTTGAGACTGGAGGTAGGGTTCTGGCCTGGATCTTTAAATTATTATTATTATTATTATTATTATTATTATTATTATTGCTGTATCTGTTTTGCATTAAGGACCTATCCGAAATTACCACAGGAATGTTTAAAAGTGGCACTAGAGGGATCCGGACTCCAGATAGCAGCACTATGATCAGTCCACAAGGGGGAGTTAGTGACAGCAGAGGGTGCGTGGCTGTTTAAGTTGGACAGAGTAGAGAAAGAAGAAGAGCGAGGGGAAACAGGTGATGTAAATAGTCAACTACGTGAGGAGGACAGTACAGCGTGCTACAGGTTAGCCGCCAGCATGCGACTACCTGACTTGTTTGGGTGAAGACAATCTCGTGCAAACACGGAAATACCAATAACATTTACATTATCATTTGCTTTGATAAATTCCAGTTGCATTAAGGATGATACTGAATCCAAAATGCTTCTGTGGCTCCTACAGTAGGATGTGACATTTTCATCAGTGTTTCCTTGATGCATTATTAAATACGGCTTTTGAACAGCCTTGGATTGTGACACTGCTGCTCTTGTCTGAAACCAGTGATGCAAAAAGAACCAAGTGAAATTAAATCGCCGCTGTCGTACACGTCCAATACATTCTGTTAACATTCATCATTGTGTTTTTGTATCGTGCAGAAACGGGTTGTGAACGTGTACAGGCTGATCACACGAGGCACACTGGAGGAGAAGATCATGGGTCTGCAGAAATTCAAGATTAGCATCGCCAACACTGTCATCAGCCAAGAGAACGCCAGCCTGCAGAGCATGGGCACAGACCAGCTCCTCAACCTCTTCACTCTAGACAAGGTGAGACCTCCTAAGTGTTTCTGTCATGGAGACACAGACCAGACTGAGAAGGAGAAACATGTCAGTGGGGGCCACAGATGTCCTTTGTGGACATCTAAACAATGTCTTTGGAATTTAGCTCACTGACATTTTAATGTTTATTTGTCATGATGTCAGTCATGTAGGCTTTTACTTTGTGGTTAGTGTCTGCTGTCAACACTGTAATGCCAAGAAAGGCATTGAGACAGGTTGCAACTCTAGAATGTTAACTGTAATTCACAAGTTAAAAGTGGTCACATCTTTATATATACACTTTGGGTTTCTCAGCAATTGTATTATTTGTTTTCATAGTTCCTGTGTGATCTATTTTATTCCGTGTGTCCATCTATATCTATCTCTATAGACACACACAGAAACCCAACTATTAAAATGAAAGACAAAGCATTCATGTGGTATTAACATTCAGTGTATACATGCTATCAAGTATCCTTGTTATTGTAAGTATTTTGCAGAAACCTGATTTGTTAAACTTCTTCATCTAAACTTAGTGAGGCAATGTGGCAAACTACAGGCCTGTCGATGGCATTTAATGACTTTAGTATAGACCGTAGTCAGGGACCCCATTTACACCTGGTGTTAACATGCCAGGAAAACACACATTAATGCATAAATGCAAATGTAAATAAATGTAAATGCAAAGGCCCAAGGATCAGATGTAATCATCCAGATACAGAGCCCATGTTTAATACCAGGTGTAAATGAGGCCATGATTTCATGCAGCTTATTGTAACACCTTTTTAAGAAATCTAAAATTCAGAGCAATAGAGCGGAGTGGCTAATTCACACAGTTAAGGTCATGTTTAATGAGCGAGGCTTGTGTTTAGGCCATCTAGTGACTAAATTGGTTAGACGAGAAGCACCAGGAGGACAAACCCAGGTAGTGTTCATCAGACTGTTTGTCATTTCTGCACTTCAGTCTGCTTAGAACAAAACATCTGACAAAAGCCTGTTAGCTCGCATTCCTATGTATTCCAGACATACACACCTCTTCATGCCTGTTGTGCTGCTACCTGTGGAACATGCATCATGTTTGGCTGAACTGTCTTGTGTATATAAATGCGTTTCAGGGTGAGAAGGGTGAGCAGTCGCCGTCAACCTCAGGGAAGGCCTCCATGAAGTCTGTGCTGGACAACCTGGGAGAGCTATGGGACCAGCAGCAGTACGACACGGAGTACAACCTGGACAACTTCATGCACTCTCTGCAGTAGCGCTGTGTGACCCCACGCAGCCTCCATCTGCTGGCCGAGCAGGACCTGGTCAGAGCCCGAGGAGGACCCCCCTACTGCTGCAGTTATCTGCCCCACACTCAAACCCACCCCCATCTTACACAAGATGGCTACAAGGAGTCACTGATGGCTCATAGTTACATGTCCCAAAGCAATAACTAAAACACAGCCAAAATAAGAACTAAATCTGTTTTAGTGCTTTCATATCGATACGTATGCTGCAACAATATTAAAACATTTTTCTTCTGATGTTTCTGAACATTGTCAAGACATCCCATAATGTACTGTTGAGACAAACCACCCAGGTTTTCAACAAGTCCTCCACTATAAGAGAATATAATGGTATAATGATGTATCATCGGCGACAAACCTCTCCAGTGTTCGTTTACATCATCTACATTAGTCAACAGCGGCATCACCACTGTGTACAATGATGTTGCTGTAGTCTCTCAAGCAAACAGTGTATCATAATTATAGTTGTCCTTTATAGTTCCAGCACCAGGTGCTACTTTTACAGCCCGCTGCCCTCCTCCCATGATGCATTGCCAGAGTATACAGTGTTAACTGCTTAACAGACACGATTACCCAGTTGCACCTCCCTCCTATCTGCCATCCCACCCCCTCACAAGGTCTTAAAAGCACTGCGATACAGCAGCCACACCTGTCAACGCCTCTGCGACTGATGGATACAAACGTGTTTTTGTACAACAAAGGGAAACGGGGCGAGAGTGACGAGCTCGCTGGAGAAACCACAGGATGTCATCACAGCGTACTGGCTTTTTATAACACACTGGTGACTGCTGAGCTCAGGAGCTGTTTGTGCTATGACATGATGACTCCCATTCTCCAGATGGCGCTAGTTGTTACTTGCCCCCAGGAGAGTCTGTTCACATGACCTGTGGCCATCGAGAGGCTTTGGTGAAGAAATGACTGAATCTGCGTGTCCAGCTCTTCCAAATGTGGTGTAAAAATGAGCTGGGAAAGCACTGCACTTGAAGCAGCATTACAGACTGAACATGGGGCCAAGCTGAAACTGGTACCTGAAACTTGCCACAAGTGTTTTAAAAATTCAGAATAGACTTGTACATATTCTGTACTTGCTGCTTTTTTCTTTGATTGTGGAATTGTAATAAATTCTACAGACCTTTGAACTACATATCCATCTTTTTTCTTTGCATGTGAACAGTGATGGCCAGTAGATGGGGTGGTTGTACATCCAAGAATAATACTGATAAGACGTGAATGAACCTAAAATATGGGTTAGTCATCTTTTGACACAATACATATTTAAGGATCATTTACTGCTTTATTACAGCCGTACACTGCAAAGGAAAGCATTAAAAAAAAAAGATGCAGACACTGCAGCAGATGGTGGTGTCACCAATTTTTCGTTTTCTTTAACACTTGGAGTTCTTGTGTATGTTAGCCTTAAAGTTGAGTTCTCAGAAAAGTAGAAGTTTTCTGGAAATAAAGAGAGGCTAAAATAATTTAGAATTCTTATATGTAACTGAATAGCTGTATTGTTGAAATTTAAATAAGAGGTTTAACAGAATGCATATGGGTTTAAGTTTTACAATTTCAAAATGTCATTTCAGGTTCACAATTTCAGATAGAAAAGTAAAAAATGCAGGGTCGCTTATCTGAGCTTGTCTTTCTTAGGTTGTGTTCTGTCAGTCACATGATCCAATAGGTCTGCTTTGATTATCCATTGTAGTCCAAATGTGCAAGTCTGAATTTTTCATCTTGAATTTTGGTGTCTGAATTTTGAGACTGGATTTATTTTTTTTACTAGAATTTTAATCATTGAATTTGAGCAACTTAATATAATTTTTGAATATTAGACACTTGAAGCAGTCTGAATTTGTGAAGATTAAAACCGCATAAATTCAGACAGATAGTTTTTCGAAGTAAAATATTTCATACTGTCATACTTGTCATACTTTAAATTCACAGATTAGGTATCTGTTTACAAGCTTGCTAGCCTTAATCTTTCTTTCCATGACAACTGGGCAAACTGCATCTGCAGGTGAAGATCACGTGATCTGATGGAAAGCTCCAGAACCGCTACTAAATGGACTTTTTTGGGGGAGATTTTGTTTAGAGAAACTGTTCATTATGTATCTTTTGTGTGCTTCACCATCTGAATCTGAAGAATGACTCCATTACGCTCAAAGGACAGATGCATGACTATAAAGACAGTAAGAGGCTATGTGCGTAATGCAAGTTGGTACTGGTCAGCTCTTTTATAAGGTCTGGTGCATAACCGGGGGGCAGAGATAGATGAGGGAGAGGATGCCATGCCAAAGACCACAAGTTTCACAGCGTCATACAACTACGTTTAATAAGATTTGCTTATTAGTACAGAAAAAGGAAAAATTAAGGTGGGAACTACAAACTCTGAAGCAGTAGTAAGCATTAGCAGCATTGAGCTCCATGTTTTCAAATCACAGTTTTACTGCAAAAAGTTCAGACCAAGTCAACAATCTCAAAAAGCCTCGCCAAGATAGAACCAGTGTTCAAGTCCGGAAATAAAAACCTAGAAAATAAGCACAGATGCCTTACGGGAAAAAAACAACAAATGTACATTTCAAAAGTAGTGGGATGTTGGTGGAAAAAAGCACACTACCAGTCTTTTTTTTTTTTTTTTCATCTAATTTGAGATCACAACATGACGAGACCTACAGTGTTTACCTACCCAGAGAACGCCCATGAAGCAGAAGTGAATATACAGTATACTATCCAAGTCTAGTTACATGAAATACATACGTATATCTATAGAGGAATATATAAAATGGTTACCATCATCCAATTCATTTTCTTTTTCATTTGCACATACACTTTGTGTTACAGTTCAGGTATAAATAGTTTTAAGTGAAAGAGCAAAAAAAAAAAAAAGGCCAGGAGATAGATAAATACTTGGTGGTATGGTGGTGAATAATACTGAGCCCTGGAAGAGGGGGGGGTTGGTATTAGCTTCAGCTGTATAAACTGGTAGAAAAGGCCAGCCAGAAATAACATTCTCACATGAGCGTTGGAGTCTCTTTTTGGATATAGACCGTACAGGAAGGGACGTCAAAAACACTTCAAAATGGAACATCAGCCTAAATGAAAGAAAATGTTTTTGACATATTGGGAAACGCGCTTCTTCGCTCTCTTATTGAGAGTTAGATGAGAATATCAATTACACCCTCATGTCTGTAAATATGAAGATGGAGCCTGAAGCCGGTTAGCTAAGCTTAGCATAAAGAATGGAAACAGCTGGCTCTGTCTAAAGGTAACAAAATCAGCCTACCAGCGCCTCTAAAGCTCACTAGTTAACACGTTATATCTCGTTTGTTACATTCGTACAAAAACCGGAGTGTAAAACGACACATGGCGCTGTCATAGGGGTAATATGAAGGACTTGTTCTTGGACAAAACTTCAGGAAGTCACTACTCCCGGCCAAAAAATAGTCTAGCACATAACCCCCCTAACACTGCAACGTGTTGTTTTTACACTTCGGTTTTTGTTTGGATTAAACCAACGAGATACATGTTAATAATTGAGCTTTCGAGGTGCTGGTGGATTTTAATACCTTTGGACAGAGCCAGGCTAGCCGTTTACCTTTGTTTCCAGGCTTTATGCTAAGCTAACTGGGTGCTGGCTGTAGTTTCACATTGAACAGATGTGAGTTAGCCTAGCTGTGTCCAAACATTTGTCTACCAGCACCTCTAAAGCTCACTGATTAACATGTTAGATCTTGTTTCTAATCGAAGTGTAAAAACTACGAGATGTAGTTTTATGGGGGGGGGTTTATGTGCCAGACTAATTCTTGGCTGGGTGCTAATGCTAGGCCAAGGTGCAGTCTCCTGGCTGTAGCTTTATATTTAGCGTAGTAACAGACACAAGAGTGGTGTCAATCTTCTCATCTAACTCTTGGCAAGAAGGCTAATAAATGTATTTCCCAAAATGTCAAGCTATTCTTTTAAGGCAGAAGATAAGGAGGGGAAATGTAGGATTTTGCCAAAATAAAATTATAGTACAGAAACAAACCAAAAGTTTGGGAAGAAAAGAAACTTTTAGACCATTGCCTCCTATGAATAATTAAGATTCTACAGCGATACATGCTCTTCCCAAACTTCGTATATTATACAGTGCATCTCTTATCATTTACATTCATACTTAAATACAATCACACTGGTGCACTATGCAGGGACCGAAGTTATGAGAAAGAGGACGACATGTGACATGGCTGTTTCTTTAGGAGGAGCTGCTGAATATTTCACATGTGAAGAAATGTTGCTCTCCACTGCACAAAGTGAGGAGGAGTTATTGTAGAGTTAGTGGGGATAGTAGTAGGAGTACTGGAGTAGCAGAAGCAATGTAAATGGTCAGTGGTGTTGTCCATCTTCCACAATTACATCACAACATACTGCATGTATGCTCCATTCTGCCATTTTTATTTTATTGCCCATTCATTTGTTTACATTGCGAATCACTTAAACATCACCAACCACCAATCTGTTGTTTTGACGAGTTATTTTTTTCTCCGTAGATCATTTTCACACTAATGTAAGCAACATCAGCGAGTTAACACACAAAGCTTAGCATTTCAAGAATCGAGACACTTTAGTAACAATATTACAAAGGTTGTTTTTTTTTTTCAGCTTCAAAAAATGAAAAAACAAAAAAAATAAAATTAACTTTTAAAGAATTAGCATCATAAAATTAATTTATTCCAAGTAAAAATACAAAATAATATTAATGACAAAAGGACCAGATATGAAAAGTCTCCCCCAGAAATAACTATTAATGGTTGAGAAATAAGTCTGTAAAGAAAAATACGAAATAAAAATGAAAATATGTAAATATGTTTAAATTCTTTTCTTTTTTAGCAAAACTTTCTAAAAATAATGAAAATTTCTCAGTACAAAGGCTACATTACTACTGGAAGGTACTAGCAGGTAGAGTAGGTAAATACACAGTAGAAAATGATTTTAGTGAATCACAATGCTTGCAATGAAAATAATTCTGCAATAAAGATTTATGCCTCTTTTTTCTTGTTTTCTTCTTTTCTACAAACAGTACAAACAGTATTGCACATTACAACAAAGAATCAAGGTTCTTAGCCTTAAAAAAAAATGGGACTAATTCAAGTCTTGCGTGAATAGAAGGCCACCAGTCAATTGATGCACCTTGGGGGCTTCCGATCAAGTTACAGGTGAAAACACTTGTGTCTGTTTTGTGTTAAAAATAACATTCTTGTCTCTCTACCTCCAGCTGTTCAGTGACTCTCACAAGTCTCCTTTTGTTTTTCTCCCGTCGATGTCAGGTTAACAAATCAGGGTCACGTTGCTTTTTTTTTACAAAACAAAAAAAAAAAAAGGGAGCACATACTTTTAGGAAACATAAAAAACTTCTCTTAAAAAAATAATGAACAGAAGATCTCTTTCACAACTCTGGTCAGCATAGTAAATGATTGATTATAAATATACAAAAACGTGGGAAATATGTTCAGTTTTCTCTCTGAGCACCTGATTTTTTTTTTCCTAAAGAGCTCTTCTCTGATGTTTTCGACCAATTTGACCAGTGGGACACTCACCCTAACTTCCACTGTAATAAAGTAGACTGTACTCTCACTAACTACATCATTATATTAGTTATAAAGCTCTAGCTCCTTCAGTTGTTGTCTTTTTCAAAAAAATAAATTCTTAAAATAAAAGCAAATAAGCATGACAAAAATAAAAAAATCAACCATCTGTTAAATCATTTCTCTTGAAGAATTAAATTAATATATATTTTTTCATCTGAATAAACTTACTTAGAAAATATCAGTTTCTCTCCTAATATATTTCAAAATTGAGGTATTGCAAAAGATCTTGTCAGTCAGAAAGCACGCTTTATCGTCTTTTTTTTTTGTCTTTTAACAAAAAGAACTGCTGACCGTCGAAAACTGTTCAGATACAAAGAGTAGTGCATAACAAATATCTATCATAGAGAAGAAACAAACATAGAAAACCTGTCTGGGTGGGGAAAGAAATGTCACAAAAACACCCAGAATTCACTTTCATTGGGATACTTATTATTACTCATGGTTAGCCTCTTATTTTTTAAAGTCTTTTTTTCTATCAGTAAAAAAGTATCTTCTGTTTAGTTTCAATTAGTTTTTTCTTGGACAACAAAAACATCTATCCTAAAGCAAAAAAAACAGTTTGCGACTAAAAGAACACAGAGGAGAGGGACTGCGGGGCGCCAGCACGGGACAATCACAACTCACGGACCGGGGAAAAAAAAAAAAAAAAAAAGGGGACGACACACATTAACTTGCAATGATGTAGGATCCCGATCGGATTGTCCACAAAACTGCTAAAACCAGTGTAACTTGGGCCCCCACCCCACCCCCACCCCTAGCCCCAAACCAGAGCCACCCTGTCTTCAGCAGCCAATACTTAAGTTTCTATGCATTGCATTCATAACTACCAAACGCCACCTCCTCCCTTCCCCACCCACCCCATCCTGTTTGAACTGCGCACTATAACCTTTTGATAAAAACTAAAAAGATATACATGTCCACCATTTTTTTTTTTTTTTTTTTAGCAGGTCCATTACTTCAAGCTTTGCAGGAAAAAAAAAAAAAATCTGGATAAATATGGTAACCCCAGCTTGCACATCTGCATCTTCTGGCAATGTTATCCACCCCACCCCCACCCACCCCCACCCCACCCCACCCAACCCCAGCCATGTAGCTCGAGCATGTGCACAGCTAAGTTTATCAATCTCAAGTCTCCAGTAGCTTCAATGTTTCATTTTATCACCCCCAAAATTCTTCTTCCCAACTGCCCTCTTTCCTCATCTAACCGACTGCACCTTCAGCTCCTCTGCAGGAGGCCCAATGAGCGGCGCAGCCTCCTCTGCAGGCGGCTGTTCGTGCCGCGTGTTAAAAGTCGAACACAAGAGCTCTTTGGTTGCATTCTGGGACGTAAACGTGCGCTTTTGTCAATGGTGGAACAAATTTTTAAAAAAAAAAACAAAAAAAAAACAAAACCAAAAAGACCTTAGTTCTCAGTTTAAGCTCACATTGTTGCGTCTTCTCTTCAGATCAGACTCTGTGTTTGTAGGCCTGTTTGTGTGCGTAAGAAAGACAGCCGTCCGTGTGTGTGTGTGTGTGTGTGTGTTCGTGTGTGTCGAGAGGCTTCTGTGTATACTGGTGCAAGTGTGTGTGTACAAGAGAACATATATACGTGTGCATACGCTAGTTATGAAGTTTCACAGGACTTCTATGTCGGACATTAACGACAGTTAAAGCGAATCACAGTTCTAGGCATACTCAGACCTAACTACATACGGTATAAAAAATTGCACAATTATATCAACAATCACTGCAAAAAAGTACTTCACCTATCATAGACAGTTTTAAATGGTAATCCTACATTTAATTTGATTTGTGATTATTAAGGTTGTTTTTTTTTTCCCCCCCGTCGCCTGGATGTGTTCACTGCCTGTTTGTGCAGGAACCATCTGCTCTGGCCGCCCTGTGGCGTGGCCTGTCAGCCCGACGCGGAGCCGGCGCGACTCCGTTGACCAGTCTTCCCTGTTTCTGTCCAGTTTCGTGCGAGTCGAACGTACGTCTATAGTGTGTTGTGCAAACATGGGCAGAATCGAATAGTAGACATGATACTGAAAGTCTATTGCATGCAGCAACCTGATTGAAATAAACATGCAGTTAGGGGCGACCCACCCCGACCCCCACAAAGGTAGCCATCGTTGTCTAGGGGCGCCCCCTCCCCCTATGATAGCTCGTCATTCTCCAACACCAGGTGCTTCTCTAGATCTGTTATTATTTTACACCCTAGCCTGAATAAAGTACTTATGGTATCTGTTTATACCATGGATTTAGCAGCAAAGCTATTGCAGCATTACATTTACATAACACTAAAAAATAATGTTATTATAAAAATAAAGACCTAGAAATCGAAAGCAAACTAATCCGATTGCGCATATGAGGTATTAATATTTTCAGAGTCAAAATTGAGAGCGAATATAGCCGTGTTACTTTTACTCTGGGCGATACGGGCCCACACTACTGGATAGGTGTTAAATCTTGCTACATCTTATGCCACCTATTTAGCTTTTCTGTATGCATTAATTTCATTTGCCTTTGGTAATGATTTTTCACTAGGGGCAATATAACTACAGCTTTTGAAAATAAGTGCATGCTCCTTTTACATAAAATTTAAATTATCTATATATGTATAGATAGGTACAAAACAAAAAATATATACTTTTTAAATATTTTTATGGTCCCACCTCTGTCTTAGTAAGGGGGGGGTCCAACAGGACGTACCACACCACCCAGTCAACAGAACGGGGAACTGAAAGTAGCCAGGCGTCTAACATACCATCCTGTGTGTGTGAGATTTTGTGCCAAAGTGCAAATTCTAAGCTGACAGACTTTCGCATTTATTTTCCTCGCAATGCTTTATCAGAGGGGAACACTAGACAATGAGTTCAGAGCCGTATGGTATGAAGAAAGTCCCATGTATTTGACGGTATCCTTTTTGCTTTTTTCATGAGGTGTTTGTGGGGAGCAGGGTGGAGTAGGTGGGGCTGTGGGGGGGGGTTGCAGCGCTGTCCCGGCCTGTAGGGTAGGAGGGGTGCAGGAGGTTTTTAGGGGTCGGGCGTGGGTTCACCGGGGCAGGGCTGACTCGTGACACCCCCCCGCCCCTCAGCTCCAGCGGAAGGACACGTGTCGAGGGCGGTCGCCCCCCTCCTTCACCAGTGGCTTGTGAAACTCTCGGCCGGCTCGCGAGTGGATGCTGGCCCAGCAGTACTCGCAGTAGTACTGCAGGCAGGTGACGTTGGCACAGAAGAAGGGGGCGAACTTCCCCCCGCAGCGCGCCCCCTGGCACTCATCACACATCTGGTCGTCCAGGACGTACGGCTTCACCTCCACCTGGGAAGAAGGAGAACGAGAGGTGGCGTTTAAGTTTATTCTCATCCACAGATACTGATGTTGTGTAGTTACAGTAGCATTGTGGTGAAGTGTTATATGAGTTCAGACTATGATGGCAGAATGTGCCATTTAGCCTTTTGGAAAATTGTAATTTTAATTATTCAAGTATTGTAGTCTCAATTTGAGTATTGTAGTCTCATATTCACTCTAAAAAATAACCTTGTTTTTCACAAAGCAAGTGAAATGATCTAGGATAATTCCTGTAAAACAGGTCTTCTCGCTGTTATAATAAAATTACGTTTAGAAAAAAGGTGGACTGTTTAACTGGTATCTTCTTCTTCATGCCAGACTAATACAATATAGTATAGTATGTAAATGTGTTAAACTGCTATGGCGATGCAGGTGCGTTAGCTCCTTCAAGCCTTTATCCACAAACCCCATGCAAGGCGATCACTGTGCAATTTTTGTGAAATAAAACCAAGCTAGATTGAGGCAGGTGAAATGAGTTTGACCACTAAGCCGGGAGACAAGAAATGGGAGCTCAGTCGCCATGGAGACGCCTCAGTGCATGAGTAGGCAGGGGTGGATGCCAACCTTGTTATAGCGTGGCCACAAAATGAAAGGTTATCAAATCCCACAACTGTAGGAGACCATCCCTCTTAGCTACACTCTGCGACAACTACAGTGCAAAATCCACAAGACGATTTTGCACTGTAGTTGTCACAGAGTTAAGCTGATAAATGAGAGGAAAGTCAGGTAGAAACAGCAATGCTGCCATGCTATTAAACACCAATGTCAACTCAGTGGACATGGAGCTGGCCAGGTAATGAGCTTCGATGTCCTATCATCAAGAGCCATTTACAGTTAATGGAACTGTGATGCTCAAGGCGAGAAAAGAGAAAATTAGAAAGAAAAGTGGCAAAAAGAGGCATCCTTGTTCCATACCACAACTTTAAACTTTCAAACTAACAGTGATTCTCAAGGATGTGCCCCACTTTCTGCAATGGATATACATTCTTTAAGTGTTAATTCTGTCAACATTAAATCACTTTTGTTGCTGAGAACTATGAAGGTGACTTGATTCTTGGGAGAGAAAAAAAAAAAGTAACAGCTTAAGATGAAAAATCCTCGTCAATTAACTGGTTCAAAGGGCTGTTATAAATATTTTTGGATATTAAAAGGAACGTCTTTATTCACACCCTTTGTTGCTTTCGTAAATGTTATTTCCTTTAACTTGTTTTGAGCATTATTTGCATTCCACCCAATTCCAGTCATAATGTAGACACCCTAAACCCCCACTGAAGATCGCTGGTGATAGCTGAGGTGGGGTGGACTGCCCCGCCCTGCAGAGGCTCGGCTTCCTGGCTGACAACCAGTCTCTCTCGGTCACGATCTGTCCCGCTGCAATTGGCCGATGTGCCTAAAATAACCAGGCTGCAGCACAGCCCGAGCGAATATACATGTATAGGGAACTACTATAATTAAACCAACCCTGTGTGTCTGCAACTTGAAACATCTGTCGGGACTCCGGCAGCCATAGTGATTGCAGAGCTGGGCCTGGCCTTCCGTTATTGTAGGCTGTGCTGAGCAGCTGGCTGAAAACCCGGCTATAATAAAAGCTATGATACATGGGAGAGGGCTCAAGAAGAGTTCAGCTTTGCAGCATGCCATAGGAATGACTGCGAAAAACCTCAGCTGTGGTGGAGACGCTGCTTTCTTTCAGAGGAAGGATACTGTGAATGAAGTGCGTGAACCCGCTCACCCTTTTGTCGATGTCATTGTGCTGCAGCTGAACGAAGCGAGCGCTGATGGCAGCAATGTAACTCTGCTGATTGGAGAAGGCCACGCGGCCGGCTCCCTTTGGGTATTTGAGCTCTGGGTCAGTGTCGATGCCAGCGTAGCAAACTCCTCCGTACAGCCGGTCCATGATCATAGCCAGCTCCACTGGAGAGAAGGAGCGAAGAAAAGATGAGGGAGAGAGATGATTAGTGTTACAGCCAGTCCTCTTGGAAATTTTTGTAAGTTAAGACCATTTTGGCATTTCTTTTGTTCTCAAATTAAAAGCCTTTCTTAAAAAAAAAAAAAAACACGTTTAACTTGGACTTTTGTGATTGATGCTGTTAATAACTGATATAAAAATCTACCCTACTCAACTATTCATCAGAGCAGCAGTCTCAAACTGCTGGTATAATTAGTAGGGGTCACGTTGCAGACAAGCCAGCGATGTTTATCCCAAGAACAGAAGGACTGCGCCTTCCATTAGACCATGAATTCTTAACATGACGACCAGTTGGACCGCTTCCTGGAAACCCAAGTAGAGGATTGCGTTCTCACAGGGAGAACTTTCATTATAGCCTCCAGCCTCTGTGCTCCATGCCAGCCAACGTTATGAAGCCAATTTAGAAGCTTCTGGGGGATCGCAAAAAAAAGATTCATTCATATTAGTTACCTGCACGCAGGGGCCGCGGCACCCCCCCAACAAAGATGGTCTTGCGGGGGTCCAGAGGCTGGGAGCCGTCCATGACAAAGTCACTGTCGCTCAGGTTCCAGGGACGGATCTGGACCTGCGTAAAGGAAAAATGTGGTCATTTAGAAGGTAGTGTGTGATATACTTCAATGTCGTTCGTTCAGGTTAGTCCACCACTGGTCCAGACTGAAAAATCTCAACAACTATTTGATGGACTGCCCTGAAATTTTGTTCAGAAATGTATGGTCCCCAGAGGATGAATCCAAATAACTTTGGTGATCCTCCTTATCAACTTCTCAAGGGAATAAGGTGGACATGTGAGGACATAAATCTACTGAAATTTTATTTTACTTCACGAATGTCTGCCGCTTACCGGTTTGTCTTTGATGGTGGGACTGGATACACACAGGTAGAGCTTGCCGTCCTCCTCGATGCAGGCGTCGATCAAGGCCTGAACAGAAGTCTCTTCCTGGAAGAGCAGGAAGGCGTAGCCTAGGAGGGAATGCAAATGGGGATTTTAGGGAAAAAAAGATATTCTCCAACAAAAACTACATCTGTTGCATTTAATAGTCATACTCTTGTGACCATGATGCTTTTAACTCAGTCCTCTGGGCAAGAAGTGTCTACAGTGTCTACATTGTACAAGTCACAATCCTATGACTAAGCCACATACTTTTTTCCCTGTAATTATTCATAGTTTGAGACAACTTCGTCTCCACACAGGCGTATGACCTTGTGGCCTGTTCTTCTGTCCTCATTTGCCTCGCCTTCCTCCATAAGACGCTCTACACCCGGCACCTTGCTGCCTGTGCTGCTTCAGATTAAATGGCTAAGAGTGCTCCACTCCTAAAGGAACCATGCAAAATTGATCAGCCTAACACACTGCGGATCTTCCCTGAGACTTGGTCCAGGTACAGAGAGTGTGGTGATGTCTTTGCAAGGCAGAAAGAAAGAGCAATTCAGACAGTCACTCTGTACTATTGAATTATTTAGCATTGAGAGCAGAGACCTTATCCAAGGTCAGAGCTATTAAGCCATTTTGGGAGGGACAGAAAGCCAACTCAATAGGGTACATCCATCACACAATGCTACAGAGAGCAATAGGGATCTGATTTATACCGAGAAAGGACAAAGAAACAAGAGCCGAGAGCCCAAAGCTACTTTGACAGCCAAATAATGTAAATGGACTGTACTTGTATAGTGCCTTCCTAGTCTTTCCGACTACTCAAAGCGCTTCACACGACATATCACATTTACCCCATTCACACACATTCATACACTGATGGCAGGTGCTAGCTGCTCATCAGTCAGGCCTTCCGATTGGTGGACGACCCGCTCTACCACTAAGCCGCACAATACTTGGCACAAAGAGACAAGGGTGAATTCATTTGCAACACCGTCAGAAAGCAGCAGATGTTGGTGCACACAAGTCATCTCTGAATGGGTTGTAAACTATTAGTGTTATTGCTCTGGTTATATTAGCAGAAGCCCAGCACCACCTGTGGCACCCATGAGTCAGGGGAATATGAGCTGCTGTCTGAGTGGAGCAAGTGGGACGTGTAGACATGCACAAGTGCACACGATCACACATACACACCCAGAGACTGCTTTCTACGAGAGTACACTCTGTCTCCAACTTCCAATCACGTCGTTTGTAGTGTCTCTTGAGAGTACTGCAAAAGCCATGTGTTCCGGTTCCACATGCACTTATGCAGACAAATGTATGAGGGGAAAATGGCGAGGAAGAAGAATGAGCAACTGTCATGTTTCACTTTTAACATTCCTGAGTGGAGCCGCTGCAGATGGGATGAGGGGAAAGGAGAAAAATAAAGCCTGACTCGACAGACCTAGTCAACTGTGGTATGTGGATCGGTCTGAGCGAGAGTGTGTATCAGGGTAGGGCAGGGCAGGGAGGAAGGGTGTGAGCTTGTGCTGTTTTAGGTGGGGGGTGGGGTAAAAGCAAGACAAGAAAGAAAAAGGCAGTGAGCATCAAAGCGGGAATGGAAAAAAGCAGGTGCGTAAGCAGGCGTGTGTCCTCATGAGGACTGAAACTGCTGCTGCTTTTGTCTGTGTGTGACTGTATGTGTGTGACTGTATGTGTGTGACGTGTGTCCTGATGCATGTGACAGTGACACTGTCCTGCCTAGAGCAGTAACGGCAATTGCGTCTTTCTCGCAACTGCGACTATATCAGTAGACAATCGTGTAGATCACCATGTTGTAGAAGAAGCTTCAGTGTTACGATCTGATGACTTTAAAGGGACAGTTCACCCCAAAATCAAAAATACATATTTTTCCTCTTACCTGTAGTGCTATTTATCCATCTAGATTGTTTTGGTGTGAGTTGCTGAGCTTATCGGCCGTAGAGATGTCTGCCTTTTTTGAATATAATGGGACTATATGGCAAACCAGATTTGCTGTTAGCTGTTTCTTGTAGGAACTATTTTCTTTCTACCGAAAGTTTCTACATGAAACTGCTCACAACAAGGTCTGTGGATTATCTTGAGTAACCGGGTCATGATTTCTGGATTTTGCTCCATGCTAACGCATTAGCATACACAGTGGTAAGTTATTGTATGCATCTAGGATTATGCAAAGTAACCACAGATGCTCTTACTAATTAACAGTTTTTACTGGCTGTTATTATGAGCCCTGTAGGGTTAAGTAACAGGCTAACAACCTCAGTGGGGCTATAATGTTTTCTCTGATAACAAGCTGTACCATCGTGGGCAAAACAAAAATTGTCACAATGCAAAACTAACTGCAATCAGCTGCTTTAAGTGACCAGCTAATCTCTGTCTTTTTGTAATTGGTCAACACAGAGCCAACTGCTCTCTGCACCAGCCGCAAAACATACACAATTAGACTCGACATAAGAGGATTTTGTGCATCGTCATCTTTCTCCATGTGCCTCATCATCACCCGACATAAGACCCCTGTCTCTATGTTGCTGGGTTACATAAAGAGGGTTTGTCATCGGGAGAAATCATGTGGTTTAGCACTGACATCCCCCCTCAGAGAAAAAACAACTGCAGTCTTGCACAAAAAAAAAAAAAAAAAAGCATGAAAAGGCAGAGCTAGCCAGCAGCTCATACAGTCTGAAGGAGGGAACATCGTGTTCCATGACCCAGGGCAGGAGAGAACGAGAGAGAGAGAGAGAGAGAGAGAGAGAGAGAGAGAGAGAGAAAAGAAGGAGGGGGAGAGGAGCGAGACAGATAGAAAGAGAATGAAAAGTGAGAAAAGGTAGGGAGAGAAGGAGAGAAGCAGCATGAATGACTGCCATACAAACAGAGAGTTTGAAAATACATGGGAGGGCATGGGGAGCAGGAGGAGCATGGGGGATATAAAGACTGTAGAGACTGACGCTAAGCTGCTACTTTAATGAACCCTGGTAAAAAGTTACAAAACCGATGCAAGCGGCCTATAAAGCCTTTTCCGTGCGCTACACTCAGTTTCACACTGAAAGTACTGTAAAAGCCCTGTGCTGACTTCTATTACATCCTTCAAACCTGTCAGGGCAAAATGAAATTCAAAAGTGAGGGCACCTAACTTCCAGGCAAACTTCATGTCTTTAATAGAAATCAGTGTTATTAGTGGAACAAAATTAAACATTAAAAAAAGAAAAACACAAACTTAATCTTACAACAGTCTTAACAATCTTAACAGTTGGCCTCTCTGGTGGCATCTGTCTATTATTATCCTGCACACTGTTAATATCCCTAATTCATGCAAACAGACCACATTACAGTTAAATTAATAACAATATAATTGGAATACTATCAGAATTGTAATGCATCCCCTTCTAGTTGTGTTTTTCTAAATCCTAAGTTATTGGCTTGTGTTGTATTGTAAAAGAAAACCTATCAGTCAAGATCTGTGTTATAAGCTACTTGTCACCTATCATTCTCAACTTTTGCTGTTTTCTCTGGCAATAAAGGTTCCTTCAGGACACAGTATGGTCTTCATGATCAATAGCCTGAACAACACGGATACTCAATTCGGTCAGTGTGTACATAGTAGACTGAATATGGCAATGCTTTACACAAAACTGCTTCGACAAATAGGGCCTGCCATTAAAACAGACTGCACCAGATTCCATAGGGCTCTACGCCACTTTAATGCTCTGTTATTTAGTGTGAATGGTGCTGAGGATCTGTCTTTTTCCATCAGCCTTGCGCAGTGCAGAGGCTTACGCCACAGGAGGAAAGCGCAGATCTGCAGTGGCTCGTGCCTGAGATTTATAAGGCTTTGCTGCTGAGCTCCCAGCACTGTCCAGGGAGGAAGGGAATACGTACACCCGCAGCATTTTCCAGCCTAAAGAGCGCTGCTTACAGACAAACGATAGGCAGAGTGCCTCGTGGGTTGCACAGACAAACCAATGACCTCATGCAGGACAGAGTCTTTCCTGTAACGGAGGCCAGCAGTTTGACTCATGGGAAGAGAAAAGACATTAACTCACTAACTGCAACCACTTAACCAGCAAACCTCTGTCTAAAAATAGTATTAGGCTAGGCTTTACTAAGGTATTAATGGAATAGTTGACATTTTGGGAAATACGCTAATTCTAATTGAAAAGATTGATGCCACTCTATTGTCTGTACATTCTTTATGAAGCTACCACCAGGAGCTGGTTTAGCTTAGCATTAAGACAGGGGAAATGGCTACCCTGGCCTTGTCCAAAAGGTAACAAAATCAGCCTACCAGCACCTCTAAAGCTCACTAATTAACACATCATAGCTAGCTAGCTGTTTCCCCTTGTTTCCAGTCTTTGTTCTAAGCTAAGCTAACTTGCTGCTTGCTGTAGCTTCACCTTTACCATACAGACATGAGAGTGGTATCTCTCTTCTCAGCTAACTCTAGGCAAAAAAGTGAATAAGCATTTTTCCCAAAATATCCAATTTTTCCTTTAAGTGCTTTCCATAAAATTAAAATCAAATACTATAGCAAGCAACTCCCAGAAAGAGCTAACATCTCAATCGCTTTGGAGTTATGAACCCAGATTGATGATTTAAAAATACACTGCTGACTCAAAGTATTGCATTGGTACCTGGTGCTAGCTGATACTTTACATTATCCACATACCACAGTTGTGTCACTGATACTGTAGGGTCAGTCACTGAGTAGAACACAAACACTGCTATCAAAGTCCCACATTGTTATCCTATTCTCTCCATTACGTCATTAACTGAAAGTTGTGCTGACTTTGCTGAAATCCAATCCATGATGACTAGATAAAATGTGTGAGTATAGTCACAATGTGCATCTCTCTGGCTTTAATGGTGACATTTAAATCCAGGCTTCTCATTTCATACTACTAGACATGTGTCCGCAGATTTATTTCACATAGGCGAGGACACAGACGTGTTTGGACCCAGTGACCAAAATGTCAGAGAAATAAATCAGCCACTCACTATCAGAGAAACAAGGGATCAAACAAGACTCCAAACTTGCAAAAAAAAAAAAATTCCTTCCTAGCTGCTAACACCCGTCGGCCTGCTCCAAAAGTCTGGAGGCAGTTTTCCGTAAAAGCGTAGATGAAGCCAACCCTCCATGTATGCTATCTATCCCATGAGAGTAGAGAGAGAAAGAAATCTGCAGAGGGCTGTAACTCTGCCACAAAATGCTAACAGACTGACTGCTGACAGCAGCTCACAAGATGAGGGGAGAGATGGAGAAGAAGGAGGAGGCTTGGCAGGATGGATGGAGGGAGACACAAACATCTGCTCTCCTAAAAACAAACACAGGCCCTGAGGCTTTGGAGCAATTGGAGAGTAGTCAGTGATAGGGTAGAGGAGGGGTGAAATCAAGCATCGCTAATCGTCTCAATTTGAAGAAGTCACTCACTGGATATAATCCCAACACGAGGACGAACAGATAAACTGAGGCCTGAGTAATGCAGTACAATGTAATACTGCGACTGTTGCCACTGCAGCACTTCTCTGCTGCCATTATTTGAGCCTTGTTATATGGAAAAAGAAAATACCGATTCCTGTTTTGAATGTACATTTTGCCTCACGACATCATAAAAAAGCTGATAACAACTGGCTGCAGTCAAAAGCAAACTTCAGTTGTAACCTTTTGAAGTCAACAAGTCTGACACACTGTTATTTCAGTATGACGTGAGCATTAGCATTTGTAGCAGTTTATAGCTCCCAGCGCTCAGGCTCCAGTGTACAGACAGCGTCACCTCCTCCTCTTCTATCCCCACTCACAGACAGAAATAGCTCCTTAACATTACCAGCTTATTGCCAACAACAGTGACGACAGTGTTGGGCAATAGGAGAGGGTGTGAGCGACAGCACCATAGTGATCGGAGTTTGTTGGTCACACTTTTTTTAAGAGTGAGATCGCCAAGAAAGCAGCGTCAAATAGGGGTCACAGTGGTATAATTTTAGACCAGCATTAACTGATTGACTACATGGAGGGATCTGAACAAGCTGTAAATACAACATTGACATTTTATCTCCTTATAAAAAGGTTAGATGGTAAAAGTGTTAGCAAGCAGTTGCCTATTTACACAGCAGACACAGAGCAACATTAGCATTCATTTTCAGTCGTGTTTCTGGCCACCAGATGAATGCAAGTACAATATTTACTCTCCTTTTAGCTCTGTTTTTGTCTCAACAAACTCCGAAAGGAAATACGTGTGTGGCTCTAGCTGTTAAATGCTCCACTATGTTTGCCAGCTAGTTGCTAACTTTGTCATTTGGTGCGACTGGAAATGAGCTTGATGAGAGCGGTGAGAGTGCATCAAAACAGTGAAGGCCATTAAACCAAAACAACAAGCTAAAAGAAGCTAAAATCCTCTGTAAAGCTGAGGGGATCTGCAGAGTCGGGTGATAATTCTCTGAGGGTTCGTCACTACAAGTGACCTCTTACAGGTTCACACGGTCATTTGATCCGCTGTTAATATAAAAATATTGATTGATGCAGCTTTAATGTCATAACACGATATTAACGATATTGCCAAGTGTTGATGTAGTTTTGTCATGACTACATACAGCAGCACCAAAAATGGCTGAAAGCAAAAGTAACATTGCTGCCGGCTCCACTGTGGAAGAGGCTTTGTTATAAAAAGGTCAGATTTACAACAAACCACTGTAATATATAAGCAGTGTAGGAAGACAGAGAAAGCTAAAAGTATTTTTTGGTACATTTTTGGAGTGAGGAGGGGGCTGAACTTTATGCAAGGCCCCCCCCAGCATTAATAATACTTTCTTTGGACCCTCCCTTTGACTTGAAAAAAACCCCAAAACAAACAGCAACGCCCTCTTCCCAATACCCAAAATAATATGACAGTACTGAGTTGGTACAATTTGTTGTACCACCATCAACAACTAAACAAAAAATTACGTCTACCATTTAGTCACTCAATGAGAAAAACTGCCGTTATTTTGTGACTTTTTTACAAAATCAATCAAAGGAAGAATGTAATAAAATCTCGAATCTGAAAAGACAAGAGAAAGAGAGAAGACCCCCCCCGTTCTCCCAAAAAATGTAAGCTTTTGCAAAAAAAAAAACACATAAAACCTTACCATATCGCATTTATATCATTATTGCAAAACCCTAACATTTCATGATATTACCTCTAGCTTCAAAGACACAGAAAAATTGCAGATAGACAATGCATGACAATGTATGTACGAAAATAATACAATCTCACATGAATGAAAAATAGGGGGAAAGTTACAATACAATATTGGAGTTGTGAAAACATAAGAGCATTGAGCACAGTTAGTTGATCCCCGTTCCTACTTCCTCTCTAAGTCGCCAGTTCTCTCCGAGTACCAAATGAGTCCTAGCCACAAAATGAGTCATCCATACACCAAAACACTTTCAGAACTGTACAGACACACACCGCCGGCAGTTTAATGTGAAGCAGGACGGAAAGTGACAACCATCTTCCATTAGGTCAAGCTTGGAAGGACGTTTAACACGAGGAGAGGCTGATGACCTCTTGATGCGAATCCCACATCCTTAAATCAGCCATTACACAGTCCACACTCACAGTAGGACACACACACACATGCAGATGTGCACTTGCTCTCAACCCTGAAGCTATTAGTGCTAAGAACTGTCACCAGGCATCTGCCCAAGCTCCCTTGCCAGTTAATATGGAGAGTGTGACATAAACAGGATATTTTAGCAGTTTCCCTTGGAGTTTTGGAAGGGGGGCTGGGTGGATGGGGGGGAAATTAGAGTGAGAGATGATTTCTACACAGATCACTAGTCCCACATGTCTCCTCCCCTTACATGGCGGCGACACCGTAAGCTCATTCATTCCCCTAAAAGGATGTTGCATTTTTCCTCCTGGCTTTGGATATTAGTAGAGCCAAGCCTATTCAAAATAATCCTCCCAAGCTTAAAAAAAAAAAAAAAAAAAAAAAAAAAAAAAAAGGATGTTGAAAAATGAGAGTGGGGGAGAAACTGGCAGAGATTTTCGCAGGTCCACCAGATGCAGCGTATTACCATCTGTCTATGGAATGTCAGTTATTTCCACAGCGTCTTTAATAGCTTTCCTAATATGACACACAGCAGCTCTTGGGCCAGAGGGAATGATGCAGAAGCTTGGAAGAGGTTGGTGCTACTCTGATCACCTGCCTGAAAATGACACCCGAGAGGCTGCGCAAAAAGGACAACTTTCACACTCCTCAGGTACTCATTCAAGCAAACAGTTCTTGGGTAAAAACTCCTGGTGTCCAGTTATGGAGTCATTACATACTGTATGTGTCTTTCTGCGATTTCTGCGAGATGACTACAGGGGGTAGCTCAGATAAACAGACACCTCCATGCTTGCCCAGCAGGAGCTACGAATTCTGGGTAATATGATTCTTTACAAAACTCTAAAAAGGCAACGCACCCGAGGTGATATTTATTGGTGCAGACTTTGATGTCTGATAGGAAAATACAGATTATGGTCTGAGAAACAGTTGTTACCTTTCGGTGGGAAGTAGGATTTGCTCTCAGCTTTGTGGGGCCAGTCTACCACCAGGTGCCCATATCGACGGAAACTGTTGGTGATTTCATCTATAAAAAATGAAGAAAATAGAAGAACAGACAGGCATGAATGTTATTTTCATGACATTATAAGATAACATTCATTGCATTCATGTAAAATGCATATCAAGGACTCTATGCAGAGCCACACTCAGTGCTGAGACAGGCACAATTTCTATTTTTTGCCGTGTTCCTGCTGCAGTAGTAGCCACTATATTAAACAGGAACACAGGTTGGGAACATCCAGTCTGCACTGGGCTGACTCGTGCTGTGGAAACTCATTAATTTTTCAACCAGCAAGGACACGTACAGTGCATCAACTCAGTAGAACATGTGCTTGTTCAACAGTGTGAACACATATGAAAGTAAACATTCCATATTAATGTTAAACTCTTTGGCATGCTCCAGAGTTTGTGGAAACTATTACAGATCCATGACGTAACCGGTCACAGCCGGTACAGTAAAGCATTGCGAGTGTCTTAAAAATTTACAGATTAGATACACTCTCTACGTCTGGTTCCTCTAGACTCTGTAAGAGTGATTTTGGGGAGGATTTTGGGGAGCTCTGTTAAGAGCTCTGGAAAAAAGCTCTTAACAGAGTGCATACATCTTCTGTCTGTGCCAAACATGGGCCCATACAATGCCAAATTATTTATCGCTCTCATCTTACAAAAGTCTGACTTTCTAAGATTTACAGAGATGTAGACCCCGATCTGTGACAGATGTCATCTAGCTCCAGCTACACATGCACATATGTTTTGGACCTGTCCATCTTTACAAACCTACGGGTCTGAGCTTTCTGAGACATTGTCGGGAAACAGTTGGGAGACTGATTATACCACATGCTATGATTGCACTATTTGGTGTTGGCCAGCCTTAGGAACCGATCTGATTGCCTTTGTCACCTTGCTGGCCAGACGCTTAATCCTGCTGAAATGGAAATCTTCTGTATGCCCTTCTCACAACCTTTGGATTCTTCATGTTTTTAAACCACAGTAAACTTAAAAATAAGACATACGGTCAGGGGGTCGACAAATAAATTCAATAAGATGTGGGGCCCATTTTTTTAGACTCGTTGAGGGGTTCAGTTTCCCGGTTGTTCCTGAGTGAATCACATAAGGGCTCCCTCCCATTTTCTGGGTTAATTATCACAACTGTGATATAGAGTGTAAGCTTATATGATCATACCTCACTTTATTTGTATGCTGTATGGTGTATAGTGTGACTGAAATGCCAGACTCACAATTACTGTACAGACATGAGAGAGGTATCAATCTTCTCATCTAACTCTCGGCAAGAAAGCGAATAAGTGAACTTAGCTTTAGCTTTGATGAACTGTCAAAAATCTGTTATTTGACTTGGGGTCATTAGTGTAAAAGCTTCAAACTGTACAGCAAACCCAGGCTTTTTAACAGAAGTTTACAGTGGCTAAATAGTGTGTTAAATTAATATCCACAACAAGAAGTGTTAAGGTGCTCCTAAGCAAGGCTCAAATACTTCAGTGTAACTGTTGGCAAACAGCCAAAGACAAGGACTGTACTGGAGGGCTTCCAGTTGTGAAAGTACTATACAGCATGCATCAGTATAAGCAGCGCAGTACTGAAAAAGGGCCTGAAGTTGAGTGAAAACCTTTCTCTACACGTGCAAATGAAAAACAATCCTTTGTTTACCTTCATCTATGTCAGGGGGGAGGCCTCCGACAAAGACCTTCCTGGAGTAGCGCTCCATCCTCTCTCCGTTCTGACAGCGGGTTGGCGAGTTCAGGCCAGGGGTCAAGGAGGGGTCACCATGGCCGTCATCGAGGAAACCATCTTCAAAGGGAAAAAGGCAGGAACGACCTGGGAGGAGAGGAAAGGAGGAGGACACCGGGAAGACAGACAGGGATAATAGGGGAAGACAGAGAGGTACAAGAGTGTGAAGTAAAAAAGGGAGGGAGGGTGTGACAGACTGAATTAATCACATCTGGAAACTAGAATTGAAGCAGAATCAGTTTGGATATTGGGATTACCATCGCACTTTTGACTAAACTCGGTCCATCAACAAAATGAGATGATTGTCTGTTTTCTTCAACCTCTCGAATGTATGTGAACACCCGTGAACATACAAAGACTCCCAGGATCAAAAGTCTTGTGGAAAGAAGGTGTTCAACAATCACGTATTAGGTGTAATGTCTGTAATGTATCCACATACTTTTGGCCATCAAATTATAATCATGATATCATAATGTCGTCTTGGGAACTTCCTTGTGACGCCTGCTCATGATCCTCATTACAATACCAGTCTTCCTGACCTGTAGGCAACATGCTGAACTGCAGCACATAATGAGAATGGAGGGACTGTTGATCAGCCAGTAACGAGCATGTTTATGGTGTTCTCTCATAATCGGGACACTTCATGCTTGTGGAAGTCTAAACAAACTATGTTTCCCCACTGGGAGGTTTCCACTGGTGCAGCGATGTCTTAGCAATATTTTAGTGTATTTTCTGATTGTGATGCAGCTCATCCAAACGTAACATGTTCTATGCAGAAGAACCAGATTTGTCTCTCTTTCTTTAGTAGGGTTGATATTTGACTTTTTGATAAATGCAGTAAGCAATTACATTCTTACATAGTAAGGAATACTGCACTTTCTGTCTCCTCCTATGTGTGTTCATGTCAGCACCTCATGAACACTTTTTATTGAAAGCAATTTGATTCAGACATTATTAACTGCACTTATACTACAACTATAACATATACACGTAACTCCAGCCCAACAATGCAGTGACCTTACAAAATGTCACACAGCAGCTTTCCTCCTCGTTGAAGAAAGACAGAATTAGTCAAAAAAGCACATCAAATCAGAGATGAGCCATGTTGAAAGCACCCATCTTTGCCATTCAGATGATGAATCACTTCTGAGTCAGCATACTCCTTCACGAAACCCTTGAGATTAATTTTGGAAGCACTACAAGCAAACATGCTATAACATTTGAAAAGGTTTAGCGTTTGATTTGGTGGCAGCATCAGGCTGCCGTTTCTGGAGAAATGGAGTCCTTGTATCAAATATTGCTAACAGATCATATGTTTTTAGAACTGCTGTTACTTTTCTTTTACAGTGGGATGCATCTGCAATACAACGTCCCTAATTTGCACTATTTTTCATATTATAGACATTACAGGTAGAACACTGACTCAGAAAAGAGAGAAAAGAAAATTGGCAGACAGATTTTTTTTCCTCTCAACATCAAGCAAACAAGATTCATATAGACAGATTTGGTGGACCCTTGCCCCATGTTGATTAAATAAACAACATGAAAAAACAGTGTGTCAAAATTAATATGATTGCATTCAATCACAGCACAGATGAAAAGCAGATAGTGGCACCACACTAAGACACCCCTCAGCCTCGGAGAGAGATACGGCCGGCTTGGCAAACAGAACCCCAGAGAAAATGCCACACGTTACCTCTTCTGCGGCCATAACTCCGGGCTGCTTGTCAGCACAGTGGGGGAAGGAGAGAGACACAAGGAGAGACAGAGGGTTGGGGCAGGAACAAGGGTAGGAAAGAGATACAGAGACATGGGTTTTGTGGAAATAAACCAAAACCAGGAACATCTCTAAGGCAACAGTGAAACCACAGATGGCCACACCTAAGGTTCGGCAATGGGAGGAGGGGGATTATTACAGCCTGGCACCAGCCCACAGTAAACCTGCCGCACCTGCCTTGGCAACAAACACGTGCAGATGCTGCACGGGGGTAGGGGGAGATGGGCGATAGGTTAGGTTTAGCCACGGAAATAGCCGAGATATTAAGCAGCATAATGCGACGCCCAATAGCCGGAGATCATAATCTCAGTTTAATGAACCCGCAATGGCTCGTGTTCGTGCTAATCTTCTGCGAATATTCACAAATGAGGCCTTAAAGCAGAGTGCATGCAGGACTGAAGGTAGAGCAGGTTAGTCATTATCATGGCTCTGGTGAAATATTTAAAAGCTGCTCTCAGGTCAGGTATGGCAGGCCACGTGCGAGTGGAAACTTCCCACCGGATAAGGAGAGGGTATGGAGGTGGTTGGCAGCCTCAGGGCTCTGAGAAGGGAGGATAACATACCGAGAGGAGGGGGGCAGTGGAGAGGGCGAAGGTACCGCACTTATATCTTCTTCTTTTTTTTTTTTGATGATGGTTGCCTTTTTATTTGATAGTGCAGCCAAAGATAGACAGAAAAGGGGGAGAGAGAGAAGGGATGACATGCAGCAAAGGGCCACGAGCTGGATTCGAACCCGGGCCACTGCGGTAAGGATCTCTGTCTTATCTTTTTCAGATTTTTAATGCTCATTTCACCGCAGGGACTCAAATGAAAACTAAAAAAATAAAGCCAATGATTGTGAATTTTACTGATGTCATCGGTGCGCTTTTCTCAGATTTAGTTTTAACTAACTGCACTCCACTTAGCATCTTTTTCCATTGCTTTCAATTGCATCTTACTGTCTTCCCCCCATATACTGTACAACCACCCGTTTTCATGTGACAAAATTTCCATACTTAGGTCACGTGATGACAGCTGAGCTATCTCCACGACAGCTTAGCAAATTCCATCCGCTGAGAAAGACCATGACATACATTCAAAAGCTTTTGGAAAAAGCTACTAAATAGACTATGAGCTCAAGTTTTATGTGCAAAAACACCACATCTTGTTTCAGGATAGTGTTTGAGTGTTTCCTTAATCTCTGAAAGGTTCCCACAAACAAGCTCAATTTGAATCTGCCACAGAAGAGACTAAATGTGGCTTAAGACGATGCAAATTCCAAAAAACAGCAGGAGGGGTAATACAGTACTAACCAGATCTTCCTGCTCCTCTAAAAGGCATCAGTCACAATGCAGACTCGTCGCCTCAAAAACCAATATAGGCCTCTGCATTGTGAGAGCCCCATTGTGTAACTTGCCCTTCTGGCTTCTCTAGGGGAATATATTGTCACTGAGCCTCTTCTCCCTTGCTATGTTTTCATTAAAAAGATCTGGCTCTCCAATCCAAAAAAAAAAAAACCTGGCCAGTCTCTCTGCAGCTTTGCCCTCTCGCTGTCTAGCCTTGGCAGAAACAAAGTCACCTAGCAACCAGGGCAAAATGAAGAAAACGTTGTGCTGGGAAACCATCAGATGCCTAAGTGAGAGAGAATACAACCCATGAGAGAGAGGAGGAAAGGGAAAAGTGAGGGTTATGAAAAAGTACCAGCCTTAAACTGTGTGGTGTCTGGGAGAGAGAGAGTGTTTGAAAGGAAGCTGGGTGATTCCTCTGGGCCTGATGAGTTTGATGTCTCCTGCTCGGCCAGGCTTCTAAGCCTCATACACTTCTACTAAGCTGTCAAGTGACACCAATAAATCTGGATAGAGGACGTACGCTTACTACTCTCCACTCTTTCTTCTTCACTTCAAGAGCAAACACCATCTGGAGAAAGTAGAGCCCTCACAGGTTCTCACAGTGTGAAGCCTCAAAGCTAATGGGACGAAATGAAGGAGAAACACTGAGTAAAACACTTTAAAGTTGAAACCAAAGCTTCCCTGTCTACACACATCACAGGCTACAGCAGAGAGAGCCAGTTCTGACAGACTTGGAAGATCTGGGCAGATCTGTGCTTGCCTGAGTATAATCCCCATGACACAACAGTTTAACATCAATCCAGGACACGTTCTCCAAGGATACCAGTGATGAAAAGAACAAAATGAGGAAGGAGCACCAGTGTTGTCAAGATGTGACGGTGGAAACTGCTTCACCGAGAAAGATTTTTTGTTACACATCCTGTGCCTTTACCGGTTTCTATACCCTGTAGGCCAACCGAGCATGTCCAAAGAGGAAACTAGGGCTTCGCTGATTTGGTTTGATCACCAGTCAGTCCAGGCACCCTTGATATTTTACTGAGGTTTGAACAAAAAGATGGTAAACACGATTGCCCCTAAACATGGCCACAAAATGGATGTGTAAGACCTTAAGAAATCACGTCCCTGATCCCATCCAAAGACAAATAAAGAGCACTTGGAAAGGCAGGCATATCTTTGTGGCATCCATGTAGCAGCATATGTAATAAAGACCTGATTTCTCTCTCTGGCTCGTCTCCTGTCACCGTTGTTCATCTAACGGCTGATGGGACACTGGGGGGGAAATCTAGTCTTACATGTTGGGATATTTTTGGAAGTGCTATTCACAGGTCAACTGTGCTTCTCCCCAATGCTAAGAGGTCTGTCCTAGGTTTGTGGTGTCAGGGAATCCAGACCTTAGCAAAGGGTATGTAGGTGTGCCCAGTGCATACTGACATGGGCCCCTGTGGTTAGGGGGCGTATGTTTTTCATGGGAACACGCCACAAAAATACTACCCATTCTCAATTCTTTTAATACACAGGGGACAAAAAGCAGCAGCAACGCTTATCAGTAAAACTGAAACAATTCTGATTAATTCCAGATGGAGAAGATGATGCTGGGGACTACAAAGAAAAGAAACTTACTGTTCAATGGCATTATGTGGTCTGCTCCAGGATGATGAAAGTTGAGGCCCATACGTCCTGTCAAAGAAAAAAAAAAAAAGATTTTACAAAAGAGGGAAAACATGGAAATCACTGATAAAAGCAACCCTGTTGACAGACTTTTTTTTTTAATCTTCCATTCTACTGTCAGCAATGGGAAAATGCCAGCCATGATGAAATATTTACCATGAAATGAATAAACAACAAATTTACCCAATGTGATTCAATGGCAGAAAGGACGACCACAGAAAACAGATGTGAAAAACGAGGTGGAAACACGGATTCTTTTGTTGTCACATATCTCATATGCACACACACACACACACACACACAAAAACAAAGGCAGCTATAAGGCTAGGAATTCAACAGAGCGTGCATACGGCTATGGTGACAATGTGTGCATGCTACAAGGGCCCATCTGTCAGTGCTTTTGTGGGGAGAGGGGTGGTGTGGGACATCTAAATGGAAGTCTTCCTGGTTATCTCTGTCTCCATCATCCTTTTCGTACAGGCGACAACAAGAAAAATACACTTAAGCTGAGGCAGAAATAGCCTACCTGGTTTAGGACAAAACATTGCTGTCTCACTGTCAACATAATTTGCAGTGGCAGCCGCAGAGGCACACCCTTTATCCCTAACCACTTAAAATTAGGGCCCTCTGTCAAAATCCGCCTACACCAGCTTTTTACTCAACACACAGCAAACAAGCAGCCTACCTAAAGTCATTTAAGAAGGACAGAAGGCGAAGCAACATTTTCACATCGATATTTGGCAAATACCTTTTAGATTTAATGAGGCACCCCATGCACTTGTGCAGAGCGTCGCCTCAACACTGAGGCGACGCTCTGCACTGGGGTGGTGGTGGGTGTAAAGGTTGAGGGGGACAACTGCAATGGATATCTTGCTGCACTGCTAGTGTATGTTTCCCCATATATAACATGGACTTTGAGAGACTGACCAGCTGCATGTTGCAAGCTGCTATGGCGCAAACAAGATGACCTGTCAAAAGTTACCAAATTTGGCCACAGAAGACAGATAGTGGGGACAGCAAGGGGGCCTCTTCCTGGTTTCCAAACAAGAGTGGAACTAGCAGTTAGACCTGGTTGAAAACTAGAGAGGCAGGGTAGGGGGAGGACAAGGAGCCGGCCACCCTGCAGCTCCACAGATGTGGATTTCCACACTCCTCTCAGCCAGTCAGAATCCAGGCAACAGTAGGGCTCGGGGGCAAATGGAGTGTGACAAGCCTATATATTCACACACACACGCGTTTGTTTGAACATGTGGATATGTAACATGGCCTAGTGTGACATTATCTTTGCTCTTTCCAACTTAATTTCATGAGGAAATTAACATTTTGTTGCAAAGACTAGATGCACCAAAAAGGAGGAACAGCCAGTGTTGTGTTCTGACACTAAGGGTTATTTAACTCTTCAGAAAGCTCTCCAACTATCCACTGCTTTCTCTTTCTCTCTCTCTCACCAGCCTTACACCTGAAAGTCAGGCAAGGCTTTCATCTAAGTTCAAGAGCCCCAAGGGGTAGCTACACAGAATCATGTGTGTTAGCAAATGTGTGGGTGGTCTATTTGTTAGTCCTCCAACCAAATTACAGGGTTTAAGGCCAAATGTCTGACTGGCTCAAGTGTCCTTGAGAGAGAATCCCTTATAGCTCCAGAGCACTTTGACCTAGTACCACTGCATTTGGTCGAGGAAAGAAAATGAGAGGATCAATAAAGTACTACATTACACACTAGAGACTATTATGCTCCATTGAACACATTCATAATCAATAAGCCATGACTTTGCTGATAGGAGGGCAAAAGTCGCAACAGCGCTTGCCTTTCCGTCTACAGTCATTTTGGGTGACAGAGGGAGACAGTTGCCCTCCTGAAGCCTTAAAATAGCTCTGGGCATGTGCCATCTGCTTCCCCAGGAGTTTAGTGGCAGGGCCTGAGGGACTTCTTGCTGACAACTGCCAAAGAAACCTTCAATTACCAACACTACACTGGCAAAAAGGGGTAAAAAAAATAAAAATAAAAAAGATGACAATACTTACTGAGGTGCATGTGTTTTGCACACAGCTGACAAATGACTGGAAAGACTGAGAGAGATGGTTGTTTCTGTAAGATAACCTGGTGAGATTTTTTATTTTGTGTGTCGGTTTGTCGGAATGGCCTACTTCTTTCCCTTCATTCCAGCTCGAGCTGAACAGCCCTTGACAAGACGATTACAACAGGGACAAAGTTCCTTTAGCTATCAAGAGATAACATATAAAACTATATAAAATTATGTACACTATAAAACACAAATGGTTGGGGCATATTTCTAGAAATAAATCCCCAAATATGCCAACCGCCCACTGTTATTTAATGTTTCATAAAAGTAATAATCAACTATTAAATGCCTTTCATGTAATAATAGATGATTTCCAGAATCCAGGTTAAGCCTGATGCACAACTTGGCAGAGACAGTAATGCTTTCAATAGTATTTCATGGCTTGTGATATCTGGACAAACCATGATTTCAATAGACAAAACAAGCCCAGACTTGTTTTGCCTGGACTGGATTAGCTCAGTCATGCTTGCAGGAGTCATGGATTTTCCACCATAACAAAACATAGCACTCCGAGAGTGTAGTTTATTGGAAGCAAGGTGCGATTTAACCTTTAACACAGCCAACAAACTCATCTTATCTCTATACAGTCATTAGTGGCCGATTAAAGTACAGGACATCGCTCTGAAACTGAAATCATCTCAAGAGCTGTTAACTACAATGACTGGTTGAGAGGTCAAGTCCAACTTGTCAGCCAAACCTCAGCCCAACCAAGTGTTTTAAATATTGACCTTTCACCTCAGGCTAAGCTGGGGTGACCCCTCCCTGAACCTAAACGAAGACATACGTTCACATAGACCTCTTCCAAACAAACGTGATCTTTGAGGACCTAGTTAAGACAGAGGAAGGTAGGTTTAACTAAAAACTTTACAAACCTTTACTCTGAACTTAAACCTCACTGGAGACCTTTACACCACAACTTTACCTAACATAGAGACAGGAAGTGCATTGTGTGGGCTCTATCTTTGCAAAGCTTTCAAGAAAAGTTATATGGGGACACCCCACCCCTTTCCTACATTTGAAGCACCTTGCTTAATCAACTGTTACTCATCTGACTTGTAATGCACTTGCAATTCTTGTTTTCCTCCTGATAAAAGCCCCTGTGTGTCAACTCTAATCCACTGACCGATGCTCTTGTCAACAAGTGCACAAAGTCAAAGAGCACCAGTGTTTGCTCTCTCTCGACAACTGACTTCAATTATAGCTGGCACCTTCTATCTGTTATAACAACATTATACCTCATACAAGCCGTTAACCGACACGTGGTGGGTGACACCCATAAACAACACAGCCTGTAAAATCAAAGGATGTGTTGGACGCTAAACTAGACTAGATTTTTCAGAACAAATGCCAGTTGGTGTTATTTATTCAAATAGTTGGTCTACAGAAAAATAAATAGGGAACAATTTTAATAAAACATTAAAAATTTTAAGCAATTTCTCAAATTAATTTCCAAATATTTGTAGGTTGCAGGCTCTGCAGCTGCTGGCAGTAGCTCCATATTTCCCAAAATGTGGAACTATTCATTTAATTAATTGATTTAAAAAGTAACTGATAAAGAAAAGGGTGGAGTTGCAGCTCTACTTTGGGGCTTAAATTTGCATTAAGGTTAATGGACTTCAATCTTCTAAAAGCTGCACTCACACGCAAAGAGTCAGTGCAAAATAACAACTGACGCATGAGTAAGATCATGTGAGTCAGACCAGCTGAGGCAATGTGTGTGTTCAGAGAGAGAGAGACATTGTGAGTGGGGTCCACGCACAGCTTCCACGAGGACTTAAGGGACTTATTAACACTTTTGAGTATCTCAAATGGTTGAGGGTGTGTGTGGGGGGTGGAAGTGGCTGCTTGCTGCAGACACAGTATCATGTCTGTTGAGCCATATTTGCCAAAGACGACCATGACAGCCTGAGAGAGTGTGTGAGGTGAGCTTGCTTTGCATGGAATGTCACAGTTGATTTACATGTCAGAAACAATTTGGATGTGTGTATCCTGCATGTGTGTGTGTGTGACAGTATTGCTGGCAGCAGCGGTGGTGGCTGTTGTCAAACTGGTGGTGTTTTTCCAGGCCAAGCGGAGAATCTCTGGTGTGTGTGTGTGTGTGTGTGTGTGTTTGTGTGGTGGTGCCTGGCTCTCCACACGTGAGCTCCTCTGACCCAGTTCAGGAACTCTATGCAGACAAGTGTGTGTGTGTGTGTGTGTGTGTGTGTGTGTGTGTGTGTGTGTGTGTGTGTGTGTGTGTGCGCGTGTGCTGTGGAGCTGCAGAAAGGGCCCGTTTGTTCAGACATCCCTGTGGCCCTGTTCCCCTCACCCAGGAGTAAAGAACTTTTAGAAAGTTTGAGAGGATCGCAAGAATAAAGTGTCTCTCTCACAGACAACACACACAGACACACACACACACCCTCTTTGAAGCTGACTCTTCTCCAAACAAGCACTAAGAAAAAAAACTGGTTGAATCGAGATGGCCTCACCCTCCTCCCTGTCTTGACAGTGAGAGAGAGGTGTGGGTGGGGTCACCTCACACAGTACATGTGCTTCTCCTTCTTTAAAAAAAATAAAAATAAAATATCAAAAAACACACATATGCATATATATGTACATACAGGGACTAATAAAACCCTCAAGGAAAAACAACTATTCCTGTCACAGTGAGAAGTATGCTGGGATGGGATGGATGTGGGTGACTACAGTAAGTAGGTTTCAATTAAGAATTACTGATATCCATATTGTGTCATCTATATGGCGGATATTTTCTTTGGATGAATACTCTCACTTTGCTTGTCAGAAATGTTGATCAGGTTCGTCAGGTCGCACCTGTCCAGATAACAATGCTGACTCTCTCAGCGCTTCAGTAATTAACATATTCCTGTTCATACTACCTGTGCCCCATTTCCCAACGCATATGAAGGCTGAGATGATCTTAGCCCGTAGACTTACAATGGGATACAGTTCTTCTCTGCCTTGAGATGCTTTAGGGAAACTAAGCCCTGGTCAGTCTATGACATTTCCACTGCATACCAGCAACTAGGAGGTAAAACAACAAAACTTCATACCCACAGCATTAGATGCTCTGCCATCTTTGCTGCAGTGTGAGGCTGCACCGGCCTAAAACCAACACCTAAACCTAGCCTGGTTCCAGACCTCTGAATCACCACCAAACTCTGACTTGTTTGACGATAAAGACAGGTCTGGTACTGTCCTGATTGATGGCTTCTTAAACCCCGGTTAGAGAAACAATTGACCAATGAGAGTTTAGTAGGCAGGGGTTAAAAATGGGGACATCATCTTCCTACATAGGTAGCTTGCTACTTAGCTTCAGTCAAGAAGAAAAGCGTCAGAGAAATGGCGACAAGCGCAGACAAGATCAGAACACATGTTTTATACTCTGTCTCTTTCTCTGTTCTCAGTGGGCATTACATTTCTACTTGCAACAAATGACACACGGAGGCAGACAATTGGCACAGTCAGAGAGAAATAGAGAAATTTCTTAACAAATGACTTTTGAAAATGACCAAACTTCAACCTGACCCTAGAGCTTTACAGAACAAAATGGCCCAGACCTGTTGTGGTCGGGTGACAAACCCTTCACCCAGGTGCGGTGTTTGTTATACAATTCAATACTAAAATCAATATTGTCAGAGACATTTCCATAGAGGGGTCCATGGGACGCAATGTGTCCTAATGTGTTTCTTTGAAATGTTCGACCAAAAGACCGGGCTGAAGCATAGGGACCTTCTCAGACAGTGAGCAGGTACGCTAGCACGGTGGAGCTGCTTTGTGGTTGGCACGGTAGCTTACTGCAGCCCCACGCTGTCTACATGACAATGAGAGGGGTAAACAAGCAAAGAGAGGTTCCAGGAATGCACACCCATTTCCATGTACCACTCTCCCTGTCTTTCCTTGTGTCTCCACTGTCTCTGTTGCGCTTTGATAACAATCACAAGGGAAGTCCTGCAGGACATTACGACAACACCTTTCCGTGAAGTTGGGCCAGGCCAGGATGACCATTTTGCTACTCTCTCAGCACAAGACTGGGAAAACAGATGCATGAGACAGCGACATGCTCTTCTCATTATATGCCCGTCCCACCAATCTTTCCATTGTTAAGATGGGAGGACGGGGGAGCATAAAAACCCTACAACCAACCTGACAGGGCCCCATCTGGGAAAGTGGATCCAAAGTTTTTACAATAGACACGTGACCTGTGCTACAAAAATATTGGCTTAGAAGGCCTGACATACATTCGATGGCCTTAAAAGGTATAAAGTGAGATTTCTGAACAGTGTTTTCATGATTTCAAAAAGTCTCTAGACTTCCCAGGAGATAAAATTAAATGTATTTATTTTAGTATGAATCTGCATTATATGGTTTAGAAAAAACTGCTTCTGTGCATCAAGGTTGCTTAGAAACACTGATTTGATTTTCAGGCTATGACTCAGTCATGGCCCGTCCAAGCCCACAATCACACACAAAATAAAGGCCCAAGTATGGTTTCAGAATTCTGCTTTGTGGTGATCATGTCACCGAGGAAAAATGTAAACCCCAAATATACTCAATCGCTCAACATTTATGCTCGCAACATATTCAACAAAAGTTAATTATCACTTGAGCCATTGATTCCAATCAGCAGAAAGCCAATAGGCAAAGAAGAAGAAAGGGCAAAAGAAAATGCAGTTTGCAAGTAAAACCACATCAGTGCACATTGCTGTACATGTGGTCCACCACACACACACACACAAACAGAAATTATGCGAGATTTTGCAGGTAAGGCTCATAATGTTAATTATTCATTTCAATTTCAAACAGAACATGATGATCCATACCAGATTGGTTAAGAGATTGGCAAATAGAGCAAAAGAAAAACAAATGTACCCAGAGATGATATATGCCCATGAAGCAAAAAAAAACAAAAAAACAATCCAAATACTGTAAGCATGGACGTATGAATATTCCTAACCTGCAAAATGATTCCTCCATATAATATCAGCGATAGTCATTGGTGGGCCACCGGCAGGGTGTGGTTTACCTTTGTCATGGTCAGTCCTTATCATATCCATTAAGGAATTCTCCAAAGAGTGCAAGCTAAAAGCATCAAAGGGCCGATTCCGGTCCTGCAACACAGTAAAACAGGAAGAGGGTTAGGATTAGAGTCACAACAGTACATCGTATACAAAATAAACGCATTTAGCATTTTATGGCTGCTGCAGTTAGAACTACTGGCAGTTATGAGGCAAAGTAATACGAACTGTATACTCTGATATTACAGCTTAAATACAATGAATACAAATGCTCCTGTAACTCCCGGATATTTCTTTTCATGTGGCGTTAATATTGTACAGTACAAACAGAATAAAGTGTTATGACAATGTTTAATATAACAACAAAACAAAACAAAAAATCGGAAACACCAACAATTTCAAAAACCCTGTGTGAAGCACATGATCCTCAAAAACTGGCTAACTTGGAGTTGCACATTTAGCCTCGCTGAAATTCTGTTGAAATTCTGGTTGGTTGCCCTTGCTCAAGGGAAACTTTCCCAGGGAAACTGGCTACAACATACATGTACCAACATCTCCCATTTCTGTTAAAAACGCAAGACAGGCTGGGAAGCATTCTTAGCTAATCTAGACTAATATAAGTAAAAAGGATCTGAGACAAGATGCTACAGGTAATAAAAGGGGAAAACAGAATGTTTGTGTCAGCCCTGGGGATGACGGTGAATACAGCTGATATTAAAAATGAGATATAAATCTTAGTCAGAGGCTCCTTAAGCCTTTTCATGTCAAAAAGCTACATTGAAAGCACAGACAAGATTCTGCCCTGACGAACACCATCTGTCTGGATTTATAAAATTTAGTACAGAATTTCTTAACTGTCAAGTCTGTAGGTGGAGAGGTAACAGAGGGGCAAATTAAATCTATAATCAAAGCAGTTACTCCTTGGGCTTTTTTACACTTTGCTCATGACCCTCTGGAGGTTCAGTCCAGAGTATCATTCATTTTGACAAATGTCACTATCATACAACTGAAGAGGATCCGACTAGAGCTGAAACGCTTCCCAGGTGTAATACCCGAGTTATAGTGGCAGGCCTTGGTATTGTTTTTTGTTTTTCCTCAATACTCGACGCGATACCTAAGTTAAAGTACAGATATCAAAATGATACTTTTTTCAATACCTTACAATGAAACATATCAAATATATAACCGTGTTTTTCTGCAAAACCCTTCATTCAAAAAAAAAAAAAGGAGCCAAAGGTCTCAAATGTTAAATGCTGTCTAAATAAAAATCAGCAATACACAAACTACATTTGTCATTGATCAAAGAACAACAAAAGATTATGGAAAGATGTTATGAAAGCACCTTAATGCTATCTAGACCCTATTTGTCAGTTCCATCGGACAGGAACTCAGCTGATACAGCTGCTTTTGAAGCCGCTCTAAGATGTTTATGCTGCAGCAGGTAGCGTTGAGTGTCATCCGGTATGTATTTTCACCTCTCCGGACTAATTTCCTGATCCTGTGAGGTAGACTGGTCCAAATCGAGTCCAGAACTGGACAGTCAGTACTACCTCAGACACCCTCAAGGTTAAACCGCTCACTGCTGAAGAAATGTTTACATGCCCACTGTGTGTGTGTGTGTGTGTGTGTGTGTGTGTGTGTGTGTGTGTGTGTGTGTGTGTGTGTGTGTGTGTGTGAATGAATTTATGAGAATGACATGTGTGTCAAAAGGTAAAGCCTGAGAGCGCACCTAACCGGAGCTGGAGGCTGCAGCCTTGGCAGCTGTGTCCTGTGTCGGCTGCCCAGGCCGGGGCCACATTGTTTGCACACCACAGCTATTGTTGCCCATTCGGCTGAGCATTCAAAAGTGTTATTCCCTCCACTCTGGACCCGACAGCGCCACGTAGATAAAAATCTGCCCACTTGGTACAAACGGTAAACACTTAAAACGCTGAGCTTTTAGTTTTCCTCCCCTCCCCTCCTCTCTGACACATGTGGATGAGCACAGTGACGGGTGGGGGTCGGAGAGCTCAGTGTTGTCAAATGACCTAAAGAGATAATATATACCAAAGTCCCAAACAGACTTTACTGTTTAACACATCACATAAGACACCCAGCATGTGGAGCGCAGGTTCAAGTTGACCTATCTTGACTACACTGCAGTTCATCTTTCCTCATGACACATAAACAAGATATGAGAGCGAGCAGAGGGAGATCATGATCAGAAACAGACTTTTAACATGTGGCTGAATACCTGTTTTTAATGAGTAACGTCTGCTCAGCAAGGTTAAGGGCTGCCAGATTCAGAAGAAATTGGTAAATTTATCATCCGTTGTCCCCCCCCCCTTTATAAACTGTAAAAAGTTCATTCGTTTTACGGTAACATTAATGTGCAGCTTCACTGACACACAATCAGTCAGTCAGTCAGTCAGTCAATGGGAAAAGGCCCAAAGAAAAAACAAGTGCACTAGCCCAAAGAGTTGCGATGAATATATGTATATATATATATTTTTTTATATATAACCTGTTCCAACTTGGGGTGCATAGACATGATTATTTTCATTATTTGTGTATCTGACATTTTTCTATTTATTATGTGATTCATTGAAAGACAGCAGCAAATCCACGCATTTGAAAAGCTGGAAAAACATTCCCAAAGGGCGTGAACCCTCTGTTCCCTGACACCTACAGCAGTTGGCTGTGCCTTTCAATCCTATATCCTATATTGTATAGCTTACAAGGTTAAATCTGGGTTATCTGAAAGCTAAGATGAGACAAAAGCATTGGCAAAATAGAATGACAAGTTTAGATGGAATATAAAGCAAAAATGAAACAAGCTAAACAACAATAAATACCTAATGTAAATCACACTGGTTACACCCTTACACAGGTCAAAGCTCCTGCCGTTATGCATAACCATCAGACAGCATTTGACTGTGAGACTCCAACTTCTTGATCTGATATGATGGGATTATGATCTCAGAGGACCACACAAGCCACTAACATCATTTCAAATCAGGGTATCTCCCGAGACGCTCGTGTGACTTTGTGTCTTAAGCCTCACACAGACGTGTTAAGTTAAATTCCGCACATTCCTCGGCCGTTAAGCGGCAGCCAGCAGTAGGGGAGTATGAGCACATATCGGAGCACACGGGGGACTCAGCTTTTCACCCTGCGCTTCATCGGGGGCACCTGAAGAGTACTGAGGTAGACCTACAGAATGACAACAAGTACACCTGTCGCCAGCTGTCCACATGACAGCGCCGGACCGGTGTGTGTACCCTGCCTGCTGCTTGGCTCAGCAATTTGCCCGAGTTTCACTTCAGCAAACAGGCCAGTTGACACGTGGCACCCTGACCTTGCATCCTGGTGATAACTCTTCTCCAATTATGGGTGTAATTGCTAAACAGCTAAGTGCGAGTTACAGCCAGGACTGCATCGCTGAGGTCCCCAGAAGCTCTTAAAAATACCCTCTCTGTCAAATTGATATTATCATTTAATATAAGTTACAGTTTTTTAATAAGGTAACTGTGTGGCTATGGCAAGCCTGGTGAAGAGGTATATGCTTGAAACATCACTGCAGCAATAAAAGTAATTGAAATGGGAGCCATAAGTGGTAAACACTTTGTTTTGTTTCGTAGAGAGAAACCTCCACGTATCAGTGACATCATGACAAGCTGATATAAATAAATAAATAATAAAGATGTAAATATAAAAGTAAAGCACCGTATTGGCATCAGAGCTGCAACTAACAATTATCTTCATTATCGATTAATCTGCCCAACATTTTCTTGATTAATCTTTTAATTGTTTTGTCTACAAAATGTCACGAAATAGTGAAAAAAAAAAAAACACAAGTTCCCATGGACCAGGGTGACTTATTCATATTGCTTGTCTTGTCCGACCAATCCAATGATACAATAACATGAAACAGAGAAAAGCAAAATATAATCCCATATAACCAGCTGCTACCAGCAAACAGTTGGCATTTGGAGAGTAGTTGACTGTACTTCTTCTCTGTTACCTGCCTGAGTTTCACTTCAGTGAACACACCACTCTTTACAGCATGACATGCGGCCCCTTGACTTTGTCTCCTGGGGCCTCATTTCTAACTTTTGTGTAGGGCCTGAAAGTGGCGTAGGCCCTATGCAAAATGTGGGATCTATTAAAAAAAAAAAAAAAAAAAGAAAAAGAAACTTGACGGGAGAATGCGCGCACCCGCACGGGAACTCTGACCCATGCGTCTGGACATTTTGCAGACGGGGGAAAACGGGCGACGCAGATGGTGAGGTGGTGAATTGAAGCCGGAGTGTAGATATTCAAAAAGGTAAGAGGCTCTCACACATTTTATTTCACACGTTACTTATAGATCCACTTTATCATAAACGTTCAAACCAGCAGTGTTAGTGAGCCGTAACTATAACACCATTATATTCATCACATCCATCACATTCCCCACCCCCGGAGCGCAGAGGAGAGGGCCGGGCTGTATGCTACCGACCCGACGTAGTCAGTTGTGGAGCGCACCGCTGCTCGGACGATGCCAGGAGGCAGGATTCAGGATTCAGGAAGGTCTGGCCTGCCTTTTACGCGTGAATACAGCCACACCGTAATCCTCATTATGAGTCCTGATGCAGGCAGGTCTACTGCCCCGTTTGATGAACTCACTGCATTAGACGAAGCAGCAACATGTTGCCACATTTCCTTTAGTTTGTGACCCCACTGCCAACAATATGTGCTTTCTAACATTGCTTTTTCTTGGTCTTCCTCTCGGTTGTTGCCACGATTCATTTCTACGCGTCGGCATTCGTGAGGTGACATTGATCCATGTGTGGTCGAATGTGGGCGTGTAGAGGGCGGGACATGAGGCTGATCCACGTGCGCACATTTCCAGGTGGACTGTGATTTATAAAGGGGGTGTTGCCTGCAGGTGGACGTGCGCGCGGCTTGATAAACTGGATTGTTGCTTCTTTGTATGTATTTATTTTTTGGGGGGCGCACGTACGCTTTCAGTATGGATCCTACGCACTGTTTTATAAATGAGGCCCCTGGTGACAACTGGAGCTGTAAGCTGGCCAAGTCCAGAGAAAAGAGATAGAGGCATTCAACAGAGGAAACTGTGTAGCCTAATTAAGCCTGGGGGGTGACTGACACACACACACACACACGCAATCATCATCTCCTCAAAAGGCTATACGTTTCAAGCCGGCCCGGTTGGAATTTCACCCTGCGCCGGGCTGCGTTTCGTCAGCACATGTAGTCCTCTCTGCAGTAACAGGTTAACGTTAACGCTTTGACTGGTGCTCCGTTCTCCCGAGTCCTCGCTTTGATCGGGTGAACAAGTAGGCCGGTGACTAAAGGGAGGAGAATTCAGCTGACATATTTGGCTTGTTTGTCAGGCAGCATAATTAAACATAGGCCAAACACATGACTAGCCATGTGAAAAAACCAGTATTGGGACTGTTCCTGTTAGTCGACTCTGCAATCAGACATGTCAATTAAGGCAGGATGCAGACTGAAATAAACTCAAACCAGTATGAAACTGGTGTCCACTATGGTGCTGGTGAACATAGATGAGTCCTGTGATCTCTTATGTAACCTTATGGACCAAAAGACAAGTAACAACACTGTCACCCTCTTACATATAAATTTGGGGCGTTTGGTGCCAGAAATCCAGGGGAAGATTGGGATCGGACAGGGACACAGCAATAAGAAGGTTCCCAGTTAACATCAGTGTTCACATATTCATTGTCCTACTGAAACTACACAGGACATTCTTGCCCTTTACTATGGTTTACTATGTTACTGTAGCTAACAAATGCTAATGTTGTGATATGAACCTAGAGCCAACGGTATTTTGTCGTATTTGGACTGCTGAGAGGTACACACTAACCCCTTTTTTCGAATGTTATCTAACTTAATGCTACTTTGCTTGTTGGCTTGAACATAAAAACAACACAATTCATGACTTATTAGCATGCTTTGACCCTGAATAAAGTCAGCTTTCATGATCGTGCAGCTTTCTCGCAGCAGAAAAACAGACATTAATGTCAGCACTTGTATTATGTAAAATATTTAGTAGAAGCTCACAATAAGAGCTTAATATTGGCTTCTTGCTGTAAATTGTGAGAAGAAGAAGAAAATAACTTCTTCTACCTTCCGGGTTGGACCTGCGCTCCGTAACACTTTCCATCTCAGATTCAAACCCCGCCCACTATCCGATCACAAGCCAATCGAATGCGAGTATGGGTGTTGACTTCACTTACTGTCGAAAATCTTGTAATTACACGGAGAGGGAACAGAAACTACCAACGATGTTGAAAATAGCGACAGAAAAAATGATAAGGAGGGGACAGCAAGTGAACAGTGTTAAAACACACCGTTAGACCAACACATTATTATTATTATTGTTGTTGTGGTGCTTTTATTTATTTTTTAATAATGAGCTTAAATGTATGCCTCAATGTTCAGTCATAATTTCTACAGACTTACACATAACTTTCAATTTAATAGAACACGTAAATTAAGAACCGTAATGGCCGATTTCTCCCATTTACTGTACAGCGCATCCTTTCTGCAGCTTACTGGGCATTGAGCATTTTATCAAATATATCAATGAAAACAAGATAATCCTTCCTGATCATTGGGGTTAACTGGTAATCAAGTGTGCACATACAGGTCTTTTTCAGTCTGAACTTAGAAGGGTACGAGGAGCACTTGAATGCGTCATCTGTCCTTTAAACCTCGCGAGTGAGCTGGCAGAGGGAAATTCACCATTAAGTGCAATTGACCGTGCGCAGGTATTTCTAGTACTGACTCACAGTGTTTGTCTTCGAATCCGTAAAAATAGCTATGATCGATGATTAATAGGCTACTTCAAGGACTCACTGTCTCATTCGATTTCTTTGACCTCCACAACACAACCTTCCAGCATACAAGCCACATAAAAATGTTGCCGGCAAAACCCGATGGTCATTTGTCAATTAAACTAAACCACAGAAGTAACAACCTCGGTATATCGCACATTTAAAATAAAGTGTCTTTTATGCTGAGTTATCTAAATCAATTCAAAATAAATGCCTCTGCGGTTGCGTCCTAATGGTAACCTATAATCACTGTGTGAGAAACATTGTAGGATGTAGGCTATGGAAAATGGCAATGTGTATGATTCATGCGATAAAATTAATTGCAAATTTGTCTAATTGACTATGACACAAGTAGCCTACCAATCTACTTTAACATAATGAATCCGTGGTGCAGGTGAGTTCAGGGTGACCTTATCCTGGGTTAGCCTGTTGTTGTAATATTTATATAGAATAGGCTACATCGAAAACAATCCTATAGGCCTAGGTCTGTTTTTGATAGGTCGACCACCAGGGTAAACTGACAACATGTCAAAGTGGTCAACATTTTTACTTTGCCTACACAGGCTGAAGCAATAGAGCTAGGCCTAGGCCTGCGCTTACAGGGAATGCAGGCTATTTACCTGGAAAGGCAGTATGTTGTTGCTGTTGTCAGTCCTGAAGGCGCTGTCCTCCATCCAGGGCTTGGGGGTGAGGGGACCGGGTCTTGGGAATTTGGGGGGTGCTATAACATTGCTGGTATAGGGCTTTTTCATGGGGGAGATGGGGTTCAGGGGTGACGGCACCCCGACACCGACTCCGACCCCTACCCCGACGCCCACCGCTCTGCGCGGGTCCCTGCCTGCCTGCAGACCGCTCCAGGGGTTGGAGGCTGTGCTCCATGCGGCGTTTTGGTGATTATTCCAAGCGGACGACGGGGCAGAAGAAGACGACGACGACGACGACCCCTTGCTGTTATTCATGATGGTCTGATAAGCGTTTCTCTGGGGGAAGGGGCCTTGGCTGGGGCTGACAGGGGATCTCTGCTGGGGCTGGGGCTGGGGCTGGGGTTGCTGCTGCTGCTGCTGCTGCTGCTGCTGCTGCTGGGCTTGCTGTTGATGCTGTTGGGACTGGGGAGCCAGACCCATCTGCGGGGAGAAATTACCCCCGAAGACCGGGTTGACTTGGTGGGGGAAGTTCTGGAAAAGCATCGTCCCGTTCACCGAGGGTATTCCCTGGAAAAAGCTATCGTCCACGGCGTTTGTGGTTCCCGTGGACCAAGTGCTCCCAAACGAGGAGGAAGGGGAGGACAAGGGACCGCCGGTCTCCTGCGGCTGGTGGTGGAAGCTCAACCCGGGCAGGATCGGCGACTCCATCGGCACTTTGTCCTTGCTGCTGCTCAGCGCTGAAGCCGCTTGGTTGCTCCCGGTTGAAGGGCTCTCCGACTCCGATGAAGAAGAAGTGGGCTCCGATGACGGGGTCGGGGTGGAGGGAGGAGGGTCTACTTGCGTCGGATCTTGCTGATGGTGTGGCTGGGCTTTGTTTTTGTCCATCAGTAAATCATCCTGCATGGTTTGCTGAGCTGCAACGAGGGGAAACAGAGACGAGGAGTTATTATTATTATTGTTGTAATTTAGGCTATCACACACCGGGCTCGCTGGGCTGCTGTAGTATCTGATGAACTGGGACAACTCCGACAAGGATATGATGTTGGAGGGACCAGGCAATTGCAAAGCGAATGCGTGATCACCCATTTAGCCGAAAAGAAGAAGAGGAAAAACACACTTCCCAAGACTAGCCTATACCAGAATGATTCATAAATCCCACAAATTATACACGGAGCATATGGCTGCAGATATTCACCAGATTTCGCCACGTCTCGTTTTTCCTTCCACGCAGGAACTCCGGAGCTGCAATGTGAAACTGATTCAGTGTGTGTGTGTTTTTTTTTTTTTTTTTTTTTTTTTTTGCCCAAGGACCTCCCCTATATTCATTTACATACGTCAGTAAATACAGCTGTCCTTCAGCAAGGTTAAAAGACAGTTCTACCTTGACCCAGGCACTTCGACACACACGACCACAGAGCCTGTTTTGAAACTAAAATGACTTCCACCAAAAAAAGGCACGCTTCGCCCCCTTTTTTTTTATGCAGTAGAAAGTGACGCACCTGAACCACTTACCGCAAAGATCTCTCATGTACCGGCTAAACCGTTTCCTTACAATAAAAAAAACATTATCAGTCTTATTATATTTTTAGCACGGGGTATAAGACGAAGATAATTTAACCGATAAGATAAAGTAGACCAATAGGCCAATAGGAATATAGCCTACAATAAACACAAGTCCATACAGGAATAATATGACTTAAGGGATGTTATCATAACGCCAAGAGGGACTCTGCCCGAGGTCCGCATTGACACAGCCACTGGTTGCCATTGACATAATACATTATGTACCCATGTAACTTGCATATTAAGCCAATATTATAATAACTTAAAGTTAGGCTGGAATATCACTGGAAGCTCGACTCGGTGTCCTCTATTCAAAGTTAAAGACATTATATTGAACCTAATACAAAATGTCCCTTAACTTTGCATTTCAGAGACAACGCCTTGCAAAAGCCCATTTAACAAGCACACCCTCGAATATTATCATGACGGCAATTTCGCATTCAGAAAGCCATGAAGTTGCCACATTATTAAATTCAACAGTGAGCAGGACAATCTAAAATGTAAATAGATCACAGTATGCTTGCTTATTGCAAGGCTACACTGAGCAACTGAGCATATTCTGTCAGCTGGAGCACATGCAAGGCACAACCATATGCTATGGAGACAAGTGTCAAATCATCCGAGGTTAGAATGATGCTAAAATTAAAAACCCATGATAACATTGATAAGGCTCCTCTTCACTGTCGGGACCTGGCTGCAACAGAGCTAACATGCAGCCTGCACTGAGGCCTTTCAATAACATGAACGCAATAGTCTGTAGACTTTGAAATCAACACTCCAGATGACATGCCGGATCATTTCTGCAGCATGATGGCAGTGATACAAATTGGACTTTCAAGGTAATCGCAATAGCCTGCATTGCACACACACCCCAGCAGTTAATCCGTGTTTTCTCCTCCAAAGCTGCGCTTCCAAGGTCATCAAAGCAGCGTAATCAGCAGCCTGTAGTGGCTCACCTCACCGGCCCTTCGCCACAGACACTGCCAAAACCTGACCATTCAAATGCCAATTTATAGCGCCGATCGAGGCATCCGATACATTTCATGAAACTGTCTTTGCCTTGAAATGCCCCTTTAATCCATATGTGTCCCTCCACACAAACGACAAAACAGCATGCACACACAGCGTGGTCGCGTCTCTGCCTAACGTGAAGTTTGAATTACCTTTATCGTTCACCTTTTTGGGACTCTGTAAATAAAGATATTTCTGTTTGCCTCGTCTGGGTTTAGATATGACAAACGAGCTACCCTTGTGCCGAGATAGTCAGCAGTTGCCTCAACAGCTGATTGACTGCGGCGCATGGATGATGCCGAGGAGGCTGTAGGGAGTTGTAGTTTCTCACTATTGCAGTGGCTGGTCAACAAATAGGCCTATGTTTGTTCCTTCTTGACTGCTGCGGTAAAAAAAACCCCCACCAAAAACATGAACCAAAAACAGCTTCAAAGCTGACCTGTAGGCATAGGTGAGGTTACCAGATGGAGCAACTCCTTAGAGCAGCAATAGAAAAATTGGATAATTGACAGTAACAGTCTCTCTCTCTCTCTCCCACGCACGCGCGCGCACGCGCGCGCATGGTTTATATGCTATATAGTGAGCAATAAGTTTGTATTAATTGCTTATAACTATTTTGTAGTAAAGCTTGATGTGATATAGCCTAATACAAAAAATACTTTCTCATTTAAAACGTCTTACCCCTATTAGAAGTGTTCTGTAGCCATATGTGCATCTTCATGGTGGTTGTATCTTCCAGAAGCCGTGGTCTCTCTTTAGCACATCTGTCGGGAGTGGATTCAGAACATTAATTTGATATTTTTGGCCATAAGAGGGAGGAAAGCATTATGAAACTACATTTCCCATGACAGGAAATTATGCCCTTGTCGGCGTCGTCCCTGTTTTGATGACGCAGCTACGCACAGCCGTGCTATTTTGCGAGAGATGGAGTCAAGCGGTCACACCAATGCGTTAACATTAGTGACAAACGAGGCCGTAGCCGATGTAAAGAGGATTTGTAGTTGAAATAGTGCATCGATCGCAGATGAATGCTATTTAGACGGCCATGACTGTGAAGGAATAGTTTTATGCTAAATAATTGGTTCCTTTACAGCTGAAGCGCTGTATCAACACAAAGGCCTGTATAGCTAGTTAGCGTTAGTTCCTCAGCTAGCTAGCAAGTGATTTAACGCCAACCTCAGCTGCAGCAAATTAACAGGCGTGCTATTTTAATGTTTTATATGTAACACAGTTGATCTGCTCCACCAACAAGACAGCTTTTGAGTATTTTTTGGCTTCTCCACGATAATGGCGGAACAGAGTGCAGTGGTCATGCAGCAGAATTTGGACAGGTAAGTTCAAGTTTAAGGCTAACATGCTAACGGCAGCTATGTATCTTCACATAAAATCACTACGTTTGAAATAAAGGGGAATAAGTTAACTTAGTTTTTGTCAAAATATTCAGAAACTCGTCGCCTCTAATATGTAGTTATCGTTTTATACCGACAACTGATTTTAAGCTGTTTTGAATATCATTAATGTTAGCTAGTTAGTATTTTTGTAGTGTTGATACAGGACGTCCTCCGCTATTAACTTAACGTTACTGTCAGAAGATTAATAACGTTACTGCATTAAGTAATCTTAATAACTGCACATCACTTTGAACACATTCACCTTAACGTTATGTATGTAATTCTCTAACGTTTACCTTGTTAACGTTAGAGAATTACACCAAACATTTGGTCTGTCAACTATTGACCCTTAGACGAGGAGAAGGCTGTATCCAGTAAGATTCTGAAATTGTCACGTTCATAGTTAAGTCATTATGGCACTGAATGAGTAAACCGTCTGCTTATCTTAAGACACTGAATACCATTTCCATGGCAAGTTTGATTTCATTCCCTTCCCTATCAAACACACAATTGGGCATAGAATAACCAAAGCTTAAGTATCTTGATAAGATGTCTGAATTGCGTGCATGGAAAAGGTTTGTGTCACCACACAGACTTGTAAAAGAGAGAAAATCATATTGAGCATACACCGAATACAAAGACTGAGTGGAACAGCAGACATCTCTAGGAAAAGTTGTGTGAGAGAGGAAGAGCGAGCAGGTGTCATATCTGTCACTAGCTAAGAAAAGGAAAATGCAAAGAAACAGAATGCAAACTGTGTGCTGGGAGTGTTTTTAGGGGCAAAGTCAGTGTTGGAAATTTATACCACAAACCTGATTTATATATTACAAAAAACAGAACAAAAAAACACTTAATGCATCATGGGGATTCATTTTATGAAGTTGTACAAGCAAGAAGCACCATGAAGGAAGTGTGTTAAAGCAACAAACATAGTTGGAAGCAATGAAGAAGAGAAACTCCATCCAGACAGCAACAAAGCAAAGCTGCCATTGGGGGAAAATATACTTAATGACCAACACTTTTTGTGGTGTTTTGACACTTAAATGAATATGTTTAGCTTTGCATCATCCTGCCCAACTGTCATAACTGTCAAATGCGTGTACACACGTCAGTGAATTCCTGTTGAAGCCCTAGGAAATTGTCGCAGTAGCAAGTTTTACAGCTGACGAAGTTCAAACATGTCTTCTGACATTGAAACGTCCGACAACACAGGGTTTACTTGGCGGAATGCGTCATGGTCACATGGAGGGGAGATCCATCGTGACAGGTGGAGAATTATTTTGAGTTATAAACGCATACAATCCTACCCTCAGTACATTTCATCAGGGATGTCAAGGCACACAGTCAGCAGCTCTGCAGGTCCCTTGGAGCAGTACAAGGCTTTGAACCTTGCTCAAAGATGTAGCTTGTCACTTTGGCGGTCACATAAGACATCCAGACACTGCAGCCTCAAATTCATGTCTGAAAGGCTGCCCCTTTTTATTATTTGTGATAGCCGGCAGCTAACCTCTATAGGCAACATGTTAAATTTACATTCAGCAAATTATTATTCTGCCTGTGTTTGGCTTCCTGGGTTGTGTTGGCTAGAGCATCAGTTCCTGCTGTTAACATTTCCAGTGTCGTTTTTGGTTGGTGGTGCGGCTTTTTGTTCATGGTGTTCTACAAAGAAATGGTGATGCACAGGCATTTCACAGTGACAAAGTGTAATTTAAGACTCCAACCAATAAAATACAAAGTAATAATATCTATATCAAACCAACTATAATGTCTTTTGCAAATATTTACAAAGTAGTACTGGAAGTAGTGAAGACAAAGGTTAGCTCACCTCAGGGACTCAAGTATGTGATGTTATATCAGTGTCACACTAATCAGCTGGATATCTTTAGTGCATTGTGTTTGCGTTCCGCTCATATCAACAGATGGATCAGTTTGTTGTGGCTTAAGGTAGCTTAGATTGATGTGCAGTTTTGAAGGCTTTGTCCTGTAGCTTGGTAACTCAGATATGGCCAGCCCTTTTCTGTCATAGCCCCCCAGATGTAGAGAGGGCGAAACCCACTTTTTATTTGCAGAATACAGTTTCCCCATTTTAAAGACCGCATCGAATCATACTGGCCTGAATTCATCCTAGTAAAAAGTGGACAGTTTAATTGTTGTCTCTAACCAACCAAGGCTAATTGAGGGAGCAGTTAGCATTTTAGGACGCTTGATCAAATAACTTTTTTTTTTTTTTTTTTTTTTTTTTTTAAGAGTTGTGTAGTCTTCTGACAACAGGAGGAAAGACATGTTAACAACTACACTTACTGTGTGATCTGCTGTTTTGAAACACAAAATAAGCGATGTCAGGAATACGGTGGGAACAGAAAGTGCTTACCTGCCAAGGTCAAGCTGAAGATCACTGGCCATGTTTGTGAAACCATTCTTGTGTGTGATGTGAGTGTGAACTTTATTTAAAAGCTCAGTCTGTGATCAAATGTAAACAAAAGGGTTACCGCACCACCAAAATTCAAAACACAAAATTGGAACCTGTTATCATCCTCAACTTAGGTAAAGGATGATTTTACCTTTTTATGTGGACAAACACTAGACAACAAGTACATCTATTAGTGTTGTTCATGTTTTTGGCTCTGAAAGGTTTCATTAATGTTTGGAAAACAGGGCTTTTCAATTATTACGACCATTTAAAAAAAACACAAAATGCTGGTTTCGATTTGTTCAGTTATTTATGCAAATATACCCCAGATTTATATTGTTTAAAATGTCTATGCAATAGGCCTTGTTTCTCTGATTTGAACTAAATTGATTAATAAGTCAAACAAATTTTTTTGACTTGCAAGCTTTCGCACCTTTTTGGTAAAACTGCTAGTAAAGCGGAATCAAGGAGTTTACCCATCAGGTGCTGTTCTGATTGATCATAATGCAGTTGTAAAACCAGATTGATCTCATCTACACTACCGCTCAAAAGTTTTGAGTCGCCTGCCACAAGAGCTTGATTCGGTGCAGTCAGATGGCTGAGAGGAATACTCCCTCTACTTTTTTGAATGGTCTTTTCATGCTTTTAGGTTGTAGAAGGTCCACTTTACAAATTGATGTTATTTTGTATGAAGGGTTTGCAAAAAAAGCAATCATTTGTACATGGAGAACAAAATGCTGTACAATGGTTCAACCAGACTGACAACTGAAAGAGCAGAAAGTGACAAAGATACCTCTGAGCATCAGTTAGATAAGAATATAAGAAATCAGCAGTCATTGGTAACTTAGCATTAAAATCTGCAGATTTAAATAGGAACATGTTTCAGTGTGCACAATAATGCCTCTAACAAGCTGGAATTAACAGGCGTGTTTCTTTCAGCAAAGCTATTCTTAAAACTTCAAAATAGAAATTGTAGGTTAGTCTAGGTTTAGCACTATTGGGAGTGGATCACGGAATAGCAGCTGAACATACTATTGACTGACAAATCACAGTTTAAACCTATTCAGTCTCGCCACTGAGTAGACTGCAGAGGGCCCCAAGAAAAACGCGTTCCCAAAATTTTTAGAGCCCACTTGCACAGTTGTGGTTCAAAAATGATCTACGGTCGCTTACACTTTTCTGGACTGGAAAACAAATGAAAAGTCGAAGAGTGTTTGTGGGGGTGGTTACAACAGTATTCTCCCCTGTCACGCAGCTACTCTGGGGACATAGACTAAACGGAAGTTTTAATGATTTAATTATTCTAAAACTCTTTCAAATGTAAATAATACATTTGGTGTATAATTATACTGTTTTTATCTATGTTAAAATAGCCATTATTGAAGGAAATAAGAAAAACAGCAATTTAACAGGTGACTCCAAACATTGGTGGTTGTGTGTGTATATATACTTATAAGTGAAACTGCTAGATCAAATGTTCGTCAGGATGGGAGTAGGTGTTTAAATGAATGACGTTGATGTCATCTCTGTGTAGTCAGTGTATTTTGCATATTAAAAAATGGAATGAATTGTCATTTGTAGAAAGGGCAAGTCATGGTATGAAAATTGTTATCTTGCATCTTGACTTCTATTTTATTGGCGTATGCAGGTAATTCAATGCCTCTCTTCAAAATTGTGGGGATGGGTAATTGAAGTCCATGTGAATCAGCAGGTGATGCATAATAAATTGAGTGCTTTGACATACTAATCTCACGGTTTTCATATGCATGGCAATACACAAAAGTGAAGTGCATACTTGAACTGGGCCACACAAGCACTGCAGAATAAGATTAGATGTGATAAGATCAAAGTGTCTTCCACCAAGTGAGCAGGGAGTCTTGTTTTTAACTCGGGCATAGATAAATCTCAAACATTTTTCTCAGCTGACTAAGCTAATGTCTACCCACCTTTTTATTCTGTATGTACAAACACAACAAGGGTTCATGGGTATGTTTGGGTTCACTTTTTTTCCCTAAGTTAGACAAAGGCACAATGGCTGCTCTCCAAGCGTTATGCTACACGTGTAACCAGAAGCAGAAGTGGTGAGCAGATGCTGCAACATCCAAGCACATTGGTGTGCCGTTTCCCTCAAAATAGTCACTGGCGTTTGATAGCTTGTGCAGTGCGTACTAAAAGGCGTTTGTAGGCATTTGACACAGCTCTTTCTGTCAATATTGAACTTTGGACTTTGAAACCATTTCCCAAGCACATGGTACAGTAGCAGAAAGAAAGGAAGGGCATGTGAGCTTTGTAAAATGTGCTTTAGCTGCGTGCTGCGGGTGTGTGGCAGAGGCAATAACCCTGACGGTGTTTGAGGAGCCGATAGCAGGAAGATGTATGTCATGTCCCCTTGCTTCTAGACTGTTGTGTACCCAGCCTCTATCACTGACAAACATAAGGCTCCACAGGCTCTTATCTGGGCCTGCCACAAGCAGCCAGCTGCCCCTGCAATGCAGTGTTTCACAAATAGATGTGGGGGACACATTTCAATCCAGCCTGACCTTTTTATTGGCTCTCACACAACCTCCTTGTTTTACGCTCCTCTCATCTGCTTTTGTTGTCCAGATCGCTGACCCTGTTTCTCTCTGTATAATGGGTATATAAACATGTGTGTATGCATAAGGGCTACTAATGTTTGAACCTGTAGCCATGATTTGGTGCAATTTTTGTACGGGGGTGGTGTCAGTGTCTACAGGCTCTCTTCAATCCTGAGAAAGTGACAATTTTCTTGTTAAATACAAAACTTAAAAATTAGATTGATATACGTAAATATTAAACTGTATTCTTTGAGATTTTTATCATTTGATCTAGTAAGCCTACTATTAAGATCACAATGCAGATGAAGTAGAATCCACACAGTTATGTCAAATAATAGTTATTTAGTCCTAAGAGTTGGGACAATTTTGTGGTTGATTCTACATTTTCTGCATTAAGTCTAGCATTCCACTTTTTACATGTTGTCTTTTTCTGGTCTTCAAGTGCTTGCATTACAGCTAAGTGACGCAGTACTCAACTTATTAAAACTTGAAAAATGAAATGCATGTACCTGCTTGGCTATAATAGCCATATAACTAATAATGTTTTTTTTTTCAAAGGGCATCCATAGTTTGAAATAAAAAGAGGAGTATGAAAGCATCAAGTTATTGGTAACCAGGTATTGAGTCAATAATACCGTATATTTTTAATTTGTCAGTATCAGTCAGCTCTGTCATGGAAAAACAACTGTGTAAACTTTACAACATTTTGTCATACCCTAGGTTATGGACATATTCTAAAGGGAAATCAATAGCTGGTTAGCAGCTGACCTGTCATGGCTTGGTAACGTACAGTTTGCAGAAATAACCTGTGGTGTATGGCATTAACTTCAGTGAAAGGTCATGCCAAATGACATGTATTAAGATTGGTGGTATAGTTAGGCTTAAGTTATTAAAACCACATACTATTAAAGTCCAGTATGTAGCATTTAGGAGGAGCTATTGGCAGGAAATGCATGTATGTTTTCGTTAGTTTATAATCGCCTGAAAATAAGAGTCGTTGTTTTCGTCACCTTTTTTAAAATGAGCCATTTGTGTCTACAGAGGGAACGGGTCCCCTTCCACAGAGGCCGCCATCTTGCACCGCCATGTTTCTACAGTAGCCCAGAACAGATAAACCAATGAGTAGCTAACTTCCAAACGCCTTTTCCTGGACTCCTGTGCACACGTTAATATATACAAAGGTCAAGTGTCGAGTACTGCAGGTAGAAGTACACAAATTTGTTATGTGCTGTTAGTTAACTCAGTGGACAATCTTTAGTTACTTGTCAATGACTGATAAACAACGTAATCACACAATATATTCTGTATACTTCAATACAATATACATGCAATAACTGCAACTCTAAAATGTTTTTGGTGGCACTGTCAACAAGGTGTTGATTCAAATCTGGTAATTGTAGAAGCTGGAGTGTATATTGCTGTATTCGATTGCAAAATATTGTAAGGACACCCTGTTATTTTATCCACCTCATATGGATAATACCCAAGACTAGATAACTATCACAGCTTTACAGAGTCATCGTGGCTGCTGACACTCACCAATTTATCTGCCAGAGACTCCTTTTAATCAGAAGCTGAAACATGAAAGGTACTAATCCTGGGTTAGAAACTATACTGTTCCAGGGTGGCAAACAGCCTTGGTTGTTGTTAAACTTACACATACAAGACTAGTTTGTGATTGAGTAGAAGCAGTCAGACATGGAGCTGCGCCCCCCCCCCCTAGACCTTAACCTTCTTTTAAGGTCTTTGTGGGCCAGAATCCGGTGCTCCTGTGCCCTGCCTTTGTGCTGAGGAACCTCCAGCTTTCCCACAGTCACGTGGCCGCTGCTGTGTGAAAGGAGCCTTTGTGGGGTGGCTTATGTGCTGCTTAAAGAACGTGAGCCTGACTTGTGAGATGATGAGAAAGTAGCTATGCTGTCACACTCATCTTTGTACTCAGTGTCAATCACACTGTCATCCTGTATCCCCTCAGAGCCCACCGTCAGACCCCCTCCCCTGTGTTTGTGTGACTTTATGATACAATTCTGTGCTTTCTCAGATTGTCAAAATGACATCCTCAGCTGAAGTAGAACACATGATGTTGGCCTAGCTTGACTGGAAGGATCTGCAGTCCTTCATTGCTGCACATTCTTTTGATCCTGGCAGCTTGAAGGTCTTGAAAATAACTGGTGAAGAAAACGGATAATACATACTGCTGTTTGCCTGCCCTTGAAGTTTCAAAGAAGTAGTTTAGCATTAGGTGGATTAAAGCTCATTGTGGAAACAGAAAAGCCTCACTTGAATTTACCTGTTTAACATGTAAATAAGTGGTTGAGACGGCAGGTCACCTTGCTTCAGCATAGTTTAGGCAAGTCGCCATCATCAGATCTCATGTTCTTAAAGGACATTTTCATGGAAACCGTCCAGACCTTGTAAAGCAGGAACAGGGGGATGTGTCAGGTGTGGTAGCACCTGTCAACATTATCTGTCTGTAGGTTTGGGCTTCATTTTAGTCACGTGTAAATATGTGTTGTGAACATGTTCTAGAATCACCAGCAAACAAGTATGTGTTACACCTAATGAGTCATTAATTAAAGCAACTACAAGCAACTTTCATTGTGTTGATTCTGGCGGCCCCTGTGGACAAAAGCGGTAGTATTTCCACCACCTCGTGTCGTAAAGATCTTGATCTGGCTAGCGCGTGCATTTGATTTGGAAGCGAGTGAAAGAAAGAAACGCAACTTATTTTTAATACTGTTTTTCTCTTTTAATCAGCTGTTTGTGCGATGCATAGCAATTAGTACCGTTCATTCACCTATATTACATGTAAGCCTACAACAGATTTGGTTTGTTGGTAATATTTGTTGAGAAAGCTAAAGTTATTCATTTCCTTGTAATGTTATGTCTTCATAATAATAAGCCAACAGCAAGATGTCGCTCGGTAGCAAGGCCAACATAAAATGTTACGTTATAAACCAGTTGTATTACAGTAATGTTCACCGTGACGGATAGCTCCATTCCACGTCTTACAATGTATTTCATAAATAAAATAGACATATTACATACCGGTCTAGGAGGAATCTGTTTTGAATCCTTTCAAATCCTGTAATTCTCTCCATCTGTTGAATGACCGACCAAGGCTGACTAGTGTTTTCGCCCGTGCTGTATCATTGTCCCTTTTTCTCTTGGCTGATCCTGCCCCAGTATCAGCCATGACCACAAAATATAACGTCAAAAATAAAATTCTCTAAAGGAAAATCTCCTCCTGCTTCCTTTTAACTGGTTAGCGTACTACTCACTGTGAAACTATGCCTAGGAAAATGTAAACATTGGCTCTTCTGGTCTGCGTGCCGTAAATCATTTGGTCTGATTTTTGCGGGGAATCTGATCCGGTGACAGGCAAAGAATAACTATATAGAAATAGCCAGCCATCTCGCTGATGGTCTTGTTTGCTTATGTGGGTCATATACAGGCATCAGTATTAAATTGAGACTGTTTCATAACCAGTTAAAAACTCCTTGTAGTACGTTTAAGTTAGATTTGTATAAACACTAGTTCTTCAGACTTCTGTTACTGTCTATTGTTTTTATTTTATAGGCTTACAAGCCAGGTTTCATGTCATGTTGCACAGGAATTCTCTGTATGCAGGAGACCATTTTGTACATGTTCAGCGCAGGCTTATCTGCGTGTTCTGTTAAACAGGGTTGAGACGACAGCGAGCTGGAGATTAAGGTTTCGCACAGAGGATAGCATTTCGGTGCTGTTGTATTAGGTCCTGTCATGCTGCGGGGCTGGGTTACAGGAATAAGAGCCAGTGAATCAAAGGGAGCGCTGGGTTTTGTTCTCCACTGTCTTGCTCCTGTGGAGACATCTGTCCACTGCTCTACTCAACTTCTCATGTTTTATAGCTGCCTCAGTTTCAGTCTGTCCAGTCCAGCAAAGAGGTGGTGGGCAGTTACGTGGTGAGCTCTATAAAGACGGGAGACATAGGTGTGAATGGAGGGTTGATGTTTCCATCAGACTGATTCACCACATGTGTCCGTTGTGGACCTTCAGCTGGCCATGTCACCTGAGTGCCTCGACCCTAAGGCTCCTCTCCTGCATCGTCATGTTTTATTCAGCGCCAGGGGAGTATTGGAAAATCATCCATTGCAGGCAGGCAGCAACCTGAGCAAATAACCCAAGTTGGCCATCCAGTCTTTCACAGATGAGCCCCCTCTACGCCCCAGTAACAGAGCACACCAAGACCTCAGTATGACGATGACAGAAGGCCACAGATTTGACATCCATTATTCAACTGTGGGAGCAGGAGGGTTGAAACATACATGGTGTATATGGGGACTCACTGAGTCAACAAGTGAATAAATGTTGAAGCCAGTGTGGAAGTGCTGCTAGAGGTGGCCACAAAGAAAAGTTTGTTTTGAACAATACTAGAAAACCTACCAACCTGTTTCTCCAATAAGCCATTTGGTGACACTTTTTTTCATAAGCGGCAGTTTGGGGGCATGTTTACCTTTTATTTACAGAATGATGTCTCTATCAGAGTGAGCTGTAGTTGTTACCATGACTCAAATTAAATGCCAACAAGGCATAGAAAAGTAAAACTTAACTTCTGGATTTAAACCATCTCCACAGAAACCTATGGGTGATGTCACAGGCATCCAGACATGTTTCATGTCTTCCCTACAGTCCCTACAGATTTCAAGGCAAACCAAAATGTGAGTCAAACAGATGATTGATGCACCAATAAACTGGGACAATGTGGAAAAAATTGGCAGAATGTTTCCGATCACAGGCAGTGGATCATTGTGGGAACTGATGGAGTGCAATTTTTTTTGTTACATAGTGATTGTCAGTAAACCCACCAGACCTCCTCCATACTTTGAAATGCATTTAAGAGTTATGGGACACATAAGTTTAGCAATTAGAAATGTCCAACTGTGCTATGAACTACAGCTCTAATATTCCTGATGTGGTAATAAACATTTACTTCCTAGTGAGAGTAAAAAGGCAGGTTTCCTCCATTCCAGGCATACCTGTTGTTAAAGACATGAAATGGAACAGTAAACTCTAGATACATCTTATCAGGTCAGACACAGGCACCTAGTTGTCTAAACCCTGTCAGAGAAGAGATACTGCCCTGTCTAATATCTCTCAATCTGCATTGGGCTCAGTTTTAAACCAACCTTTCACATGATAGTTATGGAATGGATAGACTCAGACCTGAGTTTAAATTGGTGTTAATGCAGTAGAATAAATCTGCAATGTGTATTGGTGGAGGTAATGATGTATGCATGCTATTCCCTGGGTTTTGTGAATATTAATCTGCCAGGCTTCTTTCCAGAGTTATTAACACAAATGTCCCAATGTGAATGCCAAAATGTACATAATCACAGCCTGAGAGAAACATCTCTGTTACAGTTTGTCTCTCCTCATTGAATTTATGCCAGGGATGTATGTATGGGAGGTGTGTGTGTGTAGACTAATCATTGTTTCATTCATCCAGTGAAATGCCAACTGTTCAAGGTTCAGTGTAATTATGAAAATGAGAACATAAATGTCACACACGGATAGTCAGGCTGTAAATGGGTGGAAGGCAGCAGTCATCCCTGAACCAGTGGATCTCCTAGCAACAAGCAAGTCCCAGGCCTAGTTGAATGCAAATATGGCTTAAAGGAAAATCTTGACATTTTGGATTTTAGTTGGTTGTCTTCATTTCAACAATTATCACACTGGTGTAGAAATGCATTTGTTGCTAGTTTGTTAGAATCAGTAGAACTCCCTAGACAGTTTGGGAGCATGGCTGTGGTAGTGATGGCCTGGTTTTTCTGATTTTCTTAAATCAATAATTCAGGTCTAACCTATAACTATTTTCATTGGTACAGCAGCTAAACTGAGACTGTCACTGGGCTAGACTCTTGAACTTAGCCTCATGCAGTGAGACACGGGTGGTGAACCTTCCAGCCAGTCACATGCTGCTGATTAATTATGGAAAAGCAATATAATGTCTCAGTCGGATATGTACTGTGGTAAGGTCAGAGAACTTGGATATCAAATTACCTCCCAGATGTTGGATAGACAGGGAGCGGAGGAGGGCTGAGGGGGTGTATTGTTCACAAAAGGAGTCCAATTAATTAGAAGATAGTACAGCAGACAGGCCAAACATACTAATGGCTCCTTTCCTGTATGTGAGGAGGCATAAGTTTGAGGAGGTGGACTCTTCCTGCCTCATACCTCTTTTTAAGTGGAAGAAGTTTAGTCAGAAGGACCTTCACTGTGTGTGCGAGGAGAGGAAGGGAGGATGTGTTGGGATGCTTGTGGGCAGGAGGGGGGTGTTAAAATATGGTTTGGCTTGAGGCCAGAACAAGGCATTTGTCTGGATGTCACACACAAGGGGAGACTGCGTCGCCTCAGTTTGTCTGCAACCAAACCTCTTCCTGCTTTCACTGCATATCCTAGCTGTGGTTTATCAGAATACTGTGTTCACTCGCACAGGAATTCCCTGGTGAATATAGGTTTGAGTAGCAATGTGATTAATCCTAAAGGCAGTGTCAAAAGAATGTAGCTCCAAAGCAAAGCAAGTGGCCATATTCAATAATAAGGAAGAGAAGAGATGGTATCAGTCATTGTGATATGATCTGAAATGTAATCCCCTGGAAATTTTTTGCCTAGTATACAGATGGCAGGATAAAAGGCCTGTTTGTATGAGGAAGTGTGTGTGCATTGAACAGTTCCTGCCGTGCTGTCAGATATGCTTGACAAGCAGTCAAACAGCTTGTTTGCCTATAGGGCTTGTGTATTGATCTTGGCTGATTTCATGCAGAATCAGTGGCTCAGAGTGATGCTGTTTGTGTGTGTGTGTGTGTACCATCTAGGCCATTTAGTCTGGAGTTATTTAAGAGACTTTGATTACTACCTCTATCATTGTTCCCTAAAAGCTGCAAAATGGCCTCGCCGACACATTTCTCAGTAAGAATTCCTGATATAAGCCGAAACCTTTGACTCATGCTGAAGTGACTTTGTCTTGCTGACTGCCGGCTTTTCACTCAAAGGGGACATCAAAGATTACATTAGTCTTGCTTGCTCTCTTTCACTCCTCCAGTCTACCACACACAACCAGATGCTCACACACATGTGCCTCAATGTTAAAAAAGCATAACCTACATACAAACAAACACAACAACATATAGCTGACAGGCCCGTGTAGCTGAAATACAGCATTTTATTAGAATTCCATGGTCAGATCAGATCCCCTGTCATAAAAAAACATGTCGGAACCATGGACCGCTTCAGGAGAGAGAGAGAGACACTGACTTTATTAAGCTATCGTCGTCTCTAATACCAAATATTACAAGGGGGGGAAAAAGTGTATATTTATTTTTGATTTAACCTTTTATTTAACCAGGAAGTCCCTTGATATTAAAGTCTCGTTTTCGAGGCAGACCTGGCCAAGATAGGACACCATTACAAGGTTACAAAATTATAAAAAAGAACATGTCACAACAAGCCAAGGGACAACAGACACATAATACAAAATCCAGCTTAGGAATAGCATTTGCACTAGCAATAATAATTGACAAAATTATAAAGCTGTAGTGTGTTCTGAAGGTTATTCCATGACATAGCAGAGCAATAGGAGAATGCTGCTCTACCAAGTTTTGAGCAGATCCTGGGTACCCGGTAGAGCAGCCATCTAGTGGGGCGAAAATCATAATAGCTGTTGGTGAGATTACACAGATATGAGGGGAGTTAACCCATTATGGCTTTGTAAGTAAAATATACCAATGCTGCTGTCTACTTAGGCTTAATGAAGACCAGGAGACCAGATCGTAAGTACACTGCGATGTGACAATGAGTTGAATATAAAACGTAAAAAACTGTGATACAGATTCTAGGCAGCGAAGTGCAGAGGAGGCAGCATACATGTAAATAATGTCCCCATAGTCTAGAACACTTAAGAACATAGCCTGTACCAGTGTTTTCCTAACTGTTAAATTAAGACTGGCCCTAAGTGTGACTTAATGTAACTACCAAAAATGTTCATTTAGAAATCTACAACCTTTTTTCCAGTTTTCAGGGTGTGTGTGTGTTTGTTTGTTTGTTTGTTTCATTGTCTTCATCCCACCTGTGGGTGTGTGTGTGTTTTGTTTTTTAGGAGTTGCTGGGTGTGCTTCGCCACAGATGAGGACGACCGCACGGCAGAGTGGGTGCGTCCGTGTCGCTGCCGCGGCTCCACCAAGTGGGTTCACCAGGCCTGCCTGCAGCGCTGGGTGGACGAGAAGCAGCGGGGGAACAGCACAGCACGCGTGGCCTGCCCACAATGCAACGCAGAGTATCTCATCGTCTTTCCCAAACTGGGTGGGTCGCATTGCACAAAGAATAACACTAGGGCTGGGGAGATAAGCGGTAGGCTTAGAGGCACAAGCTTAGCTTTTATTTTATTTTTCCTTTTAGGGCCAAGATGCTTCATTACAGATCAGTAAGCATGGTTGAAAGTTTGTGTGCTTGCGGAAAACTTAACAATTCAAAATTATTATGGGGACATCCTTCAAATATATCCTTCAGTTATATTTTCCAAGGTCAAGTGTGGCTGCACGTAGCTTTCGCTAGCTTCATGAGTTAAGATTCAAATTGGCTGCCCTGGCTCTATCATATTCATGTAAGAAGCAATTAGCAAAAGTAGGATCAGGTATATTCAAAACTCAGAGAAAATTATACAGGAATTTGTAATGGATTGTGACGCTAAATTGCTTAAAGGGGAACTCCGATTTTACACGTCAAAGTCTGTTTACAGCTCTCAGGGAGTACTACTGCATATGTGGAGAAAAGTTGTATAAAGCCTTTTGTGACTCCAGAGGGAGCTGTGCGAAACCTGATGAATTGTCTCAAGTGTAGGGATGGGGATTGAGACCCGGTTCTATAAGGACCCAGTTCCAAATTTCTGAAAACCTGAAAATCAATAAGGTCCGAGCTTATCGATACCGCTATCGCGACCAGCGGGTCCTATAACGTAAAGTTATGTCTCGAGACGAGAGTCATGTCATTTAAATGAAATCACTGGTGCACAAACACACATCGATTGTCTGATAAAGTTTTTGAATTCACTTGAATTGCCTGCCAACTGCCATTAAACTAAACAAAGAAGAATTGAATTGCCTCACGCCCTCGTTTCGCTTCGTTTCTCATTTGGTCAATTGGTTGCTTGCTAGGACGGCTGAACGTGCAAAGTGGTCAAAGGCTCGGCTACATTTCAGTAAAGCCAAAGATAAGGAGGAAGCAAAATGCCATTTGTGTTCTAAGTTAATTTCTTGTAAAGAGAAGGGGGGTACGACATCAGTGCTAAAGCACCTCAACGTTGCACATCAGTTAAAGCCAAAATGCAGTACCTTCGACTGTCTTTGAGTCGGAACACCGCCGGCTCCGGCTGCCGTTGTGGGATAATTATCCTCCTCCACCCAAGGTATGCATGGTGCGTGCACCCCAACTTCCCCCAATTAGCAAGTCCCCTTCATTGACAATAATAATCCAATTGATGATAATCCAAAAATATGCAATCTCTTAAAGTGACAGTACATACATTAACCAACACTTCAGTGTGAAAAAGAAAGTTATTGAAACATAAACAAAACAGTTTCTTCACTATTCAGCACATTTTACCAAATTAAAGATGTGTCCCTTGCTGTCTGTCTGATAGAAGAACATTTGAAGGGCCGAGTAATGAGTTGTGTTTAATGATAGGCCAAAATATGTTTAACATTCGCCAACTTCATTCATTTAGATGGTGGTCAGCTCAAGCTCACCCCATCTTTATTGGTGTAAAAAAATGTGTTGGACATTCATTTCTGCTGATATATTATTTTACTATTCTCTGTATTTCTTTTCAAATAAAAGCCCAGGATCAGCAGTGTTTATTGAAGGCTAAGCAAATTTCATTCTGTTCAGAAATCAGTCACAGACTCAGTTATAGTACAAGTTCTGTTAAGAATTTGTTTTCGTCTAGTCTTTCCACCAAATTAATAGAAAAGTATCAATAGTGGTATCAATAAAAATTAACGATCCCCATTTTGCATTGTGGGTAATGTAGATGCCAGGTTTTGATCAGGACTATTTGACAAGACTATATCTCTAGTTCTGCTGCATCAATTTGGATGCTTTTTTGTGTTTCAGCTGTCCATTGTGACTCTTGACAATGTTACAGGAATGCAATGCTAAATTGATGGAGTACTCTTAAGTGTGTGTGATGCATGTTTATATTATGAAGAAATGAAAAAGATTGCTGGTTTGTGATATAGCACTGTTAAATTTGAGAAACTGCTAAAAAGTTTCCAACTTGTAATTCTGAATTTGATTTGTCGTTCTGTCAAAATGTCACAACAACTCTAATTTTCCACCAGTTGTCAACATTGAAGCAGCATTATAGAGCAAATTTCTATGTAAATACACTGCTGAAGCTCCTCTTTGAGGGCCCTCTTAATAGCTGCTGCTTGTGCCTGTGGCTTGTACCCAAAGCTCTGAGCTATTCAGTTTGTCTTGCCTGAGTGGATGTTTATTTACTCCGGAGCCAACATAGGTTCTGTGGTGATCTGGGTAAACATTTCCTTTCAGCCTGATGAGGAACAGAAGGGTGCTCGCTTGTTATACGGCCCAGCTCCTGGCTGATTGACCAGCAGCAGTTTAGAGAAGCTGCTGCCTCAATTATCCTGACACGTCAGAGTGACGAGGGCTTCCATTGTTCCAGCTATGACTCATCTAGTGAACATACACCATACCCTGCTTATTTGGCCAGAACCTCACTATTTAGTTTCTCTCTCAGATCCCTTCATACTCCAGTTGAGCAGTCCAACAGACTTGTCCTCATGCTGTTTGTTGCACGGCATTTTGCAGTGACAGCAAAATATTGTAGTAACAGCAAAAATAATAGTTTTATCCCTTTTGTTGAATTTTTACAGCCAAATGTCAAAACCTGGACACATACAGTACAAGGTTAATAGTGCACAGTTGTCGCTGGGTTACCCATCAGCCACTGGGCCACTGCTATTTCAACCTCAAAGAGAGAGAAGTTGCAATTTGAGACAGTGGCTGGCCCTAAGACAATGTTAGCCTGAAGGAGGCCTGGCCCGGCTGGTAAACAGGTTCATGTATATTTATAGTGACGAGGGGTGTGCTGTCACTCACTTTGGTGCAATGAGCAGAAGGTTTTCTCCTCCTCAGTAAATAGCCCTGTGTATGTCTGTATCTCCCTCTGAGAGCTGATTATTGGCACTTGGCTGGTTGATCCTATATATTTGCGAATGTGTCTGTCAACTCCTTTCTTCTTCGTGTTGTGTTAATTGGCCCACTAGGACTGTCAGTTAGTGCTCTATCAACCCTTATGTGCAAAAAAAAAAATCACACCCAGTAGAGCAGTCCAGCATGCTCCAATAGCACATTTAATTGTTTAAATGTGTTAAGTGATAATTATTAGATCATTAAAATATCATATTTATTGGCTCACAAATTTTAAAAAGTATATTTGCATTACAAAAATGTATCTGACTAATATGGGGCAGTTGACAAGGTTCCAACACAGTTTTCTGTAAAATCAGAAAGAATCGTGCCACATGAATGCACGTCTGACAGAGGCGTTCCAAAACTAAGAACATAGGAGATTTTCTGTCATGAAAAATTATTGTCACAGACATTTGAATCGAACAGAGCCATCATCTTATCAGTTAACACTTGTGCTTTTCTATTCTACTATGACATGTTGTGTCTGCTGTGAAAAAGTACGTATCGTACAGATTATTTCATAAGTTTCTTTTTTATTGACATATAGGAAATTGTGTATGCGCCCTGATGGTTCTCCACAATCAATTGAGTTTCATCAGTTGAAGAAATTTTCTCAACTTTCAACTCCAATTAACGTCACAGAAATAAGGTTTGCATAATTTAGTGTAAGTGGGTTGGTAGTGTAATCGACTTTGGGTGTCCATTACTTAGCACGCCCATTGTTTGTGTCAGGTAAAGAATAACTCTTTTTACAAATAGTTTTTTATTTTCAAATTCCTCAATGTACAGCAAACAGGGAAGCACAAAAATGAGTATTGATTCAGTGCAATTGAGGTGAAGCCATGCCTGACTGGTTGCCAAGCAACACTGTAAAAGGAAGTCTGTACTTCAGGCTATATTGGAACAGATCTCTCAGTCAGGGATACACTGGATATGCATGTATGTTTTCCTAGAGGACTGAACAAATTTATCTTGTATTTTTGTTGTGGAATTTCACAAATCGTACCTCAAAAAGTATTTTTGAGGTTAATATTCAAACTCAAGCTAAATTAAATGCAAATATATTCTAGTTCAGTCCAAGAGAACTCATCAGACTTTTTTTTTTCCCCAAAGAGGGTAAACATGTTTGTTGTCTAATGGTAGTCTTACTCACATGCTCTGGCTTTGAGACACATTATGAATTGAGACTCTGTTTCACACTGTAGCTTTTGAAGTCATGATCTAGACACATTGCATCAGTGTTTTCTCAGTGTGCCACATCATTATGTCTTTGTGGTTAGTTATTCTTGTCCCACTCTTTTTTTAAATTTTTATTTATAACAGCCATTGAGTTTTGTCCCAGAGGATAAAATGTTTACCCTCTGGCTTATCAGCTCCTGACACCCAAGTTCGTGTTCTTTTGTCATGTGTTCAAATGCTCAAGTGGTTTGGCCAACAGCAATAGAGCATTGTGATGGATGGGACAATGGTTTATTTTGAAAGGGAACTTCCTCTTTACTGTGTCTGATCTGCTCAGTGATGGCATCATTAGAGAATGTTATAGCAGTCTTCTGCCACCATCACCAATCATTTTATTGAGGATTTTATCAGCAACCAGAGCTTGTCACCTTTTGATTTAGCTGTATTTAACTTTCTCTGGGTTCCCTTCAGTTTAGATTCGACTGTGAGGATGTATGGGAGGAGGCTGCACATCTAACTGGCTGAGAGAGAACTCAGTTTTGCATTAGTCAGTGGGTTCCTCTGGTAATCAGGATATCTATCCTATGTAAATAAAGTTTTGTTTAGTAAGGCTTAAAGTGGGAGGGTAGTAAAACTGTGGGGGTAGGATGTATTCACAAAGTATCTCATCTTACCACTAGGAGCTGTCTTAAATTGTGCTAAAAATTCCAATGCTGCTGAGAGCAACTTTTACTAAGGGACTGAGAGAACTCCTGAGATAAGAGAAGGGGCAGAGTTGACCCTGTTGCTATGGCTGACATGTTTCGTATATGAACCTACTAACTATGACTACAGTGCTTTGTTGACAGTGAATGTGGAAAAAAAAATAAATTCATCAATACACTGGAGGGCGAGGAACAAAATAATTTTCCAGTTAGCCATCTTTCTCTCTCACTCACACACACACACACACACACACACAGAACAATGGCTTTGAAATGATCGGCCGATATTCAGTTTAAAAAAAAAAAAAATGCGATCAGGATTTATGCTTTCTAGTCGCCAATCACGAAAACTGATTGATGACGCAAAAAAAAATTCAGCAGATTTGGTGTCATTGTTGCATGCTAACCTAAAAGAGCACTTCACCCCCGAAATGATTTGTATATCAATTACTCTGTTGCCTTGAATTCCTGAAGAATTTGTTTTCCTCGCATGCCAATTCCTCCGCGTGAACATAGAATGAATCCAAAACACGCTTTCCAGATGTTTTGTTCCTGTTTTTAAAATAGCAAAACTATATCAAAACATACATTTAATAACTCTCCCACAACTCGTGCAGTATAATCCTAGTCTCATTTATCTAGTTGTATGCTCAATACGTCCAAAAAAAAAAACCTTGCTAATGAAATCATTTCTGGCGGAAAGCCCTAAAGGCAAACTAGTACTACACACCTGTGGTTAAATACTCTCGTGCATGCGGCTGAGAGCAACAACCAAGTGTGTGTGTGTAGTGTAGTCCCGCCTCCCACCGCTTTCACTGCGCATGTGGTCGCTCAGGCGCGCGACACTCTACTAAAATAAAACATGTCGGCAGTGTGGAACTTTTACAAAGTGTGTGAGACGGATGTAACATATACCATCTGCAGTCTGTGCCAGGATAAAATACCTTGTGGGGGAAGCAAGTTTTATTTATATATCTCTCCTAGGTTACGCTGCCACCTGGTGGAGATCACGACAAAACAGTCAAACTGAACTATAATACTGCTATATCAGCTGCTATAACAAAAAACCAAAACATCTGTATTGGCTTTATTTATCTCTTAGTTAACTGTCAAACGAAGTGGGCGGTCTAAGCAGTCTAAAGAGTGCATTTTTGGTTTAGTGAATAATTCTGACAGACGGCTGAACTCATCAGTGCTGCAAACTGCATGTATCCAGTGTCCCAATTCGTGCAGAGTTGCTCAAACCATCTCTTATTGGGTTGATTGGATTTTTTTGGTGAGCTGATAGGATCCTTATTAACTTGCTCAACATCAAAAAATGCTTTTAAAAGTTCGGATTTTTCCAAAACATAGACGTGACGAGGCGCAAGTAACTTAGGAGTCCTGTTTTAGTGAAACTGTTTTAGCAATAAAATGCTTTGTGAGGTACTCTTAGACCAAAGGCATAGGAGTCCTTAAAGTTAGGACTGAACTGCCCCTTTAACTGATTGAAGTTAAATTAATAAGCTTTAGTTTGTTGATTTCAAAGTCTAATCCAGCAGTACTCAAACTGAGTTCTTTGGTCATAGACAAACCTGTTTTTTGCTACAGAAAATCATAACTTTTTGCAACCCTTTGCTGTGCCTGGTTAATTCATTTACGCTATCATTTGCTGAAGCAGGTAACCAACCAGATTTCTGAGATGTGTTCTATTTATATTGAAGTGCTAAAACCAGAACCACTGAAGTCAAGTGAATTCCAGCCCCCATGTTCTGAAAAAGGTCAATTTTCCCCCTAACAGCTGAATGTGTCTGGACAGGAAGTGGAGCAATGGTTGGTTATATGCACAGAGCCTATTGAGTTTAGCGGAGAGCCTCCTCATCCTCAGGGAAAAGTGTCTTTTTCCTAATCCCATTAGCTAGTGTCAGACAGAGGTGGCGAGGGAGTCGTGCAGAGATGCTGGATGTGTCTGGGAGAAAGGAGTGGGAGTGAAATTGGGTCAGGGGAGGAGCTGACGGAGCAGCTCATCAAAGGCTGACAGAGCAGAGATGAGTGGAGTACCGCTGCTGCTCTGCAGATGAATCCATGAAATCACAGCTGTCCTCAAGTGTTTCCCTGGGACTTAAACATCACATTCACATATCATTAGAACTCAGGTCTGTGATGGGGACATTTCTAGATTATAAAGAACAGGATGTGCCTCAGACTCGATCCTTTCTAGCAGAGCACCGCATGCAAAAGTGGCAGGCTGATTTGCTAATGCAGTGCAAATACAGTTTGACCCATGTCTGACATCATGCAAAGTATTTAGATTTGTTACTTGGACTACCAGATAGGTGGGTTTTACCACATCGTGACTGTTTTGATCGGCTCTGATTTAAACTTTGCATTACTTTGCGGTAGTTGTTTTAAACTTTAGCATTGCTTGTTTAGGTTTCAGAATTGTGCAGTTTGCCGGAGGATGCATGTCAAACTTTGCGAACAAACATCTCAAACATATCATCCCACATCTGCATTCAGTGGTTACACAGGCAGATGGGCTCTTAAAGGGCTTTACTATATCTTGTTTAATGCTTGGTGAATAATATGACTATTAAAAAAAAAAAAAAAAAAATCACTCCACCTCTTAGCTGAGATTTTATTTGAACCGTCTGAGGAGTTCCAGTCTCTAGCTGCAGGATACGCTGGGCATTAGAGCACTTCAAAGTGAGCGGGAGGAGCACAGCGTTGTCTGTTTTGCTGCATCATTGCTGCAGTGTTCCTTTGCCATTTTTTAGTCTTTATTATGGTTATATAGACACAATGCTACCTTTTTTTATATTTATGATTTGCTTGTTGTACAGACAGCCAATTGCTCCATGTGTGTTATGCTTGGTTTAAAACATTAAAGCTCAGATATACATATTCTTCCTTTTTTTTTTAATATAATTTTAGTGGCTTGGCTTCACAAGCTGTGGTATTTGGCACATCTTTAATTAGCCCTCAGAATAATAGCAATTTCACAGCTTGGTGACAACACTGGGATGACGGGCTTTCAATTTGGGCGATAGAGGCAAAGCTGTGGACAGGTAGAGACGGGGAGCACTGTTGGGAGGTTGCCACAGTAGTTATTTTCTCAGGGTTGCTGCAGAGGCCAGCTCATTTTAGACGCTTGACAGGCATTACTCATGTTTGGCTCCCAGGGTGGGGACCCCTGCCTGCCGCAGGATCAGATTGGGAGGGGGTTGATTTGGAGCCACAGATCACCTTTTCTATTAACCCAAGTTTTGATTGTTTTCACTGACTTATGGCTCAGAAAATCTGGAAGCTACTAACACTGCAGCCCACAAAGAGTAGGGTAGCTATATGCTGTTCTGGCCCTATCCCCACCAGCACCTGCTGCAGAGCCAAAGCCAGCCTATCAGGCTAACTTGGCTGGCAATATAACTCTGAGGACGGCGTGTCCTTGCTGCTCCTTCTTTACTGACACACTGCCTAGAGAGAGTAAACAAGGCAGCTGAAACAGTGTGCCAGCATGCGTGCCCACTACTGAGAAATTGCAGTTGCACTTTTCCCCTCTCTCCTTCACTTTCCCCCTCCCCGCTTTTTAATTATCTTAATTATGGAATGTGCTGCCAGTGACTGAAATGAATTGCTCAGCTCTCCATCCTGCCAGTGGCCATTAAGGGCGACCCAGTTCCCTCCGGTCACGATGGCGTAATGCTTGGGCAGGGAGAAAGCAAAAGAGATTCCAACCCTGTCATCAAAATGTGCCATATTAATGCGCTCAAGCAATGCGAGATCAATCCGGCCGGCAAACGCAGGTGCAGTAAAAAGGATCTCTGGAAAGCATCAAAAGGCTGGCAGGTAGACGAGAGGGCGCTTCTGTGTTTAGAACTGCTTTTGAAATAAAAGTGTGGTATTTTCCGTAGCATATTAAGTAGTTTTAAAAGTGCCAAATGCTTCTGGCAATGGGTTCTTTCCTCAACAAGTGGCCAGGAGCACTGCTGTCTAAAGAGCAAGACCTTTAACATGGGCTGCTTAAAATGCTGCACTGAACTGTGTTCTAAAGTCAAAGCTTTTATAGAGTGAATGTACTCTGCAGAAATACATGTACAGCTAACAGTGGCTGAATTGTATACAGCTTGTGGCCAGTACTTATGGGCAACAGCCTCACGGTGGCCTGGCTCTACAAACAGCTTAATAAAGTCTCTCTTATGTACCAACTGTAAAAACCCATAACCCCAAAATAACCACCGAGCCCCAGAATAATTTTTGAAAGCTGCTACTTTTTACACGTGATGTGTAGGCTAATATAAATATCCCAGTTTGGTCTCACCGCTTCGGTTTCCTCTGCAGGCTCATGAAAATGTATCTTCTCAGGTGTTTGCATTAAATCTGTCCACGTCTTAACTGATGACTTGGAGATGGCTCGGCAGCTCTGCCAGCAATTCCCTTGCCGGCATCCTGTAACCAGCTACAACACGGCCGTCCTTAACTTTAAGTGATGGAAGCTTTCTGTGCTGCAAAGTCGGTCTGTTTTTTTGTTTTTTTTTTACTTGGTGTACACCTGCCTTGTAGCGTAAATGAACAGGATAATAAACAGACGGCGGATAAATTAAAGAAAAAACCTGAATAAAAGAGTGGAGAAACGTATCAAATGCAGATGCTTCCGTGCACCAGGGCTCGCTGAATGTAAAGGCCGTAGCATTTTGTTCACATCATTTTCATACTCACCAAACCAGTCACCAGATCTCAACCCAGTTTCACACCTTTGGAACATTTTGGACCAATGTGTAAGACGATGCTCTCCATCACGCTAACACCAGATTATATAACAATAACGTTCATCTTCAAATCTATTTAGTGACGTCTGTGACTGTCTCTGATGCTATATGTCCTTTTGTTATGTCTGGCTATGTTTGTTTTTCTTTCTATCTGCTGTACTCAGGTCTCGCAAAAGAGTTTTTGATGTCAATGAGATGACCTGATTTTAAATAAAGGTTGCATATATAAATGAGGGAATATCTTGTGGAGGAATGGTGTTCATCCCTCCAATAGAGTTCCACAGGCTTGGCAAGAAGCTGGAGGCTCGTAGTGACCTGACTCCATACTAAGACACGTCATGTTGGTTTTTCCTTTAATTTATCACCCATCCGTATTTATCAGTCTGCTGCTGACATGGCCAGAGGGGAAAGTGTTCTTGAACCAAGTCCTGCTTTCACAACGACCAGTGACTCAGTACTGTTTTAATAGCACTTCACGGCTTTATTTCTCCACTAGACGTGTCTACATCACTATTTTAAAAATGGCATTAGAAATGTCACCCTTCCCAAGAGACAAGCATGTTTGTTAAAAAGCCCTTTGAAATGACCTTTGAACCACTTTTAGAGAGATGTGAGATTGTTTTACATTTCTGTATAATAATCCGTCATCAAATGTATGAAGGTTTTAATGGCTCAAAACTAAACACACTGTCAGGTTATATGTGCTTTTGCAGACAATATTTGGATTCTGATTAATATTACTTTTGCTTGTCCGAACTTATAGTATATTAAAGCCCCTGAAAACCTGGCTTCAAATCTTTATAGCCTTTTCTATAAATTGAAAATATTCATATTAATAAATAAGCAACAATCAAAGCCTAAGTCCGTACTTATTAAACAGTGTGTTTATCTGCTTTTAATGTAAGCTTCAACCGTTAGCATGTCCAGCTAACTAGCTTACAACTCTACCCACAGTGCAGTAACTACATTATTTGTGGGGTTACAGGTTACTTGAAAAAAAAGCCCTGTTCATGTCTAGAACATCTACAGTGTAGTACTGTGCTGGTCCTGGTCCTGGCCTTGGCCCTGGATGCTTTTAGAGTGGAGGCTAACAGTAGCGGCTCTGTGCTGCTGCTCTATTAGATTTGAGGAAGTTTACATTCCAGCAACCCTAGCCAAACATGTTATCCGAGACAGCGTTACATTTGCCAAACACATTAGTCGTCATCCTTAAAGCCTTTACTCTTGTAACGTTAAAAGTCAAACATACTGTTTGAAAATACAAACAATCGCTTGGTCAAGTGTGTAAGCTGAGCAGCCAAACAGGGTTATAATAAAAATGAAATAAGAGTCTGATGTTACATTTTTCCTTATCATACCTACACTATAATACTAGCTCTAACCAGCTCTACACTGCAATGCTGAGTGAAACAGCTGGAGATGCCGCTTTTAACCGACTCATGGAACTAATGGTAACTTAATTAGCTAGCTAGCCACAGCTGATCAAATCTACCAGCAACAGTTGTCAAAATCAACGGTTGTGGGGTAGAAATGAGAGGTTTGTTTTTGTCGTATCACTTTCTGAAATCATGGAATCATTGTTTCAAAAATGACTTGAACTGCAGATGTGCCATGCGAGAACACAAAGCTTGACAGGTGTATTAACAGTAACTAAGGCTTAGCCAACCGTCTAGCAGGGCTATTGAATTACAAATTCAATTGGGCCAGATTTTAAAACCAGGAAATGTAGATGGGCCAGACATTTTCAGCAGCCTATTTAAAACCTTTTTTTGTTTTTGTTTTTTTTTTTTGGTTATGGTAAAATTTTAAAGCAAATTAATGTAATAAAGAATAGCAGGCGTTTGGAGATGGTGGTAAAATAAACAAATACTTGCCAGTCCAGGCAGTGTTAAACTGACGTTACCTGTTTTCATTGTCAAATCTGCGTTTCAGGGTTGACTGAGACATAATTTCAGTAGAGCACTTTCCTACAATGTTGTCTACATGTAGGTCAACACTGATTATAGTAAAAAGGTGTTTGAGAAAATAGGTTTTCAGGGTCTGCTGTGGATCTTACCTTGCAGTTTGAGTTTACTTGAGTTGCACTGCAACATACAGGCCCAGCGCTGCGTTTTGTGCGCAGTCCCTCTGGTAGCGTCCCCACCCCGCTCTCCTCCCGCTGACTCCTGGGCTAGTTATTAATAGGATGTGGATGGGTCTGTCTGAGTGAGGAAATCAGGTTGCCTTCCTGTAAATATTGCATGATTTCCCTCGAGTCAGCCTGGAATGCCAGAGAGAAGGATGCAGCAGAGAATTTTCTCAAGTTTTTGTTTATTTTTTTTATGTCGTGCTCCTGATGTCAGACAGGGACGTAGGTGCTCAGAAGGCAGGTTTGGACTTCAGTCGAATCTGTATCACATGCTTGTCGTGATTCGGCCCAGTTTTATTTCATCTTGGTGGAACCTGCCTGAGAGGCTCCTCCGTGTCTGTCAATAACCCTGCAATACAAGGTGTGCACCACACCTGGCCTGCTTCAAGTTTCTTTTTATATAACTTTCACATGACTGCATTGGTGTCATTTTTCTTGTTGCAGTGGAAGACTGCCTGACCACATGTTTATTTAGTGTGAGCTTCCTTGAGACTTCATTTAATTCAGGCTCTAGGCAGAAAGGGAAACTTTGCGGTTACAGGTCCCAGTGCTGGTTAAATCCCTGCGTCTCTTTAACTGCCAGCTTGGCTTTTACACAAGACATACAGACAATGATGGCTGAGTGAGAGGTATGTGTTGAGTTTGGATGCTTTTCTAGTTCCTGTGTGGGTGTTTTTAGTTTGTTTGTTTTTTTTGTTTGTTTTTTTACCAGCAGGAGTCTCATGACCTCTGCTGTACACTCACACACTCTCACGTAAATGACATTTAGAGACACTGTAACACAAATGTGTTTGAATGTTTGCCAGTGACAGGATGTTCATGTGTGGATTTACATAAACCTTTTTGCACTGATGTTCACTGGGATTAAATTAAAATAGTCCATCAAATATTATAATATTTCTGAGTATTTATATTTCTAGTCTCACACATTTCTGACCTTGTAATAATAACATAGTCTGAAATGGTAAAATGGCAAACTGACATCAACAAGGTTAATTGACTACAACCTATGTATGTTATGTTCAGAAAAAGGTTCCACAGGTTATGAATGGAACTGTTCATGTCAAATTTTACAGAGCTAGACTGCTAAATCAGCCAGGCCGCTGTCAGCTTATTTCAGATATATCAGTATCGGTGTATATGTTGGCCGATAAATAACAAGAAACTGCAGAACAGTAATGCCAAACTAGTTCTGAGGTAATTTAGAAACAGTGTCTCATAGTTTGTTCACGAGAGCACTGACAAGTTGATCTTCACACTGTAAAATATCCTGCTCAGTATGTATATCATTCAAAATTCCTTTAAAAACAAATCTAAGGGATGTGTATCACAATTGTTTTGTTTTTTTTTTGTTTGTTTAGAAATTACTATCCGCTGGCGTATTCTAAACTTCCAAATATCGATATCCGTATCAGTCGGGCTGTACACCAAACAGTGGTAAGAAGCCCTTCAAAATGAGTTGCATGTGTACCACTTGGTCTCACTCTCAATGTTTTCCTCCCATCAGGTCCCGTGGTTTACGTGCTGGACCTGGCCGACCGGCTCATCTCTAAGGCCGGCCCCTTCGCTGCTGCTGGCATCATGGTGGGCTCCATCTACTGGACTGCTGTCACCTACGGAGCGGTCACTGTCATGCAGGTACGACCACCGATCCCTCCTGAGAGGCGTTGCTTTATAATAGGTCTGTTTGGATTAGTTAATGTTGTGACTTAGTGGCGTGTACGCAAAAGCAATTTTACAAAACTGCAAATAATGTGCATGTGGTTAGATATAGTGCTGGTCAAGTTGCAGCAGCCTTTTTTTGTGCTCCTCCATTGCGCCTTTCTTTGATTTTATTTATTTATTTTTTTTCTTTCTCATTTGTAAGTAAATGTCAACCAGATTCACTCCTCTGCTGTAGTTTTCCACTCTGACCGTCCTGTCTGCTCTTCAGGTGGTGGGCCATAAGGAGGGCCTGGATGTTATGGAGCGGGCCGACCCTCTGTTCCTGCTCATTGGCCTGCCCACCATCCCCGTCATGCTGATCCTCGGCAAGATGATCCGCTGGGAAGACTACGTCCTGCGTCTCTGGAGGAAGTACTCTAACAAACTGCAGATCCTCAATAGCATCTTCCCAGGTCAGGACACACTTGTGTAGCGTGCAAAGCCCGAGCACTCAGAAATGTACTTATTTGTCTTTCTGCTACTTTTACTGTTGGCAGTCTTGAATCTGACCTTATTCAAATATTGCTCTCATTGTGAGACGATGTGGCTAAGAGCAGGAGCTGTAACTCTACTCTATAGTAGTGTGTTACTGCAGTTAGGGCACAGTCTCCACGACCTCTCAGCTTATTAGATTAGCTGTACTCAGGCACAAATACAACCATGTATGTTTCAACTGGCTCCCTGCCGCTTTCTGTGCGTCTCCGCAGGGATTGGCTGCCCAGTTCCTCGTATCCCGGCAGAGGCCAGCCCCCTGGCAGACCACGTGTCGGCCACACGGATCCTGTGTGGCGCTCTGGTCTTCCCCACCATCGCCACCATCGTGGGGAAGCTCATGTTCAGCAGCGTCAACTCCAACCTGCAGAGGACCATCCTGGTGGGTACAACCCGAAACTCGTCCCACACCCAATACGGAAAATACACAGGAATGAGTTTGATAATAGGAGCATCTGACTGTTGACAAGTCAAAATTATAGTCACAGTATTACAATCAAGTGACTATATGTCACTTGATTGATCAAACCCTGTTGATCGTATGTGTGGATGATTGATTATAATTCATAAATCTGAATAATTCTGTAGGTGTTCAGGTGAGTTAAACACTTTCTACATGCTCCCCTTATTTTGCCTCTTCTGATTTGAAGGGAACACAGCAACAATGCTAGTGAATAAATGATTCCAGTTCAGCTAGTGCAAAACATGAGCCATTCGTACATAAGAGAACCCCCCCAGCTCCTCCCTCACCTAGCGGTGGGGGCAGCGAGGTAACCAGAGTGGCTCATGTGATCCGGGCTGCACCGATACCACTGAACACTCTGTCCTCATCTGCTGAGCTCTGCGAGACAGACCGCTGCTGCTGACTGAAAGCCCTGTGTAGCCAAAGCCAAGTTTCACTTTTGCAGGAAGGAGGAAGGAAGGCCTCGGTTATTTTCCAAAGACGTTCAGACAGAATTCACGGGTCCTGTAGTGAAAAAACATTCTGGAGGAACAAAAGGAAAATGTGATGTGTAATGATTTGGTTACTTCGGGGCCGTACTTCGATGTCCTTTCTCTCTTCGTTTTCTCCACCTTAGTAATTTCTGCTTTTTATTTAAATTCAGGAATATTGTTTTTTTTTCAGTATTATCAGTATTGATAACAGGAATAAGCCTCAAAATGGTTCTGTTTAAAATAAATCAGTTGTAAATATTTGTCATTCCAAATAAACAGTAACCTAACCACTACTAAAGTGCACATATTAGAGTAAGAAACCATCATAATAGTACAGAGAATTCTTAAACAAATAAATCAATAAACCAACCAAACGTGCAGTGACTTGATGGAGTCTCCGCTGGTTGCCTGGCAACCTCACGGTGACTACAAGACTTCAGAAGGTTACTGCACATGGCCGAGAAATAGTCCGACACAAACCCTGCTGTAAAAACAGATAGTTGTTTTTACACTCCGGTTTTTGTACAGATTAAACAAACGAAACGTGTTAATTAGCTACTTTGTTTTTTGTAGAGATTAAACAATAGAGCTATATAACATGCTAATTAGTGAGTTTAAGAGGTGCTGGTGCAATAGATGGATTTTATTACCTTCATACAGAGCCGGGTTAGCTGTTTCCAGCCTTTATGCTAAGCTAAGCTAACCAGCTCAGGGCTCGACAGTTAACGGTTGCCATTTTGAGAAACTGTCAACCAATCCTTGGTCTTTGGTTGCCATCAATGGCAACCATTTTTTAACATAAAAAATAGGCACAGCAAAACGTGCACCCCAAAATATATAAAATTGCAATATTTGTTGCTTTAGTGATATTTAAATATTGCTGTTACAGTCCAGACAATGCTGCGCGTGCACCTGTTTTAGAGACAATGGCGAAGCAAATGAAGTTGTTTGATTTTTTTTTAGGGATCTGTGAAGAACATGACAACAGCTGCGCTACTGATATTTCGTATGTCAGGAATTAAAGTAACTGTAAAGAAAAAATGGCAACCGTATTTTCAGTTTCGGCAACCAAAAGCTGCTGCCTGGTTGCCAGTCTGGCAACCACTATTAAAAGTTAGTGTTGAGCCCTGCAGCTGCTGGCTGTAGCTTAATATTTACCGTACAGACACAAGAGTGGTGTCAATCTCATCATCTAACTCTTGGCAAGAAGGCAAATACGTTTCTTCCCCAAAATGGCGAACTGTTCCTTTAACACAGTTCAAACTGTTGGTTAAAAAGAGAGCATCCACATGCAGCCCGCCTGCTGCTTTATTCAGAGTTTGCTACATGCTCCCACACATCAGGAAAACAGGTTGGAGATTTTTTTTTTTAGGGATTTTCCACACCGACATTTACACTGAAACAGCTCTTTGTTTATTTCGTTTATTTAATGTTTATTTCGACCCCACGTAGACAAAGAGTACAACTCCAAGTAATATCCCTCGCTCATAGCTGGACAGGAAGCAACCAGGAAGATCTCCTCTGTTTACCTGTGTATGTGTTTATGGGACGTCAGGTGCTGTCAGTCAGCGTGGAAATGAAAGAGGGGAAAAGCTTTGATGTCTTTGCCCTCTGTCAACGCACTGTTTTTATTTTTTATTTATTTCCTGCAGGGAGGCATCGCCTTTGTGGCCATCAAGGGGGCGTTTAAGGTCTACTTCAAACAGCAGCAGTACCTGAGGCAAGCCCACCGCAAGATCCTCAACTTCCCCGAGCAGGAGGAAGCCTGAGGAGGCCGGACGACCCACACACCCGTCGGAGGGGTGAGGCAGGGGCGGGTATGAACTGTCAGACTCTGAGCAGGAAGTGTTGGTGAAACAGACTTAGGATCAGTGCCACCCTTACTACCTACTCCTCCCTACACCTTGTGGAGTGACTCATCGCACCGTCGCTGACATTCATGCAAGGATCCCCACCGCCGCCGCCACTACACATCGTTTTTAAACGTTTGACGCTTTCATAAGGAGAAGGCGGATGAGACTTGTGGACACAGACTGGAGCATGTTTGCAGTCAGTGTGCAGTTACACACACACACACACACACACACACACGCATTAACACGCACACCACATTTCTTCCCCAAGAACTCGTGTAGGGTGGACGTGCTTCTACAATCACATAACTAATACTTATTGTAAACTTAATGTATTTTAAAGGGAAAAAAATGCGGGGCATGTTTAATTAGTTTTATAATAATAAATAGTTGTTTTATAATTATTTTGCAGATTTGAAAAGCCCCCTTTTGCCAATGTTAGGGGTTTATATTGAATGAGGAATAATGTTCAGTGTGTGCAATGTATTAATGATAACAATAAAATGTGTTGTGAATCATGATGCAGTACATTACCCACAACCAGGAAGCATTGAGAGAAAGTGTCTCTCTGTTGTCTCACTGAGGTTTAATCTTAATGCTACTCTAAAGATAACTATCTAAAACCTAACCCACTGACCACAGATAGGACATTAATATACAGGTGTGTTTTAGACTGCATTATTTGAGGGGTGTTCACATGCCTTGGCAGTGTTCACTTTGGTTGTCTGTAGCTTTATCTCCTTTTTTACAAAACGCTCTTACGTGATGTTTTAAAGCTTCAACGCCCGCCACAGCGCCCCAGGTTTGGTCGAGCCTGTTGCCATGAAGACCGTCTGATGGGTGGACGGAGAATATATGGATGCTTTGGTCAGTGACAAAGCATTTTGAAAGCTTCGGGTGACTCTGATGCTGCACTTTTCACTGGGAGATGTGAAACAAACACTTCAGCCTGGACTTTTGCTGTCGGGGTTTTATTTAACACACACACACACACTTCCCCGTATTTCTCCCAACACGTGATGATCGGACCGTGTTGCCTGAGTGTGAACTGTAGCTCAGGTCAGACTGCGCCTCTGAGGTCCTTACCACGCAAACATAAATGAAACTTGGACACTGGTAAATGAAAAGGAGTCACTGGCGCAGTCGACGTTCTGGCAGGAAATTAAAGGGTCAGTTCAACCAAATGACAAGCCACATTTTCCTCACTTGTTATCTAGCTGTGCAGATTTTATTTGTCACCTCAATTGCCTTTACAAAAAAAAATACATTTTTCAGATGTGATTTGGGACCATTTCTAAAGTAAAAAATTAAAACAGCTTTTTTTTTTTTTAATTAGTACTGTATCTGCATATGAGGTATATGTGAAAATAGGGCTTTTTGTAATTTCAGTGAACTGACTCTTTAAACATAGCACTACATAATAGTAAATAGATTTGTTTTAAATCATTGGGAGCATGATGTGATTTTCAATTTCACGTTTTCATGTGGCAGTTATCAGAAAACTAAGCCTTAAGTTGCTGATTTCTGCCTCTCAAAAAGGAGCTAGGAAACATCAGTATTTGACTTCCTGTGAAAAGGCACGACGTATAGCCGACCACTTGGAATATTTAACCTGCACATGCAAACCACAGCTTCCCCAATACATTCACTGTAAAATCTCCACTCTGCCGAAAGAGACGTTGAAGTCTGAACTGTGTTGTAAAGACGTCGCTTCTGACTTTGGAGTTCTATGGTGTCAGTTCTGTGAATAAATGTATTTTTCCAACATTGATGTGCACGTGTTGCTATTGTGGGGAGGGAAATGTTGCATTAAAAAACACACACTGTTCCATTCAGTAGTTTATTAAAACACACAGAAAACAAAAAGAACAAACTGAAAATGTCAGCACTCCTGTATCACCGGCCCATGAACCCCAAAGACATACAAAAATTTAAAGATTTTCTAAATGTAAAGCAACCACTAGGTACTTCAGAAGGTAAACAGTGCATGGCCCACCCAAGCCTGATATGTAATGGTGCTAGTTTCTACTGAACATTGCATGAAAACAGCTCTGTCACCGCCCCCAGGTGCTGTCAAGCTGCTGCCTGTGGAAGTGAAAGTCTACCGAATGCTGCTGCTGGTTGTCTTTGGGTTTTGGCCACACAAGGCAATAGTGCCTTTTATCAAAGTAGCAGTTGATAATGAAGTGGGGCCTCGTTTGTAACTTAAAATAAAAATAATTTGAAATGGTTTTGATCTGGTTGAGACGTAGTAAAATGCTGGAGAACATTGAAGAAGCTTTTGATACAGCACAATCATACAGGTACTCCCTTAAATCGTTCTTTAAAAACGATGGAGCATCATGTGAGTGAGCGATGCATTAGGCCTGAGAACAGGTATTAGTGTGGAGGAGGGGGGGGGGATAAATCAGAACTCTGTTTTTTGGCTGTCTGAACAGGGTGATTGGCAGCTCCACCAGCAGTGGTTTGTTACAGCAAAGCTGGTTAGCACCTGAGAGAGCAGGTCATGCTTGCGCGGCCCTGACATCACTATCCACGCACCACCAGGCGCTCGGAGCGGACACGGTCCTCTCCACGGTTTAGGCTGGAGCTTGGGATCAGTGTGGATCCAGCTGCTGTAGCTACTAAGCAGTACATCATTAAGTTTATTGCTTAGTGAGAGAAGTGCATATATTCAGAACAAAACCCAGACTAGTGCTCGTCTTCGATCCCCTTCAGGCATCAACATGAAATGTTGAAACTTTTGTTTTTTTGCAGAGGAAAAAGGCTAGCTGCTTTTTGACATCTATGCTGTGAGAGCCAGTGCACGGTCCAGCAATTTGGGGGGGGGGGGTTAGATCCTCCAGGATTCTGCTCCGGATCAGACCAGGAGCAGCTCAGTGCAGCCAGATACAAACTAACTGATGCCCCCCTGGAAAGGCACAAGCTGCAGAAAGTCTCTGTGAGTCTCAGACACAGAGTGTAAGAATAATGACAAGCTCCCTGGAGCTCATGAAATAAAATGTAAAAAATACTGTTCGTCTCTACAGCCGTTATTTCCTTTCAGTTTTACAAAAATAATTTGAAGACCAATAAGGATTATGAACAAAGTACTAATGTAGATGACATACTGATAAAAGTGTTTTTATTTTTAATCAATCACTAGTAAAGTTGAATGTAAAAAAAAAACAAACCCCCCCCCCCAAAAAAACAGCATGGAGGTACCCCTGAGATGTCTGAATTACATACTACTGTAAAATGCAATAAAACAAACTAAATAAAAACTATTTTCATGGGCATGGATCTCTGAAATTAGCAAATTCAAACCGCTCCTCAGGGTCCCAACATTTTACCAGTTTACAAGCAAAAACATTTCAAAACCTGTGAGGATTAAAATCATAATAATTATAAAAAGGCAGCTATTCTTCAGAAATGCATCAATTTGAATAAAATATTCCATTTGACCGAGTGCCTCTTTTGTGATAACATTTTCAGGAGAGTTGTGGAGCCTCAGAGAGTTACACGGAAAACATATCAGTCTGACAAATAAAAGAAGGACCTTCGTGGAGCTACGGTCTCTTAACCTCTGCAGCCCCCAGTTCATCACAATAAACCAGCTATCCATTCTCAAGCAGCACGTCTCTGGATAATTCAAATAAAACACCTCCTACTGTGAAGCTTCTGCAGTATACTTGAACCCTTTTAAAAAAGGGATCTGGCCCTTGTCTTTTTTTTTTTTTTTTTTCCCCCACCTTGTTTCTATTTCCTCTACAACAGCCAACACAGTATTGTGATGCGAGTGAGTGTTGCGTCTCCTTTTAGAGACTTTTAACATGAGGTGAGTCTGGTGTGACCTCTATCGTCATCACAGCTATGTCGACGACCACGGCTAACTTTGTGTTTCAAATACACGCATTTGTTTCCAAGCATCTCTTCTAGTGGCTCCAGCCCGCCACACGTGCACACGTGCACACACACACACACACATTCACATGCACCCGCTCAAAACACACACACACACACTTGCTAATGCAGACTCAGTCAGATGAAAGTCTTCCTGGCGGGGGTGTCGCCCTCCCCAGCGCCCCCATGCTGCTGTGTGTCGACCTGCCAGCCCCACTCACAGTTTGGCAGCCATGAAGTTGATGTGAGGCTTGACCAGGGGGAAGAGAGGCAGGCTCCTCTTGAACTCCGTCATGTCCTGAACCAACGTGGGCTGCGAGGAAAAGAGTCGGCAGGTCAGAGCGGCATTCCCACTGACGTCTTCGCGCTATTCTGCTCTGTCTGTTCCTTTGAGGACGAAAGCCCTTCCTAAACGGCATTTGGTGCTCATAGCAAAAAGACCTACATGCACATTGTTTCCTTGGTAACCAGTTAAGGTAACCTACACTGTTAGTGCTTTCTAACTTAGCAGAAGCGCCTACAATGAAGTCAGTGTGCTTGTATCAGCAACAGCTGCTGCTACTTTTTCTTCCTTAAGCTTTCGTTCTGTTTTCACTCGGCTTGAACCACTTTTTCTAAGAAGTTGATATTTTCTCAGTTTAGAAAAACAGGCCCAGCTTTTTGCTTTTTTCCTGCCTTGAGCAAAATGTCTTAACCACCTTAAATACAGCAACAGAGAATTACTGCAACAGAGACGCACACCACAGCCAATCTGAGATGGTGTACATTCTAATATGTTTCTTTTTCAACAAATCCCATGAAAGGCCCAAACCCAACAATGTGTTAGATTGTCTCTCAATACTTTCTGACGTCCCTACCCTGTCTGTGGCTCTCAGCCCCGAAAGGCATGACTCTGTAAAAACAGGCCACAAATATATATTTAAAAAAAAAAAAATTAAATAAAAGTAATTTACAGTAAAACAGCTGGGCACCGTAGTTACATTACACAAACTGGAGTAAATGGTGGATTTCTTGTGGACTATTTTCAGCTGCGGATTAATACACATTTGGTGCTCTAGTGAGTATTTCTTACAGCAGGACGGTGTGTGTGGGATGAACTCAAAATAAACTATAGTGTGTGTGTGTTTATGGTAATGAAGGAACATGTCACCCAGTGCAACAGTGTGGCTCACTGATGTGTTTTAATAGTTTTGGGACAACAATGGAGCGGTATGGCACAGAGGAATAATTTCCTCTCGTTGCCTTTTGGACAAGAGATGCAAATGTCGTATAACACAAATCTGAATAAAGTGAATATGTCTCAGTAGCTAGGAAAGCAGTCAGGTTAATGAATGTAGAAGCAGAACTAAAAGAATATGATGATCATTACCTGTGGCAGGGAAGGAGCAGGGGCCAGGTTGACATCATTCTGAGCGGGGAACTCTCCCACTATTGGACCTGGTAAACAAGAGAGTGACGTACAGGTCAACCTGACACTGAATGAACCCACTGAGGGTCTAAATGAAGGCCATGAAACCAACATGCGAACACAGATACTCACAGGAGTCCATCTCTCTGGACAGGACATGCACGGACACCTTGTGTCTCTTCGGGGCTTCGACTGTCAGCCGATTCTGCGGGGACGCAGACAGACAGGCGGGGTGATGAACAGTGTTGCTGGTAGGCTCTTTTTTTTCATGACAAACTGCATCATGACAAAATTTTGAGTTTCATTCATTATTTAAATGGCCACATATAGTTTTGGGGGAAAAAACAAAAACATAACGCCATCAAATAGTTACTGTAGGTAACTGGAATGACTCATCACTATGTTAAAAACTCTTTGGAAGAGAGCATTGCTACCACAGAAGAAGAGACTCTATGCGGTCTGAATGGCCGTGTGTTTTTCACAGCGAGTCTGGGATCAGTTCTGACAGCCCTGTGGAGATTTAGCTACACAGTCGGGCCTCATCACTGTCTCGGGATGGAGGATTATATTAGACTGAAGATTTCGTCTGCAGTCAGACAGCGTCAACTTTGGAGACCAAAAAAGAAAAAAAAAAGAAAGAAAATGCCCCTTCGATTGCAG